>NW_028270166.1:393124-763749 GCF_037043375.1 Chiloscyllium plagiosum | reverse complement strand
AAGAGAGATGGGGGGAGGAGAGATGGGGGGAAGGGAGACGGGGGAAGGGAGACGGGGGGAAGGGAGACGGGGGAAGGGAGACGGGGGGGGGAAGGGAGACGGGGGGGGGGAAGGGAGACGGGGGGGGGAAGGGAGACGGGGGGGGGAAGGGAGACGGGGGGGGAAGGGAGACGGGGGGGGGAAGGGAGACGGGGGAGGGAAGGGAGACGGGGGGGGGAAGGGAGACGGGGGGGGGGAAGGGAGACGGGGGGGGGAAGGGAGACGGGGGGGGGGAAGGGAGACGGGGGGGGGAAGGGAGACGGGGGGTGGAAGGGAGACGGGGGGGGGGAAGGGAGACGGGGGGGGGAAGGGAGACGGGGGGGGGAAGGGAGACGGGGGGGGGGAAGGGAGACGGGGGGGGAGGGAGACGGGGGGGGGGAAGGGAGACGGGGGGGAAGGGAGACGGGGGGGAAAGGGAGACGGGGGGGGAAGGGAGACGGGGGGGGAAGGGAGACGGGGGGGGAAGGGAGACGGGGGGAAGGGAGACGGGGGGAAGGGAGACGGGGGAAAGAGAGACGGGGAAGGGAGACGGGGGAAAGGAGAGACGGGGGGGGAAGGGAGAGACGGGGGGGAAGGGAGAGACGGGGGGGGGGGAAGGGAGAGACGGGGGGGGAAGGGAGAGACGGGGGGGAAAGGGAGAGACGGGGGGAGGGAGACGGGGGGGTGGGAAGGGAGACAGTGGTGGTAGAGGAGATGGGGGAGGGGCGATGATGGGGGAGGGGCGGTGATGGGGGTGGGGCGATGATGGGGATGGGGCGATGATAGGTTGGGGTGATGATGGGGGTGGGGTGTGGGCGATGGTGGGGGTGGGGTGGGGGCGATGGTGGGGGTGGGGTGGGGGCGATGGTGGGGGGAGGGGTGATGGTGGGGGGAGGGGCGATGGTGGGGGGAGGGGCGATGGTGGGGGGAGGGGCGATGATGGGGGTGGGGTGATGGTGGGGGAGGGGTGATGGTGGGGGAGGGGCGATGGTGGGGGAGGGGCGATGGTGGGGGAGGGGCGATGGTGGGGGTGGGGCGATGGTGGGGGAGGGGCGATGTTGGGGGAGGGGCGATGGTGGGGGAGGGGTGATGGTGGGGGTGGGGCGATGATGGGGGTGGGGCGATGATGGGGGTGGGGCGATGATGGGGGTTGGGCGATGGTAGGGGTGGGGCGATGATGGGGGTGGGGCGATGGTGGGGGAGGGGCGATGGTGGGGGAGGGGCGATGGTGGTGGAGGGGCGATGGTGGGGGTGGGGCGATGGTGGGGGTGGGGCGATGGTGGGGGTGGGGCGATGGTGGGGGAGGGGCGATGATGGGGGTGGGGCGATGGTGGGGGTGGGGCGATGGTGGGGGTGGGGCGATGATGGGGGAGGGGCGATGATGGGGGAGGGGCGATGGTGGGGGTGGGGCGATGGTGGGGGTGGGACGATGATGGGGGTGGGGTGATGGTGGGGGGTGGGGCGATGGTGGGGGGAGGGGCGATGGTGGGGGTGGGCGATGATGGGGGTGGGGCGATGGTGGGGGAGGGGCGATGGTGGGGGAGGGGCGATGATGGGGGAGGGGCGATGTTGGGGGAGGGGCGATGGTGGGGGAGGGGCGATGGTGGGGGAGGGGCGATGGTGGGGGGAGGGGCGATGGTGGGGGGAGGGGCGATGGTGGGGAGGGGCGATGGTGGAGGCCGCTCTCCCGGCCGCAGTCACACTCCGGTGTGTTCGGAGCTGGATGAAAGCGGCGCCATCGCTGCGCATTCCCGATTTGTGTATTTACCTGCTCCCCCCCACATCTGGACACTCTCCCGAACCTGACTCCGCCATCTTACCGCGGGGGCGGGGTCAATGAGGGGCGGAGCCACGGGGCGGTGTCAGGTGGTGGGGCGGAGTCAGGGGCGGGGTCAGGTGGTGGGGCGGTGTCAGGTGGTGGGGCGGAGTCAGGGGCGGGGTCAGGTGGTGGGGCGGAGTCAGGGGCGGGGTCAGGTGGTGGGGCGGAGTCAGGGCGGGGTCAGGTGGTGGGGCGGAGTCAGGGGCGGGGCGGGGTTAGATAGTGGGGCGGGGTCAATGAAGGGCGGAGCCGCGGGGCGGTGTCTGGTGGTGGGGCGGAGTCAGGGGCGGGGCGCGGTTAGAGGGTGGGGCGGGGTCAGATGTAGGGGCGGGTCCAAGAGCCTGTTAGGTACCACCAATGGGGTATGGCCGCAGATAATGTTTTCTGGGAACACATTTAGGCCATTCGACCCATCGGGCCCATTCCATCATCTGATCATGTTTGGTTTATGTTTTTACTGCCTTCTCCCGTAATCCGGATCCACTTATTAATCAAAAACGTATCTCTCTCTGTCGTAATGACACGCAATGCCTTAGCCTCCACAGCCCTCTCCGACAAGGAGTTCTGCAGATGAAGCAACATCTGACTGAAGAACATCCTCTTCATCTCACTCAAAAAGGGTTCCCCTTCACTCTGAGGCTGTGCCTTGGCGTCCTATTCTCCAACGAATGGAAATGTCTTTTCCATGTCCATTCTATCCAGGCCTCTCAGTTTTAAGTTTCAATGAGATTGCCCCCTCCATCTTCAAAAGTATTGAGTGCAGAACCAGAATCCTCAACCATCCATTGCATGACAAGCCCTACATGCCCAGGATCATTCTTGTAATTCTTGCCCTTATGGATCCCTTCCAGCACAAGTGCATCTTAGATACAGGACCCTGCTTACAATATTCCAAACGCAGTATAATCAGAGCCTTATAGAGTGGTAAATCAGGGGTCTTACATTCTAGTCCTCTTGAAATTAATGCATTTCTGATCAAGGGTCATTGAACCCAAAACATTAACTCTGCTTTCTCACCACAGGTACTGCCAGACTTGAACCTTTCTAACAATTTCTGTTTTTCCTTGCTAATTTCAAACTGAAGCCTTATGTTACCTGAAGAGAATCCTGAATCAGGTCACCTTCATATTTCTGAAGCCTTTCCCATTTAGAAATATCTTTTCCTACCAGTATACATTGGTGAGGTGATGGTCAACTGGTTGTGCTGCTGGCCGTTAATCCAGAGAGTCAGGTAATGTTCTGAGGTTGAATTCTTCCATGGCAGATTGTGGAATTAGAAGTCTAATGGTAGCATGAAATCATTGTCAATTGTTAGAAAATTCCATCTGGTTCCCTCATGTCCTTTGATCAACGATTGGCCTGGTTTGGCCTGCAATGGGTAATAAAAAGAATATTGGCGTAACCAGTAACACCCTTATCCTGTAAGTGAATAAAACAAATCTCATACTCTGCTCCTTTTCAGAGAGAGGGAGGTGCCACTGACAGGGCAGGCCCAAAGACAGTGTGGTTTCATAGAGTCAGGCAGTACTCATGAAGAATCTTCGGTCCAACTCATCCATATCAACCACGTTTCCCAAACTAAACTTGTGTCACTTGCCTTCATTTGGCTCACATCTCTCTGAACCTTTCCTGTTCATGTACTTATCCAAACGTCTTTTAAATGTCGAAGAGTGTGGTGCTGGAAAAGCACAGCTGGTCAGACAGCATCTCAGCCCCCTTGGGCCACAAGCCTCACGCCTGATGAAGGGCTTATGCTCAAAATGTCCATTCTCCTACTCCATGGAAGTTGCCTGACCAGCTGTGCTTTTCCAGCACCACACCCTTCGACTTTGATGTCCAGCATTTGCAGCCCTCACTTTCTCCTAGTCTTTTAAACGTCCAAACTGTACCTGCATCCACTACTTCCTCTGACAGCTCATGTCACATAAGAACCACTCTGTGTGTGAAAACATTGCCCCTGGGGTCCATTTTAAATCTTTCTCTCTCATCTTAAAAATATGTCCCCCAATTTTGAACTCACCCAGCTTAAGGAAAACACCTTTGCTACTCACCTTATCTATGCTTTCATGATTGTATAAACCTGTATAAGGTCACTCCTCACACCTCCTACATTTCAGTGAAAACGTTCCCAGACTATCCAGTCTGTCCTTATAACTTAAACTATCCATTACTAGCAACATCCTGGTAAATCTCTTCTGAACCCTCTCTAGCTTGATAGCATCCTTCATTAGAGACACAAAAACTGCAGATCCTGCAATCCAAAGTAGGCAGGCAGGAGGCTGGGGGAACACAGCAAGCCAGGCAGCATCAGGAGGGACAGGCAGGAGGCTGAGAGAACACAGCAAGGCAGGCAGCATCAGGAGGGACAGGCAGGAGGCTGAGAGAACACAGCAAGCCAGGCAGCATCAAGAGGGACAGACAGGAGGCTGAGAGAACACAGCAAGCCAGGCAGCATCAGGAGGGACAGGCAGGAGGCTGAGAGAACACAGCAAGGCAGGCAGCATCAGGTGGGACAGGCAGGAGGCTATGGAACACAGCAAGCCAGGCAGCATCACGTGGGACGGGCAGGAGGCTGAGAGAACACAGCAAGGCAGGCAGCATCAGGAGGGACAGGCAGGAGGCTCAGAGAACACAGCAAGGCAGGCAGCATCAGGAGGGACAGGCAGGAGGCTGGGAGAACACAGCAAGCCAGGCAGCATCAGGAGGGACAGGCAGGAGGCTGAGAGAACACAGCAAGGCAGGCAGCATCAGGAGGGACAGGCAGGAGGCTGGGGGAACACAAGGCAGGCAGCATCAGGAGGGACAGGCAGGAGGCTGGGGGAACACAGCAAGGCAGGCAGCATCAGGTGGGACAGGCAGGAGGCTGAGAGAACACAGCAAGGCAGGCAGCATCAGGAGGGACAGGCAGGAGGCTCAGAGAACACAGCAAGGCAGGCAGCATCAGGAGGGACAGGCAGGAGGCTGGGGGAACACAAGGCAGGCAGCATCAGGAGGGACAGGCAGGAGGCTGGGGGAACACAGCAAGGCAGGCAGCATCAGGTGGGACAGGCAGGAGGCTGAGAGAACACAGCAAGGCAGGCAGCATCAGGAGGGACAGGCAGGAGGCTCAGAGAACACAGCAAGGCAGGCAGCATCAGGAGGGACAGGCAGGAGGCTGAGAGAACACAGCAAGGCAGGCAGCATCAGGAGGGACAGGCAGGAGGCTTGGGGAACACAGCAAGGCAGGCAGCATCAGGTGGGACAGGCAGGAGGCTGAGAGAACACAGCAAGGCAGGCAGCATCAGGGGGGACAGGCAGGAGGCTATTGAACACAGCAAGGCAGGCAGCATCAGGTGGGATAGGCAGGAGGCTGAGAGAACACAGCAAGGCAGGCAGCATCAGGAGGGACAGGCAGGAGGCTGGGGGAACACAGCAAGGCAGGCAGCATCAGGAGGGACAGGCAGGAGGCTGGGGGGACACAGCAAGGCAGGCAGCATCAGGATGGACAGGCAGGAGGCTGGGGGAACACAGCAAGGCAGGCAGCATCAGGAGGGACAGACAGGAGGCTGGGGGAACACAGCAAGCCAGGCAGCATCAGGAGGGACAGGCAGGAGGCTATGGAACACAGCAAGGCAGGCAGCATCAGGAGGGACAGACAGGTGGTTGAGAGAACACAGCAAGCCAGGCAGCATCAGGAGGGACAGGCAGGAGGCTATTGAACACAGCAAGGCAGGCTGCATCAGGAGGGACAGGCAGGTGGTTGAGAGAACACAGCAAGGCAGGCAGCATCAGGAGGGACAGGCAGGAGGCTGGGGGGACACAGCAAGGCAGGCAGCATCAGGAGGGACAGGCAGGAGGCTGGGGGAACACAGCAAGGCAGGCAGCATCAGGAGGGACAGTCAGGAGGCTGTGAGAACACAGCAAGGCAGGCAGCATCAGGAGGGACAGGCAGGAGGCTGGGGGAACACAGCAAGACAGGCAGCATCAGGAGGTGGAGAAGTCAATGTTTCGGGTGTAACCCTTCTTCAGGCCTGGAGGTGAGTGTGCGGGTCTGCAGATAAAAGGGGTAGTGGGGGCAAGGTGGTGTAGTGGGGATAGGTGAAGACAGGTAGAGGGTACGACTTTGTTGTTCAATGGGAGGAATAAATCCAGTTGGTGGCTGGGAGGATTGGAAGGGCAGGGGAGGGGCTGGGAAGGGAGTCGGGGGGAAGGGAAGGAAGATTATTTGTAATAGGAGATCTCAAATTTGAGTCTTCTCGGCTGTAGGCTGCCCAGGCGAAAGATGAAATTTGCGGTGTGGTTCACTATGGCAATGGAGGAAGCCAAGGATGGACATGTCAAAAGGGAGTGTTTAGGGTAACTGAAATGGGCAGTGACTGGGATGTCCGGTTGGCCCTTGTGGGTCTGGCTACGATGCTCAGTGAATTGTTCCCTAAGTTTATGTTTGGTCTTCCTGATGTAAAGAAGACCACATCAGGAGCACCTGATGCAGTAAACTGGGTTGGAAGAGAGGCAGGTGTCTCACTTGGAAGGACTGTTTGGGGCCCTGGACAGAGGTGAGAGGGATGGTGGTTCTGCAGGTTTTGCATCTTGCAGGTTACAGGGGAAGGTACCTGGGGGTTTGGGGGTTGGTGGGGAGAGAGGTGCAAACCAAGGATTGTCAAAGGGTACCCCAAATGGCAGTCTTGTATATTGGTACAAGCCATTATGGGTTTTAATTGTAGAATACTTATGGGAATCCTCATCTAACCAGAATTGCGAGTACTCATGGCTCATATCCAGCTTTGCGAAGGACAGTACTTCCCTTCCAAATTGCATATAAATCCTCTATGCAAGAGAGTGGGTATTTATTCAGCTATGGAAAGCAGTTTGCCATTTGTTTTAAATCCCCACAGTGGATGAACTGACCCATTCGGCTTCACAAAGGGTATGACCTTGCTGCCCATTTCACAAACTGGACTGGTTTGATGATTCCTTTGCTTGCCAGCCTCCTGATTTCTGCCTGCCTCTATTTTTGCGTGTAAGGCAAATGGTACTGAGTGGGCCTTCCAGAATCATGGATTTGCTTCCTGGTCAACATGCAAGATGGCCTTGGCTCCTTCAATAGTCCCTTGATCTTACTGAAAAACCTCTGGTTGTTTTATTAGAATTTAAGTCAGGGAGCCTTTTTCTAACTGGAAAATGTAGAGTCAATCTAGGTGAATCTTCTCAAACAATTTAGCTTCGGCTGAGCCTTTGACTCCAATCAGTGGTAACTGAATCAGCTGCTTCTCAAAAGAGACCAGAACTGAAGTTGTGCCCTTAATCTGCAAAGATTCCCCCATCCCCCCCCCCCCCCCCCCCCCCTCCATCCCCCTGCCCCACCAGGTTCCTAAGCCTGGCTGAATTCTTGTGCAAACCCAACATTCACAAGCTGTCGCTTGTGAATTATTTATTGGTTTTCATTTCCTAATGACATTTGCCCAGAAAAAGCTAATTCATTCTTTCCAAATACTGGGCCCAGTCTTTGACAGCAAGTCAAGCTTCTCAAATAATGGCATGATTTTGGGAATACTTACCACAATTCAAGATCATTGTTGCAAGCAAATTTGTTTAGGAATGTGCTTTTCTCTTGTTGCCACTGAAATAACCCACAGAGCCTGGTATTCCACCACCAAGTCTCCCTTCATTTACGTGTGCATAGTCCTTTATACTGGTCCAGTTTCCATAGTGTCAGCTCTCAGTAACTAGAATCCCTGACACTTCTGTTTAAAGCCATCAGCCAGGGCTCCCTGATTGGGGCTGTTAATCTGGTCTAATCAGGGAATTTATATTCTGTGAGGTCCATCTGGCTGACCTCATTCCAATCACTACAGTAGGGTGGGCTACAATCAGGTGAGAGAGTGCCATAGGGTCAGGGTAGGTTATTCACAAGGCTGGTTTGGTAAGGTGCTGTGAAACATTCCCTATGTTTCATGGACAGAAACTTGACAAAATTGACACTCAAACAATCACAGTAGGATTCAGCCCTTTGTTTCTTATTTTAGTGCTCTCTCTGTCACTTTCTAATTCAATATCCTAGTTCTCAACCATGTGGCAAATTTGTTTAAAATCACCAGCCTCGGCAACTCCCTCCCCCTCCCCGCTGTGTCCTGATTTGTGTGAACGATGGAGCCTGAACAGGTTGAAATTGCCTTATAACTGGTCCCAGTGTCCCAGGCTCATATTATCCTTCCTGCACTGTCTCTCTTGTCCTGCTGTCCTTCAACTCTCCAATTGCTGCTGTGTTGAACTGGCTATAATAATTGATTCCTACTTTTGAGATCCTCTTTATCAAACTCTGAATTCCTAAGTCCCTAAACTCTACCTGAGGGACCTTATCCCTCCTTCTATCTATTGTCAGTGATATGAGGAACCCATCCTTAGCTGAGCCACACCTAGTGCACTCCTGTGAGGAGCCCCCACCTTTATTGATATTCAGAACAAAATACTGCCTCTACCACAAGAAGAAAAATCCAGAGAACTCTAAATGGAAAATGCTGGCAATACTCAGCAGCTTTGGCTTCATTAGTGGAGAAGGAAAGAGATTTCAGGTTGACAACTGTTTATCATTGTTCTGTGTCTGGATGATAAAACTGTTCATATCTTTTGGAAGACATCCATTAGGGCATCCTTCAACATCCCTTTCTGCAAATTGATCAGTTCAAACTTTTAGGGAGGTAAAGCCTATGGTTCTGGTACCATTCAAATGAATGCTTTTGCATCTCTCTAGTGCCTCTATGTCCTTTCCATAATGTGGAGACTGGAGGCTTTTGCTGTATTGCTAGTATTGTCTGACTAAGGTTCAATACTAGATTAACACTTCCCTGCTCTTCAATTCTGTTCACTTGGAAATGACTCCCAGATTGCTTTAACCACCTCACTAACCTGGCAGGATATTGTTTCCCTGTCCCTGCTTTCCTACAGCTGATATTCAAGTCAGACTTTGTCACCAGACTTTGTTCCTCCTTATGATTAAAGCCTGTCCTTCATGGATTATAATCTCCCATTTTGGGGGATATGTTCCCAGAGAACAGTGCATTCAGCAATTTTCTCAATAGTAAACAAGGCAGTCTGTATATGTACATTATGCAAAGATGTGTAGTATACACTTTTACTCCAGGACTAATTTTTTTTCCCAGTGACAACTAAAATTTGCAGTTTACAGAAAGCTGTCCAATGAGTATTTTACAGAGAAGAACTGAATTTATGAACAGCAGACAAGTAAACTGTGGGATAATATAAAATGAAGAACTGTGGATGCTAGAAACCTGAAACAAAAACAGAACTTGTTGGAGAAATTCAGCAGGTCAGCATCTATGGAAAGAAACAGAGTCAACATTTCAAGTCTGATAACCCTCCTCCAGAACTTTACAGTCTGCTTAGCGTGAAATAGTTGTTGGTGGGAAATGTTGATGTTAGTTTCAGCATTTAACTTTTAAATGGACCTCAGGTTAAAATACCACTAGTGCTCTCTCTCTGTGCCCCTCTCTCTCAGTGTCCCTTTCGCTGTCTGATGAGCGAGCAGCCCTGTGGTCCTTTGGGACAATGGTAACTTTACCCTTTAACATTCATGTTGAACTATTTGTTAAACGAGGGAATGGAACTGCTATCTGAGGAATCTACAATCTTTAATCCTCTTCCCCTCTTTCCTGATTCTATCGTGTTAGTGGGGAACTGGTATTTTCGTAACAGTTTCAGTTCCTTACCCAGAAACATTAGAGGCTAAATTTTTAAAAATAATTCCAGTTCTTAAAATTGATGACAGGAGGATCTAGAATTTGCAAAATCAGCCACAGCTTCCTGTGTATATTCCCTTCAGCCAGTTTCCTCTTTCCATCAACAAAATTGAGTTTGTTCAAAAACTCAGCTCAGTTCTTTGACGAAGAGCCCAGACATTTAGATGAAATAATCTCTGACAAGGTAAGGAAAAGATTCAATAGTCTGTCTCATTCATAGGCAGTCCACTAACTCTTTGCTGCAATTGTTTCAGCATTTACATATTTGTCAATTTCCCTTCACACCTGGTTATTGTGTACAATTTTGAAATCCTTATTTGAAAAGTGGTATACTTATTGCAGAAGCAGTTCAGAAAAAGTTCACTCAGCTCAAACCTGGGATGTAGGGCTTTTCTTATGATTGAGCAGGTTAAGATTGTATCCATTGGAATCTGTAAGAATGAAAAGGGAACTTATTAGATCATTGAAGTTCTTGATGGAGTGGATAGACTGGATACCTGGATGATGTTCACTGTTCTGCAAAGACTAAAACCAGATAGTATTGTTTCAGAATTATAGGTTTCCCTTTGAAGACAGAGATGTGGAATTGTCATCCCCAGAAAGCAGGGGAGGTTAGGTCTTTAATTTTATTCAGGCTCTGTTCGTTATATTTTGGATAGAATAGGATCATGAGGTGCAGACAGGAAAGTTGAGATGATACCACAATGAGATCAGCAATGATCTTATTAAATATGGGGTGCAAGCACAGGTTTGAATGGCAAATCCTGCTACTATGTTCAAGAAAATGCAGCCTACACCTGCATTCCTTTCTTTATCTCTGTGTCTTTCCCACTCTCTGAGAGCAGTTCACTGAGAGCAACAGAACTAATCGCAACCCTTGGCAGAGCTTGCTTCCCAGTGTATCTCTGTGAATATAACAGGTGACCAAAACGCTGTTAGATTGTCATGAAATCCTGTTTGTTTCATTCTCAAGCCAGAACTTAGTTGGGAGCTCTCAAGTTTTTCAGACTGAAGATCACGTTAAAGAGCAAATGTTACAGGTTGACACTCCCCTTGACAGTGCTGAGGGAGTGCCACACCATCAGACGGTCAGTGCTGAGAGAACACCCCACTGTTGGAGAGTCAGTGCGGAGGGAGGGTCACACTATTGGAGGGTCAGTGCTGAGGGAGTGCCGCACTGTCAAAGGCTCAGTGCTGAGGGAATGCTGCACTATCGAAGGCTCAATGTTGAGGGAGAGCTGCACTATTGGACGGTCAGTGCTCAGAGAGAGCTGCACTGTCAGAGAGTCAGTACTGAGGGAGCACCACACTGTTGGAGGGTCAGTGCTGTGGGAGAGCTACACAGTTGGAGGGTTAGTGCTGAGGGAGAGCTATATTGTCAGAAGGGAGTGCTGCACTGACAGACTGTCAGGACTAAGGGAATGCCGCACTGTCGGGACGTCAATGCTGAGGGAGAGCTATACTATCGGAGGGTCAGTACTGAGGGAACACTGCACTGTCGGAGGATCAGTACTCAGGGAGTGCAGCACTGTTAGAGGGTCAGTGCCAAAGGAATGCTGCACTGTCAGAGAATCGGTGCCAAGTGAGTGTCACACTTTTGGAGGGTCTTTGTTGAAGGTGTGATGAATTGTCAGAGATAGTGCTGCATTGTTGTAGGGTCATAGGGTCAGTGCTTAGAGAGTGCCACACTGTCCAAGGGTCAGTGCTGACAGTGTGCTGCACTGCCGAGGGTCTGTGCTGAGGAACTGCTGCACTGCCGGAGGGTCAGTACTAAGGGAACGTTGCACTGTTGGGAGGTCAATGCTGAGGGAGAGCTACACCGTCAGAGGGTCAGTAGAGGGAATACCATATTGTCAGAGGGTCAGTACTGAGGGAATGTTGCAGTGTTGGAGTGTCAGCACCAAGGGAGTGTCACACTGTCAGAGGGTCTTTGCTGAAGGAGTGTTGCATTGTCAGAGGATAGTGCTGCACTGTCAGAGGACAGTGCCGCACTGTTGTAGGATCGTAGGTTCAGTGCTTAGAGAGTGCTACACTGTTGGAGGGTCAGTGCTGAGGGAGTGTGGCATTGTTGCAGGGAACGCTGCACTGTCAGAGGGTCAGTGCTGAGGGAGTGCTGCACTGTCAGAAAGTCTTTGCTGAGGGAGTGATGCATTGTCAGAGGATAGTGCCGCACTGTTGTAGGGTCGTAGGGTCAGTGCTGAGGGAGCGCCGCACAGTCAGAGGTTTTGTGCTGAGGGAGCGCCGCACTGTTGGAGAGTCAGTGCTGAGGGAGCGCCGCACTGTCCAAGGGTCAATGCTGAGGGAGTGCCGCACTGTCGGAGGGTCAGTGCTGAGGGAGTGCCGCACTGTCGAAGGGTCAATGCTGAGGGAGTGCCGCACTGTCGGAGGGTCAGTGCTGAGGGAGTGCCGCACTGTCGGAGGGTCAGTGCTGAGGGAGTGCCGCACTTTCAGAGGATGAATACTTAGAGCTGGGTCTTGCTGTTTGCAATCTGTATTAATAAGTTTGAGGAAGAGTTAGAGAGTAATCTGTGCAAATGTGTTAATAATGCTAAATTCAAAATAGAAATGGGTGCACACAGGCCGTGGTGTAATGTGAGCAGGTTAAGTATTTGGGCAACAAAACAAAGTCTAACTTGTTTTAAAAGTCATACAAGAGAATGAAGGGGCTTGTCAGGGTTGACACTGAAAGATTGTTTTCTTGTTCTGGGGCCTTGATTATTTAAGATTGCATATCTTTGGAATTCTCTGCCCCCAGGGGTTGTGGAATTTCCATTGCTGACTCTATTTCATGGCGGAATCTGCAGATTTCTCAGAGAATTGAGGATATAGAGAGATGGCAGGAAAATAGGACTAGAAGATCAGCCATGACAATGTTGAGAGGGCTTGATATGCTGTATGGTTGACTCCTGGTCTTATTTTGAGCTCTTGTTTGTCCAGGACGGAGTGCTGCACTGTCAAAGGTGCCAACTTTCAGATGGAATGTTGAATTGAGACTCTGCCCCCTTTTTAGTTTGGTGATACACAAATGCACAGTGTTGTAGTCCCCTTCACTGAGGTGCAGCACAGGCCACCGCCTGAAGGTGGAACATAAGAGTTTTGTGTGATGTTGGAGTGTTATTGTCATATCCCTACGTCATGCGATTATTTGATAAACTGCAGAGTATTAAAATAGATCCTCTTGATTATAGAGGGGGATGAGATGGGGAAATAGTTGATGCAGAATTGAAGTTTATAACTGAAAGCATTTCATTCATTCGCACAGGATGAAGATATTGACAGTGGTTCTCAGTTTGCTTCACGTCCAGTGGACAATGGGTTCACATTGTACAGAGACACCAATAGTCAGAGAAGGGAACAAAGCTACTGCTCCTAACTGTTCCCTCAGTTGCCTGGATTGGAACAAGTTAAAAATCAAAGGTGTGAGAAAGCTCTCACTGGAAAGCTGCCGAATGTCCCGCATTATTAACATTTCTCGCAATTCCGAGCTGACCGAACTAAATTTCATGAATAACGAATTCCAACAGCTTCCAAAAAATCTCCTTCTAAACTTTGAAAACTTAAAAGTATTGAATGTAAATGGGAACCCTCTAAAATCCATTCCTCTCAGCATCATTCAGGAAGTCCGAGTTATCTTTCAGTGTTCTTGCGCTGTTTTGAAAGATTTGACAGAGAATTGTAATAAAGCAGAGAACTGTACACAGAGTTTCCTCGAGAATCTGAATTGCAATGGAGCAAACAATTTCAGTACATTCAACGTGAGCAGTTTTTACAGCGCTGAGTGTGACAGGATAAATCGCATTCCCTTCTATGTTCTTATTCCATTACTCACGTTCCTCAGCGTTGGAATTGCGGTTTTTGCCCTAAGCAAATATTTCTCCAAACGCAAGAGGAGCAATGCCCACTCCCCAAACAAACGCCATTCCGTCTCTTCCTCGGATCATGGTCAACAAAGATACGTTAGCACAACAAACTGGAAAGATCCAGCTGCAGCAACAGAGAAGCCGGAAGGTTCCCGCGGGATCAGGCAGCAACAGGTGGCTCACAAGGATTACGAGAACATGGTGATGGGGGAATCTGATAGCGCTTGGGGAAGATGTGACAGGTAAAGTGGAGTGAAACTGTGAACAAGTAACCGTGTCAATGCATCAACACACGAGTGACTACAAGTTTGTACATCTCTGTGAAAGAAACAGCCTCATTATAGTTGAAATATTGGAACTGGAATGTTGTAAATAAACACACAGTGATTGTGACAATGCAAACATAATCTGACAGTAGCAGCTTTGAGTGTGTACATCTATGAACACACCAGAAATTGTGGGCAGAATCTTTTGTCTCTCTGGTGGTGAAGTAGGAGACAGGATGACACCAGACTTGAACTCTGCTACCATCCCATCTCCAGCACATAGCCCATAGTTGACCTGCCCATGCTGCCACCAATTGAGGTCCTGAAGTGACCAATTAATGACCACATAAGGACCTCATGCTACCACCAATGGGATTAACCCAATCACATCAACCCAACTTGCACGACAGCTAAGGTTGCAGATAGCTTGTGGGTTGGTAGGGGGGCTCAGTGAGTGACAGATTGAAGGGCGCTGGGAGCCACCCACTGCCCTGGCTTTCAACCCCTTTGTCTCCTCTCCCTGTACCTGTTTGTCCAAGCATTGCATTTCTCTGGGTTGGATCCTCTCTGAGCTTGGGACGACCGGCAGTGCCCCATCCTCCTCAGCAACACTTACATGGAAGAGCTTCCAGTCTCTGATTGGCCAGCAGCTCTTGCTGGGCAGGACTCAGCCCCAGCATCTTGACCCCATTGGCATTTTGGCCATTGCGCCATTGGTGTGGGGTATGGCAGGTATATTGAGAAAGGAGGCAGATGACAGGTGAGATGCTAACAGCTAAACAAGACTTTGCCCAACCAATTGATCAGTACATTCACAGACCAGAAACTGGGGTTTAGGAGAGAGAGCACTTCCTCATTCCCCTCAAAAGCCAACCTGAGTTACATATCCAGGTCCTGTAACTCGGTTTGAGTTGCTAACAGGTCCAATTAGATAATGTCTGTTTTAGTCAATACCACTGACCACAATAGTCAGAGGAAAGGACAAAGAATCACAGAATCCCTACAATGTGGAAACAGGCCATTTGGCCCAACAGTCCAGACTGACCCTCCAAAATGCAACCCAACCAGACCCATTCCCCTACCCTATTACTCTACATTTCTCCTGACTACTGCACCTACCTACACATCCTGAACACTATGGGAAATTTAGCATGGCCAGTTTACCTAATCTGCACATCTTTGGACTGTGGGAGGAAACCTACGCAAAGGCACTCCTCTAACTATTCTGTCAGCTGCCTGGGTTGGAAAAGTTCAAAATTGTGGGTGTGATGAAGCTGTCACTGGCAATCTGCAGAATCTCCAACTCACCACACTGATAGCACCATGATGTCCAAGCACAGCCCCCAGGGTGATTAGAGGAATGTGTGATTGCACAGGGTGGAGCTGAGGACCTGGGCTTCCAGATCCCAATAGGGATGGGCAAGAAATGCTGCCTAGCCAGCGATGCCCACATCCCATGAACAAATAAGGAAAAAAAACTTTGGCAGTAATGGAGTAAGCTGATTTCCTGACCCTTCAGCTCTGGGTTCAGTTTCAGAGGCTGAGTTGATGAACATTTTCAATGCCATGAAGTTGAATTGTTTTTAAGCATCTCCCAGGGAGAGTAAGGCCGAAGCAGGTATGGTTGTGTAAAAAGCTACCAGGAGAATAGTCCAGTCACAAACCAGCCAGGGTGACAGAGCTGCTCATTATGGGAGAGCAGTTAGTGTCAGAATCTCTTCCAAGGCATTTCAGGTGGTATGGATTTCTGGGGAGAACCCCTTGAGGGATGAGTGAAATCAGAAGCTTCTGTTCTGTTTTTAATGGCATATTCCTTTCTTTCCAGGAATCTGAAGAGTCTGGATGACACGTATTACCTGGAAAGTGACCCAGCCTGTGATATTTATTTAAATGAGCAACCTGTTTATTGTAATTACACAGGGTCTGTTGCTAACCCAGAGGATGATGTGTATATCATACCCGACAAGTAAATTAAACATCATAACCCCGAGTGTAAAATTTCTTATCAACTGTGGATCTTTAACTCCATTTCTTGTAATACCTGAGTGTGACCATCTTAAACCACTTTGATTTTAGAGACATTCAGGAATCCACATTGGGAGTGCACTGGGATACATTGAATCCACAGGCAAATCTGTTAATCTGTAGTGAAGCTGTTTGGGACCGTACAGATATAAACATAAATTATGTAATGTAATGTACAGGCACTGAACAGCATCTTGAGGATGAGATACAGTCTGGAACTGTCATGAAAATCTTATCCTGAATAAACACTAACTCTGGATAGATAGTGATTGTTAACAGTAAAGTTGGCATAGTCCCACTGACTCATTAGAGAAGGAAGACTGGCAGGGAGTTTAACCTGAAGGTCACCACACAATCACGCACCTTCGCTTTATGCCATTTCCGATCTAAGAAAGGTTTTCTGGGAATGCTCTTCTTTCGAATAGCAGGGGCTACTTGTACTAGCTTTTGGAATGTGGCTCCTTCATTGGGTGATTGTGAAGTGGGACCATGGGACACAGAATTTGTGACAGGGGATCGTGGTGTCATGCAACTGAAACGATATATTGAATAAACCTAGATTGTTGTTAAGGCTTTCATCTTTTAGAATGGGTTGTAGGTTCAGTGTATTGTTTCAGTTGCATGACGCTGTGATCTTTTCCAGTAGATTCTGTCTTGTGGTCCTAGGGAGGCGGTGCTTCCAGGTAAAACCTGTTGGACTGCGGCCTGGTGTTGAGTGATTTTTAACTTCCTGAAGAAGGGCCTGTGCCCGAAACGTCGAATCTCCTGTTCCCTGGATGCTGCCTGACCTGCTGTGCTGTTCCAGCAATAAAGTTTCAACTCTGATTTTTAACTTTGTCCACCCTAGTCCAGCACTGGCTTCTCCACAATAAGACGCCATAGTCATCCCAGACTGTAAGGCTGCTCTGAAGTCTGATAACAGTGGGGAAGAAGCTGTTCTTGAATCTGTTCATAAATCTACACAAACTTTTGTATCTTCTGCCTAATGGAAGTGAGTGTAACCGGAGTGGGAGCAGTCTTTGATTGTGTTGGTTGCCTTCCTGAGGCAGCGGGAAGTACAGATGGAGTCAAAGGATGGAAGGCAAGGTTTGAGTGATGGACTGGGCTGTGTTCATGTCTCTCTATAGTTTCTTATGATCTTAAGAAGAGCAGTTGCTATACCCATGTCGTGATGCTTTCAGATAGATGCTTTCTGTGGTGCATCTATTAAAATTGGGAAGCTTCCTTGTGGACATGCTGAATTTCTTACCCGGCTGAGGAAAGAGAGGCATTGCTGTACTTTCCTGACCATTACATCGACATTCCCACTCCCAGGGACTCAACGCTGTTGACCATCTCCACCTCAACTCTATTGGTGCATTCAATACAGGGAGATGTACAAGGATGTTGTCAGGGTTGGAGAGTTTGAACTATAGGGAGAGGCTGAATAGGCCAGGGCTGTTTTGCCTGGAGCAAAGGAGGCTGAAAGGTGTCCTTGTAGAGATTTATAAAATTATGAGGAGCATGGATAGGGTAAATAGGCAAAGTCTTTTCCCTGGGTGGGGAGTCCAGAACTAGAGGGCATGGGTTTAGGGTGAGAGGGGAAAGATATAAAAGATACCTACGGGGCAACTTTTTCATGTAAAGGGTGATGGAATGAGCTGCCAGAGGAAGTGGTGGAGGCTGGTACAATTGCAATATTTAAGAGGCATCTGGATGGGTATATGAACAGGAAGGGCTTAGAGGGATATGGGCCATGTGCTGGTAAATGGGACTAGATTAATTTAGGATATCTGGTCAGCATGGACAAGTTGGACCAAAGGATCTGTTTCCATGCTGTACAGCCCTATGACTCTATGACTCTATGACCTCAGGCTTGGGTCAAGACCGGGGAGATAGGACCTGCATGGTTAAGTCTTGCTGCTGGCATCACTCCGCATTGCTAACTAGCTCTCCAGCCAACTGAGCTAACACTAACCCATACCATGAGCACACAGCTGTTCTGTGATGCAGAAATGACATCAACATCACGGGTTTGATTCCTATATTGGCTGAGGTTATCTTAAAGGGCTCCCCTTATGAACCTCCCCCTTCACCTGAGGCATGGTGACCCACGGGTTAAACCACCACCAGTTGTCTCTGAACAACGAGAGAGAGCAGCCCCATGGTCCTCTGGGGCTATAGTGACTTTACCTTTCCAGTGAGTGACCCTTACCCTGCAAAAAATACTGAGGCTGGACTGTTACAGAGTACATTGTAAATAAGGAACAGATAGGAACGGTGGGAGAGCAGATAAGAGTGGCCCATGCACTGAAAGCTGGTGGGAAGGTATAATAGATGGAGAGAATGAGGAGAGGCAATAGTCATTAAATGGCACAGTTTCAAAGACGATGTTAATTTTAATGGATGTGTAAGAACGGAGACCTGAGTTTCACACCTGCTTTGATTCTGCTGCAAGGAGAGTTGTTCTCTGTCACTTGCCCCGCTTCCTTTCTGCAGAAATTGGTCTGAACCCCTCCAGCTCAGCCTGCCAGGTGTCAGCTGTAAGACTGAGTCAGTTCAATGTGGGTCAGACTGTGACTTTCTGCTTCCCATTTGGAGCCCGTGGTTGTGCAGAATGAAGAAGTTAGAGAGGTTTGTGAGTAACAGCTGGCTGCATCTTGCTCGCTTCAGGAAGTTAAGTTGTAAATTTCCGCTTTGTGCCCCCTCCCAGCTTTCACAATCGACTTCACTGCAGAAAAGCCTTATTTAGCAACAGAACTTTATTTCAACTTTTTTCCTCGGCAGCTTGGACCTGGGCTGTTTAAGTTTTATTTAAATCAGTCTAAATCACGCTGTGAGCCCTAACTCTTCCCATGTTCACATCCCCATCCTAACCCACCCCACTCTCTCCCACAGACACCCCTCTCGACACAAACTCTCCCCTCCACACTGTCCCACACCCCAGCCAGCACTTGTCCTATCTCTGGTGTACATGTTTGTGATGAGCTTCACGCAGTTTCCACCAGGGGACAGCAGAGACTCAGTGAAATGTCTGGTCTCTGAAGTTCTCAGTTTCTCTGAGCTGCACTCTTCATTGGCTCCACACTTTCGTTCTTCACTGTCGTATTTCAGTGCTGTTCTCCTCAACACAGAACCACCGTTCCGACACTGGATTGCTCAGTCATGTAAGGTTCAACTTACTTGAAAATCTCAAACAGGTTTATTCAAATCAAATTGATAACTTGCAGTTACAGAGCAATTTCTGGACATATCCTGAGTCTACCTTAACTGCATGGAGACCTCGTGGCTCCTGTTCATCTGCATTAGCCTGTTCCTTGGTTTATTAGCATACTCACCTCGTAAAATTGGAACACAAATCCCCCTTTTTTTCCAAGATAAAATTACATTGACTGAGAGAAAATGTGTGTACATTAGGTAGTTGCAAGACTATTTACACATTAACAAGATTTTTAAAAATGTGGAAGTTAAGACTGTGGTTCTGAATAACGTACAGTGATTTGACGATTCTTTTGGAGATCTAGATATTGGTGAGTGTGTCGGTTTCGTCTGCGTTGTAGAAGGTTGGTGGTTGTTCTGCCCTTGCTATCCCACACCTTTGTTATCCTGGTGTTTCTGTGTGTTCTGTGCATTGATGGAGTACTGTACATTTCCCTGAGCTAGCTTCTCTCCCTCCTCAATGTTATTCCAATGGATGTCGTGATTTTACAGACTCTAGATTCACTAGGATGGGATGCATGATTCTGACATTTTGACCGATAAATATGGCAGTTCAATCATGCACTGCCATTGCAACCACTTGATGAAGGAGCGGGCGGCGCTCTGTAAGCTAGAGCTTCCAATTAAACCTGTTGGACTATAACCTGGTGTTAGGGCATGATTGAGTTAAAAATCCCCCATCTTCATTATCCCTGATTTATTGAGAATAAGGCATTTTTGGACAGGAGATGGCTAGGCAGGCGTGTCCTATCTTGTCTTCCAAACATGATCTCTTCTGGCGACAATAAGTCCGTGGGCAGGCAGTTTTATCACCCTGCACCTATGCTTCAATTGTGTAAACCATTTACCCAGTGACAAAGAGCGTGGTGCTGGAAAGGCACTGCCAGTCAGGCAGCCTCAGAGAAGCAGGATAATTCGAGCATAAGCTCTTCATCAGGAAGGAGGGGGTGGCCATAGGGGGCTGAGAGATAAATGGGAGGGGGTGGGGCTGGAGGGGTAAGTTGGCTGAGAATGCCACAGGTAGATCAATTTGTGGGTGAAGGTGATAGGTTAGAGAGGAGGGTGGAACGGATGGATGGGAAGGAAGATGGACAGGTAGGACAGGTCAAGAGGACGGTGTCGAGTTGGAAGGTTGAATCTGGGATAAGGTGGTGGGAGGGAAGATGAAGAAACTGGTGAAATCCACACTGATCCCATGTGGTTGGAGGGTCCCAAGGCAGAAGATGAGGTATTCTTCCTCCAGGCGTCAGGTGGATAAGGTTTGGCAATGGCCCAGGCCCAGCATTTTAACTCCCCCTCCCCCTCCCACTCTCTTTGGTGGAGTGGGAGGGGGAGTTAAAATATTCGGCCATGGGGCAGTAGGGTTGTTTCGTACCTGTGTCCCGGAGATGTTTTCTGAAGCACACTGCAAGTAGGCGATTTGTCTCCTCAATTTGAGGGTGAGGTGTTATAAATGTGAAGTGATGCACTTTGGGAAGAATAACAGGAAGGCAGAGTACTGGGTCAATGGAAAGATTTTTGATAGTGTGGATGTGCAGAGGGATCTTGGAGTCCATATACATAGATCCCTGAAAGTTGCCACCTTGGTTGATAGTGCTGTTAAGAAGGCATACGGTGTGTTAGGTTTTATTGGTATTGAGTTTCGGAACCGTAATATCATGCTGCAACTATACAAAATGCTAGTGCGGCCGCAGTTGGAATATTGTGTACAGTTCTGGTCGCCCCATTACAGGAAAGATGTGGAAGCGTTGGAAAAGGTGCAGAGGAGATTTACCAGGATGTTGCCTGGTCTGGAGGGAAGGTCATTTGAGGAAAGGCTGAGAGACTTGGGTCTGTTCTCATTGGAAAGAAGAAGGCTAACAGGGGATTTACTAGAGACATATAAGATGATCAGAGGATTAGATAGGGTAGACAGAGAAAATCTTTTTCCGACGATGATGACGTCAGCTTGTATAAGGGGGCATAGTTACAAATTGAGGGGTGATAGATTTAAGACAGATGTCAGAGGCAGGTTCTTTACTGAGAGTGATAAGGGTGTGGAATGCCCTGCCTGCCAATGTATTAACTCAGCCACTTTAGGGACATTTAAACAATCCTTGGATAAGCTCATGGATGATGATGGGATAGTGTAGGAGGATGGGTTTAGATTAGTTCACAGGTCAACACAACATCGAGGACAGAAGGGCCTGTTCTGCACTGTATTGTTCTTTGTTCACAGGGTATATTCTATGTAGAGAAGATGACATCGGGAGCAATGGATACAGTTGCTGATGTGTGTGGAAGTGCAGGTAAATCTGCTCCACCCTCCTCTCTGACCTATCACCTTCACCCCCATCTTCATCTACCTATAGCATTCGCAGCTACCTTCCCCCAACCCCATCCATCTCCCATTTATCTCTTTTCCAGCACCACACTCTTCGACTTTGATCTCCAGCATCTGCAGTTCTTGAGTTCTCTCATTTACCCAGTGAGACAGCTAGGTCTGGGATGAGGTAGTGAAGCTATCTTATGCTTTAGTTTCATTTGGCACATGTCTCTGGGGATTGCAGCCCATTGCTAGATATGATCTCTTCAGGTGTCCCAAACAGACTGAATGTTGCACTCTTTCCTATTGATACAAATGCATTAGAACATAGAACATAGACATAGAACATAGAACATAGAACAATACAGCCCACGATGTTGTGCCGAACATTTGTCCTAGCTTAAGCACCCATCCATGTACCTATCCAATTGCCACTTAAAGTTCGCCAATGATTCTGACTCTGCCACTCCCACAGGCAGCGCATTCCATGCCCCCATCACTCTGTGGGTAAAGAACCCACCCCTGACATCTCCCCATACCTTCCACCCTTCACCTTAAATTTATGTCCCCTTGTAACACTCTGTTGTCCCCGGGGAAAAAGTTTCTGATTGTCTACTCTATCTATTCCCCTGATCATCTTATAAACCTCTATCAAGTCACCCCTCATCCTTAGCCGTTCCAACGAGAAAAGGCCTAGCACTCTCAACCTATCCTCGTACGACCTATTCTCCATTCCAGGCAACATCCTGGTAAATCTCCTCTGCACCCTCTCCAAAGCTTCCACATCTTTCCTAAAGTGAGGCGACCAGAACTGCACACAGTACTCCAAATGTGACCTAACCAAAGTCCTGTACAGCTGCAACATCACCTCACGACTCTTGAATTCAATCCCTCTGCTAATAAACGCTAATACACCATAGGCCTTCTTACAAGCTCTATCCACCTGAGTGGCAACTTTCAAAGATCTATGAACATAGACCCCAAGATCCCTCTGCTCCTCCACCTCACTAAGAACCGTACCATTAACCCTGTATTCCGCATTCTTATTTGTCCTTCCAAAATGGACAACCTCACACTTGGCAGGGTTGAACTCCATCTGCCACTCCTCAGACCAGCTCTGCATCATATCTAAGTCCCTTTGCAGCCGACAACAGCCCTCCTCACTATCCACAACTCCACCAATCTTCGTATCATCTGCAAATTTACTGACCCACCCTTCGACTCCCTCTTCGAAGTCATTAATAAAAATTACAAACAGCAGAGGACCCAGAACTGATCCCTGCGGAACTCCACTTGTAACTGGGCTCCAGGCTGAATATTTACCATTTACCACCACTCTCTGACTTCGACCGGTTAGCCAGTTTTCTATCCAACTGGCCAAATTTCCCACTATCCCATGCCTCCTGACTTTCTGCATAAGCCTACCGTGGGGAACCTTATCAAATGCCTTACTAAAATCCATGTATACTACATCCACTGCTCTACCCTCATCCACATGCTTGGTCACCTCCTCAAAGAATTCAATAAGACTTGTAAGGCAAGACCTACCCTTCACAAATCCGTGCTGGCTGTCCCTAATCAAGCCGTGTCTTTCCAGATACTCATAAATCCTATCCCTCAGTACCCTTTCCATTACTTTGCCTACCACCGAAGTAAGACTAACTGGCCTGTAATTCCCAGGGTTATCCCTATTCCTTTTTTTGAACAGGGGCACAACATTCGCCACTCTCCAGTCCCCTGGTACCACCCCTGTTGACAGTGAAGACGAAAAGATCATTGCCAACGGCTCTGCAATTTCCTCTCTTGCTTCCCACATAATCCTAGGATATATCCCGTCAGGCCCGAGGGACTTGTCTATCCTCAAGTTGTTCAAAATGTCCAACACATCTTCCTTCCTAACAAGTATCTCCTCTAGCTTACCAGTCCATTTCACACTCTCCTCTTCAACAATACGGTCCCTCTCATTGGTAAATACTGAAAAAAAGTACTCATTCAAGACCTCACTTATCTCTTCCGACTCAATACACAGTCTCCCACTACTGTCCTTGATCGGACCTACCCTCGTTCTCGTCATTCTCATGTTTCTCACATACATAAAAGGCCTTGGGGTTATCCTTGATCCTACCCGCCAAAGATTTTTCATGCCCTCTCTTAGGTCTCCTAATCCCTTTCTTCAGCTCCCTCCTGGCTATCCTGTATCCCTCCAACGCTCTGTCTGAACCTTGTTTCCTCAACCTTATGTAAGCGTCCTTCTTCCTCTTTACAAGACATTCAACCTCCCTCGTCAACCAAGGTTCCCTCACACGACCATCTCTTTCCTGCCTGACAGGTACATACATATCAAGGACACGTCGTATCTGTTCCTTGAAAAAGTTCCACATTTCCACGACATCCTTCCCTGACAGCCTATGCTCCCAACTTATGCTCCTCAGATCCTGTCTTACAGCATCATATTTACCCTTCCCCCAATTGTAATTCCTACCCTGTTGCATGCACCTATCTCTCTCCATAACCAAGGTGAAAGTCACAGAATTGTGGTCACCATCACCAAAATGATCACCCACTAACAAGCCCATCACTTGTCCCGGTTCGTTACCAAGTACCAAATCCAATATGGCCTCCCCTCTGGTCGGACAATCTATATACTGAGTTAGAAAAGCTTCCTGGACACACTGCACAAACACCGCCCCGTCCAATCTACTTGATCTAAAGAGCTTCCAATCAATATTTGGGAAGTTGAAATCGCCCATGACTACTACCCTGTGGCTTCTGCACCTTTCCAAAATCTGTTTCCCAATCTGTTTCTCCACATCTCTGCTGCTATTGGGGGGCCTATAGTAAACACCCAACAAGGTGACTGCACCTTTCCTATTTCTGACTTCAGCCCATACTACCTCTAAAGGCAGATCCCCCTCGAACTGCCTTTCTGCAGCCGTTATACCATTTCTAGTTAGCAACGCCACCCCCCCCTCCTTTTTTCCCACCCTCCCTAATCTTACTGAAACATCTGTAACCAGGAACCTCCAACAACCATTGCTGTCCCTCTTCTATCCACATTTCCGTGATCGCCACAACATCGTAGTCCCAGGTACCGATCCACGCCTTAAGTTCACCCACCTTATTTCTGATACTCCTTGCGTTGAAGTGTACACACTTGAGCCCATCTCTGTCCGCAAGTATTCCCTGTCTGTGCTACCTTCTTCACAGCCTCCCTACATTCTTGGACATCCTGACAAACAGCTAGCCTACTTGCTGGACTACAAGTCCGGATCCCATCCCCCTGCCAAATTAGTTTAAACCCCCCCGAAGAGTGCTAGCAAACCAACCCCCCAGGATATTGGTGCCCTTCTGGTTCAGGTGCAACCCGTCCTGCTTGTACAGGTCCCACCTTCCCCAGAATGCAGTCCAATTGTCCAAATACCTGAAGCCCTCCCTCCTACACCATCCTTGCAGCCACATGTTCAACTTCACTCTCTCCCTATTCCTTGCCTCACTGTCACGTGGCACCGGCAACAACCCAGAGATGGCGACTCTGTCCGTCCTAGCTTTTAGCTTCCAGCCCAACTCCCTGAGCTCCTGAATGACCTCCCCACCCCTCTTCCTACCTATGTCGTTGGTGCCAATGTGCACCACGATTTCTGGCTGCACACCCTCCCCCTTAAGGATTCTGAAGGCACGGTCCGAGACATCTCGGACCCTGGCACCCGGGAGGCAACAAACCATCCGAGAGTCTCGCCCATGTCCACAGAACCGCCTGTCCGTCCCTCTAACTAGAGAGTCCCCTATAACTAGCGCTCTCCTCATCTCCCCCTTTCCCTTCTGAGTCTCAGAGCCAGACCTCGCGCCACAGACCCGGTCACTGCAGCTTACCCCTGCTAGGCCGTCCCCCCCAACAGTATCCAAAGCGGTATACTTATTGTTGAGGGGAACGACCACAGGGGATCCCTGCACTGCCTGCTTCCTCCCCTTCCCATCTCTAACTGTTACCCAGCTACCTCTGTTCTCTGGCGTAACTATGTCCCTGTAGCTTCTAACTATCACCCTCTCAGCCTCTCGAATAATCCTCAGTTCATCCAACTCCAGTTCCAGTTCCCTAACTCGTTCTGTGAGGAGCAGGATCTGACTGCATTTCCTGCAGATGAAGTCGGCAGGAGTATCGGTGGTCACCCCTATCTCAAACATTCCACTGCCTGCGCTGCCGTTACTCTACACTTCGTCTCCAAAGCAAGAACACTGAGTAGCTTACCTGTGGACTTTAAAGTTAGGTTAGAAGAGGAGGATGGGAGGGAGGCCCTACTATGTAGGGCCTGGCGTCTAGAACACACCCACTCAAATATCAATCACTTACCTTCCCGACTAGCTCTGCGCTCCAACTTCTCTTCCGCCCAGCTCGCGCCGCTCTCTGCTGTGAATTGTCAGTTGGAAAAGGTAATACTGACTCGGAGAAATTATCACTGTATGGTGAATAAATCTGTTGTGATTTTGGATTAAGGGACCTACAGAATCTTGTGAGGGTGTCAAAGTTCTTTGTTCTGCTGTAGTTCACTCACAGGATCTCACTATCTCCTCAACATCAGCGTTAGCCCTGGGAAATGCACAGTACTCTATCCTGTACCAGGCATCTATGCTCATATGCTGCTGATGCAGCTGTAACACTATGTCCCATGTGGAAGTTTGTGTCAAACACTTGTTTCCTTGAGCCTTTGAGTTACCTGGGTTGTCTTTGGCCACAAGTTACTGAGGATATCTGGCACCTGTGGTATTGCAGCTCGCCACTCTCTCGGTGAAGAAAATTCTCATTTCAGTCTCAGGACAGCTAATGTGGTTTCAGTATTCAAGAAGGGTGATAAAGTTAAACAAGGGAATTGTAATGAACTAGTTGGAGATAATTCTGAAGGAAAGAATTAATCTCCATTTGGAAATGGAAATTTTAGTCATGGATAGTCAGCTTGGCTTTGTCAGAGGGAGGTTACACCAAATAAATTTGATTGAATCTTTTGAGGAGGTAACTAGATGTGTAGATGAGGAGAGTTCTTTTGATGTAGTTTGTATGGATTTCAGGAAAACTTTTGACAAAGTCCCACACAGAAGACTGATAAAGAAGATAAAAGCTCATGGGATCCAGAATTGGTTTAGTGACAGGAAACAGTGGTGGTAGAAGGCTGTTTATGTTACTGGAGCTAGGTGTGCCATAGCGTACCACAGGGATCAGTGCTGGGTCCCATATTGTTTATGATTTATATAAATGATATCGGTGTAAATGTTGGGGATGATAAGTAAGTTCACCAATGACACAATTATTGATCAATTGGTTAATCAGGTGGAAGAAACTCTCAGGTTACATAAGGATATAAATGGACTAATCCAAATTCAGATCAGTGGCAGATAGAATTTAAACCTGATAACTGCAAGGTGATGTACTTTGAAAGGAGTAACAAGACAAGGGAGTATTCAATGAATGGCAGGACACTAGGAAGCTCAGAGGAATAGAGGGATCTTGGGGTATTTGTCCACAGGACCCTGAAATCAGCAGGACATGTTAATTGGGTGGTTAAGAAGGCTATAGGAAGCTTGCCTTTAACAGTTAAGGCATAGATTATAAGAGCAGGGAGATTGTATTGGAGTTGCACGATAGGAAGGATGTGATGGCTCTTAGGGAGGAACAGAGGAGATTTAGCTAGGATGTTGTCTGGGATGGAGCAATTTAGCTCTGACAAGAGGCTGGATAAGCTCATGTTCTTTGGATCACTGAAAGCTGAAAGGGGATTTGATGGAGGGGAATAAGAATTTGAGGGGCATGGACAGTGTGAATAGAAAGCTGGTCCCCTCAGTTGCAGGATCAATAATAACAGGGCAGAATTATAAGGTAGGAGGTTTAGGGGGGTTTTGAGGAAAATGGTTTTACTTAGAGGGGATGGGAATGTGGAACTCACTGCCTGTGAAGGTGATTGAGGCAGGAACACTCAAGAGATTTCAGATGTCTTTTGATGTGCCGTTGCACACAAGGCTATGGGCCAAATAGTGGAAAACTGGCATTAGAATAGATGAATGGATTCTGGCACAGATACAACATGAGGAAGGACCTTTATCCTTGCTGCAAAACCCAAGACTCTATGATCTATTAGCTTTACCTTTACTTTGTAAGGAATTTGTCGGACATGCCATTAACTGAAGTTTGGTGCAAACTTCCAATAAAAATCACATATTCCTAAATTTGGCATAATTTCTCCTTTAGATTTAAGAATGGGAAATTCTGTCAAAGTCTTCATTTTCATATTCCTTGGCAATCTTGCCCTTGCCTTATGTTGTGTCCTGGAAACTTATTTGAACTTCTCCAAACTAATTCCTGACAAGATTTATCATTAGACTGTGGCTGCTTCAAAAAGGCTTCCAATTGTGGTATTCATTGTTCACAGGTATTACGGTAAATTAACATATCATCTAAATAAACCAAACAATTAGGAACACTAGGTAGGACTTGGTTAAAGAGGCTTTGAAAATTAATTGGAGCATTCTTAAATATGAGTGGGTGGCATGGTGGTTCAAAGTGCAAGGGAACTGTGTTCAATTCCAGTGTTGGATGACTGTCTGTGTGGATTTCCATTTACCTTCCTGTAATCAATACAGAATTTAGTCACTACATCAGGTTTAAGAACTATTACTCGTGGAGAACTCTAACTGTTCTGACTGGTTTCAGTTTCAATTGATTTTCTCCATATTTTCTAAACAATCTATTAAAAGGTATAATGTCACACCTCTGGAGCAGGGGATCTTGACCCCAGGCCTCCTGGCTCAGAGGAAATGACATTACCACTGGGCCACAAGAGTCTCAAAGTGATTTTTAAAAAAAAACATACTGAATTTCTACTTTCACGTGAGGCCCTTTCTCGGACTAAAATGACAAACATTTTGATTTATTGGTGCATGTCCCCTCATCATATTCCTGACAAAAATCATTGCACTCTGTTTTATTTCCATAAGTATTCTTGCTAGATCATCTATTTGTCCTTCCTGTAACTATGAGAATCTGTCTTACTATCCCTGCATTGTCCCATATTATCTTCAGCTGGGATAGGTACACAACATCCAGCAGTACATCACACACAGAGTGCACCTCAGCAATGTACTCAATAACACATCACAAATATCAATTAAAACTGAAATAAGATGACAAGAGAAATTGACTTTTCGTCAAGAATAAGAACGAAGCATATGTCTGGTATAGATAAGCGGGGCTCGAGTGAATTCCGAGAAGAAGAAGGTATAAAGGAGACGTCAGAGGAAGGTTCTTTACGCAGAAAGTTGTGAATGCGTGGAATGCGTTGCCAGCGGTGGTGGTGAAAGCAGAGTCCTTGGGGACATTTAAGCGACTGCTGGACATACACATGAATAGCAGTGAGTTGGGTGCGTAGGTTAAGTTACTATATTTTACATTAGGATTAAATCTCGGCACAAAGGGGCAAAGGGTCTGTTCTGTGCTGTACTTTTCTATGTTCTATGTTCTAAGAGTATAAAGGCAGTAGGGGTATACTTAAGAGAGGAGGGCAAAAAAGGGGACTTGAGAGATTGGCAAGTAGGGTAAAGGAGAATCCAAAGGGATTCTACAAATACATTAAGGACAAAAGAGTAGCTAGAGAGACAGTTGGCCCCTTAAACATCAGCAAGGTTGTGTGGAACTGCAGGAGATGGGTGAGATACTAAACAAGTATTTTGTATCAGTGTTTACTGTGGAGAAGAATATGGAAGATAGAGAATGTGGGGAAATAAATAGTGACATCTTGAAAAATGTCCATATTAGAGAGGAGGAGGTTCTGGATGTCTTAGAACACATTAAGATGAATAAATCCCCAGGACCTGATCAGGTGTATTTTAGAGCTCTGTGGGAAGCTAGTGAATTGATTGCTGGGCCTCTTGCTGAGATGTTTGTATCATTAATAGCCACAGGTGAGGCTATTGGTCACCACATTATAGGAAGGATGTGGAAGCTCTGGAAAGGGTTCAGTGGAGATTTACTCGGATGTTGCCTGGTATGGAGGGAAGGTCTTATGAGGAAAGGCTTAGGGACTTGAGGCTGTTTTTGTTATAAAGAAGAACGTTGAGAAGCGACTTAATTGAGACATATAAGATAATCAGAGGGTTAAATAGGGTGGACGGTGAGATCCTTTTTCCTCAGATGGTGATGGCTAGCACGAGGGGACCTTGAAATTCAGGGATGATAGACACAGGACAGATATCAGGGATAGTTTCTTTACTCAGAGAGTAGTAGGGGCTTGGAATGGTCTGCCTGCAACAGTAGTAGAATCGCCAACTTTAAGGGGATTTACATGGTCATTGGATAACCATATGGATGAAAATGGAATAGTGTAGGATAGATAAGCTTCAGATTGGTTTCACAGGTCGGTGCAACATTGAGGGCCGAAGATCTTGTACCGCGCTGTAATGTTCTATGTTCTATGCTGGAAGACTAGAGGTTGGCTAGTGTAGTGCCACTATTTAACAAAGGTAGTAAGGAAAAGCCAGGGAACTATAGATCAGTGAGCCTGATATTGGTGATGGGCAAGTAGTTGGATGAAATCCTGAGGGACAGAATTTACATGTATTTGGAAAGGCAAGAACTGATTAGGGATAGTCAACATGGCTTTGTGCGTGGGAAATTGTGTCTCACTAACTTTGTTGATTTTTTTTAAGGAATAACAAAGAGGATTGATGAGGGCAGAGCAGTGGACATGATCTGTATGGACTTCAGTAAGGTGTTCGACAAGGTTCCCCATGGGAGAATGGTTAGCAAGGTTAGATCTCATGGAATGGAGAAAGTACTATCTATTTGGATAAGAACTGGCTCAAAGGTAGAAGACAGAGGGTGGTGGTGGAGGGTTGTTTTTCAGACTGGAGTCCTGTGACCAGTGGAATGCCACAAGGATCGGTGCTGGGTCCTCTGCTTTTTGTCATTTACATTAATGATTTGGATGAGACATAGGTGGTATGATTAGTACGTTTGCAGATGACACCAAAATTGGAGGCGTAGTGCACAACGAAGAAGGTTACCTCAGATGACAATGGGGTCTGGATTAGATGGGCCAATGGGCTGAGGAGATGAAGTTTAATTTAGGTAAATGTGAAGTGCTGTGTTTTAAAAAGCAAATCAGGGCAGGGCTTATACACTTAATAATAAGGTGCTAGGGAGTGTTGCTGAACAAGGAGACCTTGGAGTCTAGGTTCATTGTTCCTTGAAAGTGGAGTTGGAGGTAGATAGGGTGATGAAGAAGACATTTGATATGCTTGCCTTTATTGGTCAGTGCATTGAGTACAGGAGTTGGGAGGTCATGTTGCTGCTGTACAGGACTTTGGTTAGGCCATAATTAGAAAACTGCATTCAGTTCTGTTCTCCCTGCTATATGAAGGATGTTGTAAAACTTGAAAGGGTTCAGAAAAGATTTACAAGGATGTTTGCAGGGTTGCAGAGTTTGAGCTACAGGGAGAGGCTGAATAGACTGGGACTGTTTCTCTTGGAGTGTCAGAGGCTGAGGGGTGATGTTATATTGTAAAATCATGAAGGGTATTGATAAGGTGAATAGCCAAAGTCTTTCAAGGGGAGTCCAAGGCTAGAGGGCATAGGTTTAAGGTGAGAGGGGAAAGATTAAAAAACAATCTAAGGGGCAACTTTTTCACACAGACGGTGGTACGTGTATGGAATGAGCTGCCAGAAGGAGTGGTGGAGGCTGGTACAATAACAACATTTAAAAGACATTTGGATGGGTAAATGTTTCGGAAGGGTTTGGAGGGATATGTGCCAAATACTGAAAAATGGGACTAGATTAATTTAGGATATCTGGTTGGCATGGACAAGTTGTACTGAAGTGTCAGTTTCCATGCTGCACAGGACCAGTACCCCATCACCCAGTCACCCTTTATTTACTTGTGCACAGTACACTAGGTGTGGTCAACCAGCTTGGAGACAGTCCCTGAAGTGAGGAGGTTCTGAATCTCCTGTTTACACCTTATTTTCAAACCTTGACCCCCACTTCTGGATCTTGTATGAGAGGATTTTCAATATCCATTCAGCCAAGACTCCTCAGGATTTTATGGTGATTAGATCACCTACAGTGTGGAAATAGGCCATTTGGCCTAACAAGTCCACACCAACCCTTCGAAGAGTAATCCGCCCAGACCCATTCTTCTACATTTACCCCTGACTAATGGATCTAATACTATGGGCAATTCACCTGATCTCCACATCTTTGGACTGTGGGAGGAAACCTATGCAGACACGGGCAGAATGTGCAAATTCCACACAGACAGTGGCCTGAGGCTGGAATTGAACATGAGTCCCTGGCGCCGTGAGGTGGCAGTGCTAACCACTGAGCCACCATACCATCCCATCTCCTGTTGACATTGGTCAGCCAGGGCTTTTCTGATTGGCCCAGGTTAACAAACCCAATCAAGGATTTCCTGGTTAACGAGGTCCAACTGTTTACAATCAATACAAAAACAATACAAGATGAAACTGTTCATCTCAAATACAGTAGGACTAGGATGTAAGAAACAGGGTTGATCAAAAGAACAGCATTTAATCCAACAGGAGCAGAGTTTGCTGTTTGGTGAGTAACCAGGAACGCATCACAGCGAAAACTGGACGGGCAATATCTCATCTTCAAACCAGGCACTTTACAACTTTCTGGACTTAATATTGAGTTCAACACCTTCGAATTGTAAACCAATTCCCTCCCTTTTCGCTTTGCTTGTTACATTCTCTGTCACCATGTCCTTTCTCCCCTCCCCCACCCCAGTGGGACTGTCTGTTCTTCCCAATCTGGCAATTCTGCCATTCTCACATTCCGATCACTTCATCTGAGCTATCAACATCATTTCTCCCCCAGCACTCCACCTATCCCCTACTATTGCATAAATGCTGCCCCCTCCACACTTCACATCAGCTCTGATCCAGCTTCATTTTCAGACAGGCAGCTGGATACTGGTCAGAGTGTTGCCATGGGAATGCAATAGTGACCGGCAATCCCCTGGACCATTTTTCTTCCATGAGAAAAGTGTGATGAATGTACAAATTCATTTTGTCAACATGAAATAGGTTGTTGTGTGTTAATATACCGAGCTTCAAGTCTGTGCAGATTCATCACACCATGAGCCCGGCTATTATACCATGTTAAACTATTTGAGATCATCATGTGGACACTCAGCAATATACCACGCACAGAAATAGAAACATACAATAAAGGAGCAGGAGTACGCCACTTGGCCCTTTGAGCATGTTCTGCCATTTAATATGACCATGGCTGCACATCCAACCCAGTCTCCGGTTTCCACATTCTCTCTATTTTTCCTTTTGTCATAGGAGCTATATCAATCTCCTCCTTGAAAGTCTTTAATGTTTTGGCCACCACAATTTCCTGTGGCAAAGAATTCCACAGGGTCACCACTTTCTAGGCAAACATAATGCTCCATATTGATGTCTTAAAAGGTCCAGTCCATATCTTTAGACTGGGGAACTTTGTTCTGCACTCAGCTACTTACAAGACACTCATCCATATACTGCACTCAATAACATACCACACTCAGTCATATACAGTACTGTACTGCACTCAGTAACATACCACACTCAGTCATATACAGTACTGTACTGCACTCAGTAACGTACCACACTCAGTAACATACCGTAGTCAGCAATATAACACACTCAATAACATACCGCACTCAGTAATATACTGCACTCAACAACTGTTGAGGAGAATACTGGGATACAGGCGACTAGACTGGACAGGATTGAGGTTCACAAGGAGGAGGTGTTAGCAATTCTGGAAAGTGTGAAAATAGATAAATTCATTGGGCTGGATGAGATTTATTTTAGGATTCTCTGGGAAGCTAGGGAGGAGTTTGCAGAGCTTTTGACTTTGATCTTTATGTTGCTATTGTCTACAGTGTTATGAAGTTGTAAGTGTCACTGTACTTTAAGAGAGTTGAAAGGCTGGAAAGGACTTAGCAAGCACACAAAATACTAGAAAATTTAAAACGTAACATTTGGTTGAACAGCTAGCAGTAGCTAGAATGCTATGGGACAACAAATTCAAATTCGGCCAATCAGTTTAAATTACGCCACAAGATACCAAACTCAATCAAGTTTGAATTTCGTATTTTGACAATATTAAAACCAATGAAACGATCCAATGTTTTGGGGTATAAATATCAGACATTTTGAATAATTAGCCAGAGCGACAAAGAGCAGCAAGCCACCAACAAGTACAGACTGCCAGCAGAGCTGCTGTCTAAAAGCTACCTGTATCTCTCAAAGACCTGTGAAGCAGAATCCTTAAGAAGCAGAAAGGAAGGCAGAAAAATCAACAGAAGAAACTCTGCAAAGCTGACTGGTTTTGAAACTTTTTTTTGTAAATCATAATCGGGATTTTTTTATCGGATTAATATTGTGGGGGGGGGGACATAGGTTTCAGAGAAAGGAGATGTAAATAGTTGTTAGTTAATATTCTCTGTTAGACTTAAAGAGTAACGTTGTTAATTTTTACTTTAAATAATGACTTTTGCAGATAGTTCTTTGCCTCTCGAATTTTAACAGATTACAGCACAGGCTGAATCTTATCTGTGTTGCTGGTTTAAATTAATGGAGGGGTTTGTTGCCAGGATTTGAACAGTTTAGATCTTGGATTCATGATTTGAACAGGTTTAGACAAATCTGGTCTGAGATTTGGACAGGTTTGAATAGATTTGGTGTTAGGAAAATTCCCAGCAGATTTAAACACCTGCAGTTAGTGTCCTAGATCTTTAAATAAAACGTAGGTGAGACACTTTGTTTACTTTCGATGACATGTGGTTGATTAAATTACAAGTGAGAGAAATGGCTCTTAAAATTGCTAAAGTGGTTCTGGGATTTGAAGATGATTCTCAAATTTCCCAAGAAAGTTTAGAAGGAAAGAAAAAGGCCATACTTTTAGAACTAGCAAATAAGTTAGATCTGGGTTTAACCGAGGACAAAGGTAAAGCTGAAATTGTAAGAGAGATACTCAAACACTTCGGTGTGTCAGAGAAACAGCCAAGTGCAGGAGAGGGAGAAAAACCTCAACTACAATTGAGGAAAATGGAGTTAAAAGATAAACAAAGGGAGAGAGGAAAAAGAGAGAGAGAGAGAAGCTTCTTAGCTGAGCAAAGAGAGAGAGAAGAAAGGGAGATTCAAAGAGAGAGAGAATTTGAACTTGAGAAGTTGTGATTTAGTCAGCAAAATCAAGTTAACAGGATGGAGATTAAAAGAGAAGGTAGTGATATGTATAAATATATCAAAACTCTGCCACATTTTGAAGAGAAAGATGTTGAAGCCTTCTTTATTTCATTTGAAAGATTGGCTAGGCAGATGGAGTGGTCTGAGGACTTCTGGGTAATGCTAGTACAGACTAAACTGGTAGGCAGAGCTAGTGAGGTATTTGCAGCGCTGTCAGATGAAGGGTCAGGGGATTATGACGAGGTTAGACAGGCTATTTTAAGTGCTTATGTACTCGAACCAGAAGCATATAGACAGCGGTTCAGAAACACAGAAGGAACAAGGTCAGGCTTATGTTGAGTTCGAAAGGATTAAATATAGTCATTTTGGTAGATGGGTACGTGCTTTAAAGATATATAGGACCTTTGAGGCTCTAAGAAAGATTATTCTGCTGAAAGAGTTTAAAAACTCACTTCTAGAGATGGTAAGAATTCACGTAGAAGAACAGAAAATTCAGGAAGTGAGAAGGGCAGCAGAATTAGAAGATGAATATATGTTAGTGCATAAGACAAGTTTGCGGCCAGACTTTTGACCTGTGAGGGGTAGAAGTTGGGAGAATGGGAGACCCTGTACTATGAAACAAAGATTAGAGAGCACTGTAAGAACTTACCTCAGGATAAAAAAGAAACCCAAGAGGGCGGACAGGAGATGAAAGGCTTTAGGTGTTTCCACTGTGGTAAAGTGGGACATGTAAAGGCACAGTGCTGGTCGCTAAAGAAAGGCGCTGTGGGAAAAGATGTGGTAGAAGAAGCAAAGCCAGTGGCATTAGTGAAGGGAGTAAAGGAGACCCCCAAGAAAAGAACCGAGGAGCTGCAGGAGAGTGCACAGCCCAGGCAGGGGCTGGGTATGGAGTTAGTACCTGATCTCTACAAAGAATTCACCTCTGTGGGTAAAGTTTAATAGACAATAGACAATAGGTGCAGGAGTAGGCCATTCTGCCCTTTGAGCCTGCATCACCATTCAATATGATCATGGCTGATCATCCTTAATCAGTATCCTGTTCCTGCCTTATCTCCATAACCCTTGATTCCACATTCCTTGAGAGCTCTATCCAGCTCTTTCTTAAATGAATCCAGAGACTGGGCCTTCACTGCCCTCTGGGGCAGAGCATTCCACACAGCCACCACTCTCTGGGTGAAGAAGTTTCTCCTCATCTCTGTCCTAAATGGTCTACCCTGTATTTTTAAGCTGTGCCCTCTGGTTCGGCACTCACCCATCAGTGGAAACATGTTTCCTGCCTCCAGAGTGTCCAATCCTTTAATAATTTTATATGTCTCAATCAGATCCCCTCTCAGTCTTCTAAACTCAAGGATATACTCAGAAAGAATAGGGGAAGAAGGACAAGAAGTTATAGTTTTGAGAGATACAGGATCTAATCAGTCGCTGATAGTAAGGGATGAGCAAAGTTGCATTCTTTCTGATCTGTTACCCAAGAGTGTGGTAATTTGAGGGATAGATGGACAGAAATTTAGCATTCCCCTATATAAGATCAGGTTGGAGAACCAACACAAGACTGGGGAAGTTACAGTGGGAGTGATCGACAGAGTGTCAGTTCCAGGAATTCAGTTTGTTCTTGGGAATGATTTGGTAGGATCCAAGGTGGGAGTGACACCCCTTGTTGTGGAGAAACCCAAAGAAGACCATGAAACTGAGGAGTTAAAACAGAAATATCCTGGTATTTTCCCAGACTGTGTGGTAACCAGATCCCACTATCATAAGTCACAGCACAAAGCGAAAAGTAAAGAGAAAGATGAAGGAGTTGAGGTTCAGTTAGCGGTCACCCTGCTTGACGGAATGGTGCAGGAAAAACCTGAACAGGCAGAGGGTCAGACAGAGGTATTTACTCCTGAAAGGCTAAGGGACTTGCAACAGCAAGACAAGATGATAAAAGATATATGTGTGGATGCGTACTTTGAAAAGGAGGCAGAGAATATTCCAGAGGGTTATTATCTGAAAGATTAGATTACTTACAGTGTGGAAACAGGCCCTTCGGCCCAACAAGTCCACACCAACTCGCCGAAGCGTATACCACCCAGACCCATACTCCTACATTTACCCCTTCACCTAACACTACGGGCAATTTAGCCAGGCTAATTCACCTAAACTGCACATTTTTGGATTGTGGGAGGAAACCGGAGCACGCGGAGGAAACCCACACAGACACGGGGAGAATGTGCAAACTCCACACAGAGAGTCGCCTGAGGCGGGAATTGAACCTGGGTCTCTGGCACTGTGAGGCAGCAGTGCTAACCACTGTGCCACCGTGCCGCCCGATAGAATCCTAAGATGGAAATGGAGACCGTGGCAGCTTTCCAGAGGCAATTCCATTATGGAGTATTAAGGCAAAAAGGGTGGCAGGAGTTAGTAGCTTTCTTCACACAGTTTGGCTACCCAGAGAGATTCCGTCGGACCAAGGATCAGATTGTACTGCTAGGCTGTTTAAGGAGGTTATGGACAGCTTAGGCATACAGCACTTTAAATCCAGTGCGTTTCATCCTGAATCCCAGGGAGCTTTAGAAAGGTGGCATCAGACCCTGGAGACCATGTTGAGAGCAAACTGTCAGGATAACCCGAATGACTGGGATAAAGGTATCCCATCTGTATTGTTTGCCATTCGAGATGCCCCAAATGAATCTACTCAGTTCGCTCCCTTTAGTTAATATTCGGTCATGAAGTGAGAGGCCCTTTGAAATTAATTAAAGAAAAATTGACAGGACCAAAATTGGAGATCTCACACTTAGATTACGCATCAGAGGTGAGGGAGAAATTAAATCGAGTAGGTGGCTGAGCTAAGCAGCACCTAAAGAGCGCACAGCATAGAATGAAGCAGGTGGCAGATAAAAGCTCTGAGATTCAGAAGTTTTCCCAAGAGGATGTCGTGTTAGTACTGTTACCAGTGATAGAAGATCTCTTCAAAGCCACGTTTAGTGATCCCTATCAAATTGAGAAAAAGTTGAGTCAGGAGAACTGTCAAGTAAAGATGGCAGATAGGAAACAAAGGTATCGGGTATGTTATGTGAACACGCTGAAACTGTATTATACCAGAGAGAAAGGACTGGAGAAACAGGTGTTGGTTATTGTCCCTCAGAGTAAGGAATCAAATCCAGATAATGTGGATTTTGATGTGCCTCAAAATAGATTAAAAAAATGAAGAAGTCCTTGTGAAATGGGATAGGTTAGTAAGGTATTTGTCTCAGGAGCATAAAACACAATTGAAAGATTTGTTACAATGCTCTATCGAGTATTGATTACACTCAGCAACATACCACACTCAGCAGTAAACCTCTCACCCAAATATACTGTATTGAGGAATATTCTGCACTTGGTAATATATTTAACGATGTGTTAGGAAATTGTTTGTTGTTGCTTTTGCTTTTGAACTATGGAACAAAAACAAGGACAATACTGCTTTAAACCAAAGAGACAGTGTGAAGAAATGTCAGCAGTTTAAAATCCTGTTTACTGAGCACTTTGTGAGTTGTGTACAAAATGTTGCAATTTCCTGGAACTGTGAGACCGAAAGCAGACACCATGGTGCTGATGGGTTCTGAATGAAGGCAAAACTGCTTGACAACAATGTTCTGATCATTGTGTGAGCCCAATGCAGCAGAGAACAACCAGCTTGTAAAGAGAAAACATCAAGAAATTAACTCTCTGGCCAGAATCTGACATGGGTCTTAATGATGACTGTGGAAAGATAGATGACAGACACAGCCAACATGAGCAGCTTCCTCCAGCTTGACTGCAGGAGCAATTTCTGGATCAGTGGTGCTGGAAGAGCACAGCAGTTCAGGCAGCATCCAAGGAGCAGGAAAATCGACGTTTCGGGCAAAAGTCCTTCGTCAGGAATGATTCCTGATGAAGGGCTTTTGCCCGAAACGTCGATTTCGAAGCTCCTTGGATGCTGCCTGAACTGCTGTGCTCTTCCAGCACCACTGATCCAGAATCTGGTTTCCAGCATCTGCAGTCATTGTTTTTACCCTGCAGGAGCAATTTGCTCTATCTCATATGCTTTTCACAAGCTGCGCGGTGAGAGTCTTGCTAGGCAGCCAGTTATTAACTGAAGTTGTTAATAACCCAACTTGGTTTATTAATATTCAGCCTCCCATTTGCAAAGTTCAATGTCGTGGAAAATCAATAACGAAACCAGAGAGAGTGGAAAGATATCATTTCATTGGAGGCAATTGAGGCAAGGTCCACTCGAGTGATCTCTGATGTGAAGGAATTGTTTTATGAGCAAAGGTTAAACAGGTTGCGACTCTCCTCATTGGAGTTTAGAATGAGAGGTGATCTCATTGAAACATCTCAGATTCTTAAGGGGCTTGACAGGGTAAATGCTAAGAGGATATTTCCACTCCAGGGCGAGACTAGGATCAGAGGGCATAGTCTCAAATGCTAATTTAAGATGGAGATGTGGAGGAATTTCTTCTGTCAGATGGTTGAGAGTCTTTGGAACTCCTTGCCACAGACAGCTGTGGCAGCAGAGTCCTTGTGTTTATTTGACACTGAGATAGATAGATTCTTGATCATTAGGGGAATCAAACCAATCACGAGGAACAGGCAGGAAGGTGGATATGAGGAATGTAGGGATCAGCCACGATCCTATTGAATGGTGGAGCCCTATTCTCCTATTCTAATTTCTTATGGATTTAGCTCCCTGCTTGCTCCAAACTAGCTCCATATTGGAACCCAGGATCGAAAATCTCAAGACATGTTCCATGGGCACTGCGACACCGACCCGATATCCACAGACATTGGCTTCAACAAGAAGCAGCCTCTAAGAACCAGGAGTGCAGATTTCAGATTACAATCTGATCGGTCACAATCTTATTGAATGATAGGTCAGGGTCCAGGGCTAAATGGCCTACTTCTTAAATACGTAGGAACAGTGGAAACAACTAGGAGTTAAAAAAAATTGAAATATTAACTAATAATGACAAGTGAGTATCTGGCAAATCCTGTCTAGTATCCTTTGGGAAGTTGTATTAGCATTAGTAATATGTGATTAGATTAGATTACTTACAGTATGGAAACCGGCCCTTCGGCCCAACGAGTCCACACTGACCCTCCAAAGAGCAACCCACCCAGACCCATTCCCCTACACCTAACACTAGGGGCAATTTAGCATGGCCAATTCACCTAACCTGCATATTTTTGGACTGTGGGAGGAAACCGGAGCACCCGGAGGAAACCCACGCAGACACGGGGAGAATGTGCAAACTCCACACAGACAGTTGCCTGAGGCAGGAATTGAACCTGGGTCTCTGGCGCTGTGAGGCAACAGTGCTAACCACTGTGCCACCATGCTGTCCATATTGAATACTGTATTGTAACAGGGTTTATAAGTATAATAATGATTTATTGGTAACAAGGTTTGTTGGTGTTGGTGAAGCTGGTTTTGATATTAGCAAGGTTCATTAATACTAGCAAACTTGTTAATGACTAAATCACAAACTTACAGGGCACATCCTGTGTTGTGTGGGAACTGTAGGATGTTCCCCGTGTCCTGGATAAACATCTATGTGGGAAGGGCTATAATTTGCAACAGCTTAAGCCTAAAGGCATCAGGACAGAATAATGAGGTAATCTTGAAAATAAGGGCATGGAAGGTGTTCTAGAACAGTATAAAATAAGGGCTCTGAGAAGAGTTTGGATTGGCTGGGGCTCTTCCAATTGGAGGCTGAGGGTCGGTTAGATTTAGGAGTACAAGATTGTGAAGGGGCTGGATGGACTGGATGATAAGGATCTATTTTCTGTTGCAGAGGGAGTCAATGATGAGGGGATGTAAATTTTAAGCAATTAGGAAGGAGATTTGAGGGAGATGAGGGTGAATTTCTTTGTTTAGTAATTGGTCAGTATCTAGATCTTGCTGCCTGCAAGGGGAGTACAGGCAGAGCCCCTCAATTCATTGAAAAGATTCTGCACCTCAAATGGCATGACCAGCAGAGATACAGGGGAAATCCTGGAAAATGGGATTAGGCTGTGTGGGTTGTTTTCTAGCAGTGGAGATACAATGGGCAGAGTGGCCTATTTTAAATACTTATTTTCGAAATGAAACAGTTTTAAAGGTAATAAAATAATTTGCAGAGAAATATTTAATGGCACACAGATGTGAACAAAACGGTTATTAACAATACATGGGACCATATGTTCTTGAAGCTAACTTTACTACAGGATAACAAAGGAATAATAATGGCAATGCTCAAAGGTCTACAAAGAGGTCATTTATTCTTTAAACCACTGAGCTTTGAAAAAAGGCAATAAAGCATCAGGGGTATTGGAGAGGGGAGGATGATTGATTTAGACAAGGCAAACTTAAACTGTTAAATGATGGACAAATTATAGCCAATAGTGCAATCATACCTGATAGTATGTACATGCCTTCAAACTAACCATATATTAGAATTAGATTGGTGTACCGATGTAGTGATTGGTTAACTGTACTCATACTCTATGATGTAAACCTAATCATAGCAATGATCGATTTGGATAACTGTAAATCTTTTAATTGATTTCTTATAATTGGATCTGAGCGTATAACTGCTTCTGCAATCGTTTGTTCACAGTCTCCAGTGTGTCATTTTTAGATGCTCTGGAGACCCTTGCTATAGCTTAGTAATAAATGCCATTTGGATACTCTACAGATCTTTGTCTGGTCCCTCTTTGTGGATAATGTTCAGATGATGGTTGGGCTGCTGTTAGGTGCTGGAAATTCCTGCAACAACTTTGGTAGCACAAGCTGGACACTGCTGGCCCTCTGTGAACATAACATTAATGATGTGGTGAGTTTTTCATTTGAAGAAGTACTCACTGAGGGGTTGTGTCAGAATAGAACAGAAGTCCAGATTAGAGTGGTGTTGGAAAAGCACAGTACATCAGTCAGCATCCGAGGAGCAGGAAAATCGACATTTCGGGCAAAAGCCCTTCATCACGAATGAGGCTGGGAGACTCGGGGGTGGAGAGATAAATAGGAGGGATTGGAGCTGGGGAGAAGGTAGCTGAGAGTGTAATAGGTGGATGGAGGTGGGGATAAAGGTGATAGATCGGAGAGGAGGGTGGAGCGGATAGGTGGGAAGGAAGATTGACAGGTAGGACAGGTCATGAGGACAGTGCTGAGCTGGAAGGTTGGAAATGGGGTGAGGTGGGGGAAGGGGAAATGAGGAAACTGGTGAAGTCCACATTGATGCCCTGGGGTTGAAGGGTCCCGAAGTAGAAGATGAGGCGTTCTTCCTCCAGGCGTCGGGCAGTGAGGGAGTGGATGATGGAGGAGGCCCAGGACCTACATGTCCTCAGCAGAGTGGGAGGGGGAGTTGAAATGTTTGGCCACGGGACAGTGGGGTTGATTGGTGCATGTGTCCCGGAGATGTTCCCTAAAGCGCTCTGCGAGGGGGCATCCGGTCTCCCCAATGTCGAGGAGACCTCATTGGGAGCAATGGATACAATAAATAATGTGTGGAAGTGCAGGTGAAACTTTGATGGATGTGGAAGGCTCCTTTGGGGCCTTGGATGGAGGTGAGGGAGGAGGTGTGGGTGCAGGTTTTGCAATTCCTGTGGTGGCAGGGGAAGTTGCCAGGATGGAAGGGTGGGTTGTTGGGGGATGTGGACCTGACCAGGTAGTCACAGAGGGAATGGTCTTTGCGGAAGGTGGAAAGGGGTGGGGAAGGAAATATATTCCTGCTGGTGGGGTCCTTTTGGAGGTGGTGGAAATGTCGGTGGATGATTTGGTTTATGCGAAGGTTGGTAGGGTGGAAGGTGAGCACCAGGGGCGTTCTGTCCTTGTTACGGTTGGAGGGGTGGGGCCTAAGGGCGGGATGTGGATGAGATGCGTTGGAGGGCATCTTTAACCACGTGGGAAGGGAAATTGCGGTCTCTAAAGAAGGAGGCCACCTGGTGTGTTCTGTGGTGGAACTGGTCCTCCTAGGAGCAGTTACGGCAGAGATGGAGGAGTTGGGTATAAGGAATAGTATTTTTGCAGGAGGTAGGGTGGGAGGAGGTGTAATCCAGGTAGCTGTGGAAGTTGGTGGGTTTGTAGAAAATGTCATTGTTGAGTCAGTCATCATAGATGGAGATGGGGAGGTGTCATAGATGGAGATGGGGAGGTGTCAGAGATGGTCCAAGTGAATTTAAGGTCAGGGTGGAATGTGTTGGTGAAGTTGATGAACTGCTCAACCTCCTCGCGGGAGCACGAGGTGGTGCCAATGCAGTCATCAATGTAGCGGAGGAAGAGGTGGGGAGTGGTGCCTGTGTAATTACGGAAGATGGACTGTTCTAATTAGCCAACAAAGAGACAGGCATAGCTGGGGCCCATACGGGTGCCCATGGCTACCCCTCTCGTCTGGAGGAAGTAGGAGGATTTGAAGGAGAAATTGTTGAGGGTGAGGACCAGTTCAGCCAAACGAATAGAGTGTCAGTGGAAGGGTACTGGTGGGGATGTTGGGAGAGGAAGAAACAGAGGGCTTGGAGGCCCTGGTCATGGCAGAGGGAGGTGTGGAGGGATTGGATATCCATGGTGAAGATGAGGCATTGGGGATTGGAAAAACGGAAATCTTGGAGGAGGTGAAGGGCGTGGGTGGTGTCCTGAACGTATGTGGAGAGTTCCTGGACCGGGGAGGGGATAGGACAGTATCGAGGTAGGTGGAGTTGAGTTTGGTGGGGTAGGAGCAGGCTGAGACAATGGGTCGGCCAGCGTGGTCAGTCTTATGGATCTTGGGTTGGAGGTAGAATTGGGCAGTGTGGGGTTCCCAGACAATGAGGTTGGAAGCTGTGGGTGGGAGATCCCCTGAGGTGATGAGGTTATGTATGGTCTGGGAGATCTATCAATCTGTCCCATCTGTCAATCTTCCTTCCCATCTATCCGCTCCACCCTCCTCTCTGACCTATCACCTTTACCCCCACCTCCATCCGCCTATTACACTCTCAGCTACCTTCTCCCTCTCCCCCTCCCATTTATTTCTCCAACCCTGAGTCTCCCAGCCTCATTCCTGATGAAGGGCTTTTGCCTGAAATGTTGATTTTCCTGCTCCTCAGATGCTGCCTGACCAGCTTTGCTTTTCCAGCACCACCCTAATCTTGACTCTAATCTCCAGCATCTGCAGTACCCACTTCTGCCTAGAACAGAGGTCCAACAGAGCAGATTAGAATAGATTAGATTCTCCAGTGTGGAAACAGGCTCTTTGGCCCAACAAGTCCACACTGACCCTCCGAAGAGTGACCCACCCAAACCTATTTCTCTCTGACGAATGCACCTAACACTATGGGCAATCTAGCATGGCCAATTCACCTGACCTGCACATCTTTGGACTGTGGGAGGAAACCGGAGCACCCAGAGGAAACCCACACAGACACGGGGAGAATGTGCAAACTCCACACAGACAGGAGTTGTGGAATTGAATCTGGGACCCTGGTGCTAACCACTGAGCCACCGTGCCACCCCCATGTTTTAAAGATATTATCAGAGTTTCTCATTGGACTTTAATGGGCTCAGGAATATGACAGGCTGGTAATGATTTGAATTGTAAAGTTGGATGAGAGGAAGGTACAATTTCAGCATTTAAGAGGCATCTGGATGGGTATATGAATAGGAAGGGTTTAGAGGGATATGGGCCAAGTGCTGGCAAATGGAACTAGATTAGGTAAGGATATCTGGTCAGCACAGACGATTTGAACTGAAGGGTCTGTTTCCATGCTGTATTATTCTATGACTCTGTGATCAAGGTGGAGAGTGACAGCAGAAGAAGCTTGGCAGTGAGTACAATTAGAATAATGTGTCTTAATGTCAATTGTGGCTTGCATATATTCTAGTGAATGGGCAGTTTGGATGGAAGCAACCAGTGTCCCATGAGGAACCTTGTCGAACGCCTTACTGAATTCCATAAAGATCATGTCTACCACTCTGCCCTCATCAATCCTCTTCGTTATTTCTTAATAAAACTCAATCAAGTTTGTGAGACATGATTTCCCACGCACAAAGCCATGTTGACTATCCCGAATCAGTCCTTGCTTTTCCAAATACATGTATATCCTGTCTCTCAGGATTCCCTCCAACAACTTGCCCACGACCAACGTCAGGCTCACTGGTCTATAGTTCCCTGGCTTGTCATTACCACCCTTCTTAAACAGTGGCATCACATTAGCCAACCTCCAGTCTTCCAGCACCTCACCTGTGACTATTGATTATACAAATATCTCAGCAAGAGCCCCAGCTATCCCCTCCCTAACTTCCCACAGAGTTCTAGGGTACACCTAATCAGATCCTGGGGACTCATCCACTTTTATGCGTTTCAAGATATCCAGCACTCCCTCCTCTGAGTATGGACATTTTTCAAGATGTCACCATCTACTTCCCAACATTCTATATGTTCCATATCCTTTTCCACAGTAAACACTGATGCAAAATACTTGTTTAGAATCCCCCCATCTCCTGCGGCTCCACACAGGCCGCCTTGCTGATCTTTGAGGTGCCCTGTTCTCTCCCTAGTTACCCTTTTGTCCTTAATATATTTGTAAAAACCCTTTGGATTCTCTTTAATTCTGTTTGCCAAAGCTATCTCATGTCCCCTTTTTGCCCTCCTGATTTCCCTCTTAAGTATACTCCTACTGCCTTTATATTCTTCGAAGGATTCATTCGATCTATCCTGTCTATACCTTACATATGCTTCCTTCTTTTTTTTAACCAAACCCTCTTTAGTCATCCAGCATTCCCTACCAGCTTATCTTTTCATCCTGACAGGAGTATACTTTCTCTGGATTCTCGTTATCTCATTTCTGAAGTCTTCCCACTTTCCAACCATCCCTTTACCCGTGAACATCTGCCCCCAGTCAGCTTTTGAAAGTTCTTGCCTAATACCGTCAAAATTGGCCTTTCTTCAATTTAGAACTTCAACTTTTAGATCTGGTCTATCTTTTTCCATCACTATTTTAAAACATAGTGCTCCCTCACTGACACCTCAGTCACCTGCCCTGCCTTATTTCCCAAGAGTAGGTCAAGTTTTGCACCTTCTCTCATAGGTACATCACATACTGAATCAGAAAATGTTCTTGTGCACACTTAACAAGTTCCTCTCCATCTAAACCCTTAGCACTATGGCAGTCCCAGCCTATGTTTGGAAAGTTAAAATCCCCTCCATAACCACCCTTTTATTCTTAAGGTAACTGAGATCTCCTTACAAGTTTGTTTCTCAATTTCACTCTAACTATTAGGGGGTCTATAATACAATCCCAATAAAATGATCATCCCTTTGTTATTTCTCAGTTCCATCCAAATAACTTCCCTGGATGTATTTCCCAGAATGTTCTCGCTCAGTACAGCTGTAATGCTATCCATAATCAAAAACACCATTCCCCCTCCTCTCCTGCCTCCCTTTCTATCCTTCCTGACACATTTGTATCCTGGAATATTAAGCTGCCAGTCCTGTCCACCCCTGAACCATGTTTCTGTAATTGCTATAATATCCCAGTCCCATGTTCCTAACCATGCCCTGAGTTCATCTTCTTTCCCTGTTAGGTCTCTTGCTTTGAAATAAATGCAGTTAATTTATCATTTATCTACATTGTTCTCTGCTTTGTCTCTGACTGTTTGACTCACTTCGTTTCTCAACTGCTCCAGTCTCAGATTGATCTCTTTCCTCACTATCTCCCTGGCTCCCACCCCCCAACCCCTAGCAGCTCTAGCAAATCTCCCTGCCCAGTATGTTAGTCCCCTTCCAATTCAGGTGCAATCCATCCTTCTTGTACAGGTCACCTCTACCCAGAAGAGATTCCAATGATCCAAAAATGTGAATCCTTCTCCCATACCCCAGCTCCTCAGCCATGCATTCATCTGCTCTATCCTCCTGTTCCTACTCTCACTAGCTCATAGCACCGAGAGTAATCCAGATATTACTACTCTCAAGGATCTCCTTTTTAAATTCCTGCCTAACTCTCTATATCAATATTGTTCCATGTGCCAGCTAACTCCTTTTTTAAACACAGCTTTGATAAACACTTTTTTCCTTCATAAATCCCAATGCAATGTGTTTCTTTAATATCCCCATCCTTCCTCCTGGTAAAATGATCAATGTTGCTTCAGTCCAAAGGTTCCTCTGAGAAACTGTTCACTGTTACACACTAAAAATAAAACCTTTGGATTCCGTTTTATGGTTTCTCTGTTAGAGAAAAAAAAATCACAGAATTCATGCTATTAATTTACTTAAATACTTTATTGTAAAATTGTATAAAATACTGACAAAATATGCATAATTTTCAAACAATTCCCATCACAAAATAGTTGATTGATCAACCAAGAAGACACTTCAATAAATTAAAGATAAACAATAAATAACAGTTTTAAAATAAATATCAAATATGATGACATTACAGGACTGAAGCCCCTCACACCTCCTGACCCTGTGGGGCTAACCCTGTAGGCTTGGCATCCACTGACCCTCCCCCACTCCACCTTATGGATCGTTCCCTGCTGACACTGAGAGACAGACCCTGGGGACCTGACCTCCTCCTGCAGCCCAGCCCATCCATAGGCTAAACAATCAGGAGGAGGGAAATAAGGAATTTGTGCTCTTTGGAAAGATGTAAATCATTTGTCATGTCATTTGAGCTGGGGAACTATTAAATGGCGTCATAAAGAGGCCCCTCCACAAACATATTTCAACTGCCATTTCAACCATGTGGTTTTGGAATCTGGGCAGCATTTGGATCACGTGATTGGTCAGTGGTTTGGTGGGGTAGGGGGGTGGGGAATTGTAACAATTGCACATGGATAGGTAATTGGATAATGTGGACACTGATTAGTCAATGTGAACATTGATAATTGATTAGTTAGCGTGGATACTGATAGGCAATAGGATACTATGAACACGTATTGGTCATTGGTCAGTGTGGACACTACTATGGATTGTATGGGCAGTACAGTGAAGGAAATTGAAACTATTGTCTGCAGCAAAGAGCAAGGTTCCAGATACCTGTGTTGTCTTCCCATGACACGGATTAGGGACTACAGGTCTGGTGAGAAAGAAACGTACAGTAGGAACTGGAGGAAGCAGTGGTAATGGTCATGATAACAATGACACAAGTTCAATAAGGAAAGAGGTTCTGTTGAGATGATATGAGAAGTTAGAAGCTAAATTAATAAATAGAATCACAAAGGTAATAATCTCTGCGAACTGGCACAAGTCAAATAAGACTAGAGGGATGAAGGTATGAGATAAGTTGTTCTGGTTCATTGGGGGACTGGTGCTGAAACAGGGGGAAATGGGATCTGTATGGTTGGGACAGTTTAGAGTGAACTGTGCTGACATAGATGATTTTGTTAACTGCAAATCTAAGGAGGTAGAGAAGGCATTAAACTAAACAATGGGGTTGAGGATCAAGTTTGGGTGATTGTAACAAAATAAGGGATGGATTTGTGGCAGGGAAGAAAAATGCTCATGTGGAAAATGAAGGTCAGAAATGAGCAGGAAAGGACTGAAAAAAGAAAAACCTAAGAATAGACCAGAATTCAAGACTCAATGCTACAAAATATAGGAACTAGAGTAGGCTATTCAGGGCATTGAGCCCACTCCATTATTAATATAATCCTGCCTGATCAATGTCTTTTATTCACATTAGCCCCTTAACCTTTTAGGTAATCAATAACCAGAAATTTATCTAGATCTATCTTAAACATATTCCTAGACTGAATGCCCAAAGTCCTCTGTGGTAGAAAATTCCAAAGATTTCCCATCCTTTTAGTAAAAAGAGTTCATTAACCTTCTTCATAGCTTGCTGCACCTGTATGTTAGCCTTCAGTGAGTTATTGACAAGGAAACCTAGGCCTTCTACACCTTCCAACTTCTTACCATTTTAAAAAAGACTCTGCACATCTATTAATCCTCTCAGAATGGATAACCTTACATTCATGTTTCCCTTTGTAACATCCACAAATTTGGAAATAGTACATTTGGTTCCACCATCTTTGATACATATAGTGCAGCTGGGTCCCAAGTCCAGCTCCATGTGGTACCCGACTAGTCACAGCCTGTCGATATGAGAGTGATGTAATTATTCCTTCTCTCTGTTTTCTGTCAGTTAGGCAATCATTAATCCATACCAGTACAGTACCTCCAAGCCCATGTGCTTTAATTTTGCTGACCAACTTCAAATGTTGGACTTTATCAAAAGCCTTTTGAAAATCCAAATATACGACTCCCCTTTATCTATTCTGTTAGTTACATTCTCCAAAATCTCCAACACGTTTGTTAAATATGATTTCACATTTGCAGATTCATGCTGACTGTGCCCAGATTGTTTTTATCCAAATGTCCATTTATCCTTTATAACAAATTGTAGCATTATCCCTGCTTCTGTTGTGAGAGTTTATAGTTTCCTGTTTTCTCTCTCACTTCCTTCTTAAGTCAAGGGATGACATTTAACATCTTACCCATGGGACCAATCTAGAATCTATGGAGTTCATGGAGTCTATCACCAAGGCAACAATTATCCCTGCAGCTACTTTGGAACACTCTAGGATGTAGACTATTCCAGAAACTTATTGGTTTTCAGTCCCATTAATTTTTCCAGTATAATTCTCTTATTTGTACCAATTTCCTTCAACTCTTCATTCTTCCTAGTTACTAGGATCTCTATTTCTGAGATTAACAGACAAAAAATGTTTCCTTTTTACATATCAAAATAGCAAAAAAAACTAAAGTCTCTTTATCTGAATGTCTATAGCAATCATTATAAAGTAACTGCATTGATAATGCACGTTGAAATGAATGAATACAATCTGATGGCCAATACAGAGACATAACTGCAGGATACAGGGTTTGAATTCTGAAAATGGAGGGATTTATGATATTCAAGAAGAATAGGAAGCTTGGTAAAGATGGAGGGATAGTTCTGTTAATCAAGAATGGCATTTGTGCAACATCTAGGGCCGAAGGGCTGTACTGCGCTGTAACGTTTTATGTTCTATGTAGAGATGACCTTGGATCAGAAGATCAGGATGAAAACTTGGTTTGGGTGAAGACTGAGGAATATTAGGGGAAAGCTGTCACCATTGGGAATATTCTATAGGCCCCGACAGGAACCATGATATAAGATGAAATATTGGGTAATTGTGATAAATGAATGACAATAATCAGATGATTTTAATCCATATGTAAACTAGAAGTATCCTATAGGCAAAAATAGCCTCAGAGTAACAGCAGCAGTTTATAGAATGCTTTTAAGATGGTTTCCTAGAGTAGCACATTCTGGAACCAATTAGAGAGTGGGTTGTATTAGACTTGGGACTGTGCAATGTGAACACGATTAATTACTGACCTCAGAGTAAAGGCACCTCTAGGCAGCAATAATCAGAATGTGATTGAATTATAATCCAGTTGAAAAGGGGGAGAGTGAGTCTAAGGCAAATACTTTAAACTTAAAGGCACAATGTAGCTGTGAACTAGCTGAAATGAACTGAGATATTAGACTAGGATCAGTAGAGAAGTAATGGTAGATATTTAAGAGATATTTCAGAATACTCAGAATAAGTTCATTCCTACTACAAAGGAAAATTCCAAGGGAGGAGCCACATTGCATGATTAACTAAATAAGTGAGGGAAAGCATCAAAACATAAAGAGAACACATATAACTAAGCAAAGATGAGTGGTGGTTCAAAAGATTGGTCAGAATGTTAAGAATGTCAGAAGCTGAATAAAAACTTTAATCAAGTCAAATCAGTTAGGGCATGAAGGAAGCTAGAAATGTAAAAACAGATAGCAAGAGTTTTTATAGACATCTAAAAAGTCAGCACTGAGTGTTGACCTTTTGGAGGGTGAGCACTGGGAGTTAATAGAGGATAGTAGAGAAAAGGTGCCATAATGAATAAAATGTTGCTCCTGTCTCCACAATTAAAGGTGCAAAAAGTCTCAGTAATACTGTAAAGCCGGAGGGTGAAGGAAAAGAGGAACATAGTGAAATTATCATCACTAGGGACACAATAGAGAGCAAATGGATGGAAGTACAGTTTATTGAGTCTCCGAGGCATGATGGACTTACTGTAGAATCTTCAAAGACATTGCTAATGAGGTAGTAGATGTGTTGATCGTAGTTTTCCAAAATACTCTAGATTGAGGAAAGTCTCTGTCAGACTGCAAAGTAGCAAATATAACATCTCTATTCAAGAAGGAAGGCAGAAAACTGGAGTCTGTAGACAAGATAGTGTAATGTCTGTCATGTGGAAGGTATTAGAATTGATCAATAGGCAGGTTATAAATGTACATTTGGTAAGTCTTAAGCGTATTGAGAATAATCAGTATGGTTTTGTCGAATGGCAATTGTATTTAGCTGTTAATTGGAATTATTTGAAGGAGTAACGTGCAGTGGATAAAAAAGAACATTTGAGTTGGATTTTCAGGAAGCATTGGATAACGTGCCACATAAAAGGACATTGCACAAAGTAGGAGATCGTGGTGTAGGGATGACAGACCAGCATTACGAGAAGATTGGCCAATTCCCTAATTTAAAGCAATAATTTGGAAAAAATTGAGGGGCCAGCATATTCCCCTGTGATATTCCACTTGGCTCATCTTGCCAACCTGAAAAGCGTCCTTTCTGTATTCTACCAGCCATTCAATCTTCCATCCAAGTTGACAGGTTACCAGTAATAATCTTAAATGGAGAATATATTGTAAACACTGATGACAACAGGTGATTGGTCAGTGTGGATAGTGACGTGTTATTGGGCAATGTGAATAATGATGGGATGAGTGCCAGTGATATCAGGAGCAGTGACAATTGGTGACAATCATGTTATCAAAGGCTGTGAGTGTGAGCTTTCCCTCGCTGCTATAGTGTAGCAGTGTCATTGGTTCATAGGCAGCAGGATTGCAGCACAGCGCTGGTCTGGCTCCACCAGAGAGCTTGTGCATGGCAGATTTAATCATGGCGTGCATGTTGGCCGGTTTGTAATTGGCACGGCAGGATCCCACACAGTTATACATATTGTAGGACTCTGGTGCTCTGATCCAATCATTCCACCCAATCTCTTTAAAAGACACCAGCAAAGACTTTCTGCAGCAGTTCTTCTGTCTCCTGAGACAATCCTCAGTTGAACTTGTTGCTCGTCGCGCTCTCCTGATGCTTTGTAGTTCCTCAGTCTCGATTTCCAATCTCAGATCATTGTTCAAATCTGTGGTTAAGCTCAGCAGCAACGTGTCAGGGTGAAGTGAGGACAATTCGAGCTGCATTTGGACTTGCTGCTGTCCACTATCTACCCAGAGCTGGATAAGTGGTTGGACATTGAGAATGAACGTAGTGATGGGCCCAGAGTGTATGACTCTGGAATCGATCAGTTCCAAATGTTCTCCCCCTGGATTCCTGTGCTCCAACATCCTGTAAACATTCGCCCACCTTCCTGAACTGCAATTTAACTTTTCCAGATGCTGGGCAATTTGGAGACGTTTGTGAAATTTTAATTCAGCACGTACCACCTTTAAACCTGGGTAAAGGAGCTTAGTCCTGGCAATACTGAGGGTGTACTTTCCAGTAAACTGTCTCTCTCTACGTGTAGTCGCTCCACTGTTCCTGGCTGTTTCGACTGTGGGGAGAACAATTAGGTGTAAAAGTAATTCACAGAAATACAAACAAACAGCAGTCAGAGCCAAGGTTATCAGCAGCAGGATAACACACCGGCTTTTACAGGGAATACTGGCACCACTAACAGAAAACAAACTGTTCTATGCATTCTGTAGACTGCAGTAACACTCTGGCCGGACAGAGGGAGATTCTGTCACAACTGGCTCATTTCCTGATTCTGCAAAGCATCTCCCAGCATTGACAAGGCACTAGATCAGGTGCATTCTCAACAATGTAATGCTTCCAAGACAGGGGAGTAGGAGGACACAGAAAATCTCACCCAGCTTGAGGAGACCACAGTGTTAATGAAGTCAATAATCTGCACCATTCATCAGTGTGAGGTTTCTATAATGCCAGCTCCAGCTCTAACCGAGCTGTGCTTGCTCACTCACCCCCCTCACCTCGCTAAATCACTCCCGGTCACTCATTCGTTCTCTCGCTCACTCACTCAGTCTCACAAGCTCACATTTAGTGTTTTAATTTCACATGAACACTCAGAGAATGTATTCATAATCTCCCAAATTCACATAAACTTGCTCTTGTACTCTTTCACTCTCATACTCCAGCTTTCCCTTTCATACTTATTGACTCTTACACTCTCCCACATGCATTTTAAAAAATCTCATTCATGGAATGTGGATGTCGATGGCTGGCCAGCATTTAATCTCCATCCCTAGAGAAGGTAGTTGTGAGCTGCTTTCTGAACTGCTGCATGTCATGTGCTGTGGGTTTACCCACAATGCCATTAGGGAGGGAATACCAGGATTTGGACCCAGTGATACTGAAGGAGCAGCAATACATTACCAGGTCAGGATGGTGAGTGGCTTCGAGGGGAACTTGCAGGGGGTGGTGTTCCCATGTATTTGCTGCTTGGTTGGTTTAACTCAGTTACCTGGACAGCTGGTTAGTGATACCAATAATGGGTAGTCATAGAATCATCGAGATGTACAGCACGAAAACAGATCCTTCGGTACAACTTGTCCATGATGACCAGTCATCCTAAACTAATCTAATCCTATTTCCCAGCGCTTGGCCCAAATCCCTCAAAACCCTTCCTATTCATATACCCATCCAGATGCCTTTTAAATGTTGTAATTGTACAAGTCTCTACCAGTTCCTCTGCGAGCTCAAACCATACACACACCACCCTTTAGTGTTATTCCTGTCCGGGAGCAGTGGGAGACAGAGTGGAGGTGACGTTGGAGACCAGGAGGTTTCCAGGAAGGTAAGGACTTAGTATATTTGGACAGCGGCTAAAGCTGCGATACTACACGTGTAGTATCTCCCTCCCACAAAACTCCCTCCTCTAACCAGAAAAAAAGGACTCTGTAAGGTACGGTTTTTTCCTTTTCTTTCATATATTTAAGTGCATAGTTTGTTTTAATTAGTTAATATAAAGCTAAGGCTTACAATGGCAGGAGACCTCAGACCCGTGGCATGTGCCTCTTGCTTGATGTGGGAGCCTAGGAACGTGTCTGACGTTCCTGACTCTTAAACTTGCAAGAAGTGTGTCCAGCTGCAGCTCTTGTTTGACCACATGACTGCTCTGGAGCTGCGGATGGACTCACTGTGGAGCATCCGCAATGCTGAGGAGGTCGGGGATAGCACGTTTAGTAAACTGGTCACACTGCAGGTTAGGATTGCTGAGGGAGACAGTGAATGGGTGACCAAAAGGCAGAGAAAGAGTAGGAAGGCAGTGCAGGTGTCCCCTGGGGTCATCTCCCTCCAAAACAGGTATACCGTTTTGGATACTGTTGGGGGAGATGGCTCACCAGGGGAGGGCAGCAGTTGCTGAAAATGTGTTGCTGGAAAAGCGCAGCAGGTCAGGCAGCATCCAGGGAATAGGAGAATCGACCTTTCGGGCATAAGCCCTTCTTCAGGAGGGCAGCAGTTGTCAAGATCATGGCACCGTGGCGGGCACTGCTGTTCAGAAGGGCGGGAAAAAGATTTGTAGGACCATAGTCATAGGGGATTCTATTGTGAGGGGAGTAGATAGGTGGGTCTGTGGCTGAAAACGGGACTCCCGGATGCTACGTTGCCTCCCAGGTGCTCGGGTCAGGGATGTCACCGATCGGCTGCAGAGCATTCTGAAAGGGGAGGGTGAACAGCCAGTTGTCTTGGTGCATACAGGCACTAACGATATAAGTAAAAAACGAGATGAGGTCCTGAAAGCAGAATTCAGGGAGCTAGGAGAGAAGTTAAAGGGGAGGACCTCAAAGGTAGTGATCTCGGGATTGCTACCAGTGCCACGTGCTAGCCAGGGTAGAAATGAAAGAATAGGCAGGATGGACATGTGGTTTGAGGGATGGTGTAGGATGGAGAGGTTCAGATTTGTGGGACATTGGGACCATTTCTGGAGAAGGTGGGACTATTACAAATCAGATGGTCTACACTTGAACCAGACTGGAATTAATATCCTTGGGGGAGTTTTTGCTACTGTTGTTGTGGAGGGTTTAAACTAAGTGGCAGGGGGCTGGGAACCAGAAGAGAAGACTAGTAGACAGCAAAGTGGAAACTAGAGACAGTAAGGAACAGGATCATGAAGTTAGCATTACTAAGTGGAAGAGTAGAAAAATGTGTTGCTGGAAAAGCGCAGCAGATCAGGCAGCATCATCGACGTTTCGGGCATAAGCCCTTCTTCAGGAATCCCTGAAGGTTATAAATGCTTCAGACAAGACAGGAAGGGAGGTAAAAGGGGGTGGAAAGAGTTGTATTTCGGTCAGGGATGCTATCACAGCTGTGCTAAAGGAGGACACTATGGAGGGCTTGAGCAGTGAGGCATTATGGGCAGAGCTGAGAAATAAGAAGGGTGCAGTTACATTGTTAAGGCTGTATTACAGGCCTCCCAACAGTGAGCATGAGGTAGAAGAACAAATAGGTGAACAAATTATGGAAAGATGTCAAGCCAACATGTCGAGTGTGGTGGTGATGGGAGGTTTTAATTTTCCCAACATTGACTGGGATACACCTAGTGTCAGAGGTCTGGGTGGGGCAGAATTTGTAAGGAGCATCCAGGAAAGTTTTCTAGAACAGTATGTCAATAGTCTGACAAGGGAAGGGGCCGTATTGGACCTGGTGTTGGGGAATGAGTCAGGTGGTACAAGTTGCAAGTGAGGGATTTCTTTGGGAATAGTGATCACAATTCTGTAAGTTTTAGAATACTCGTAGACAAAGATGAGAGTGGGCCTAATGGAAGAGTACTAAACTGGGCCTAGGCCAATTATATCATAATTCGGCAGGAGCTGGGAAATGTGGAGTTGGAGCTATTTGAAGGGAAGTCCACATTTAATATGTGGGAGGCTTTCAAAGGTAGTGCATGTCCCTTTGAAAACAAGGGATAGGAAAGGCAAGATTCATGAACCATGGATAACAGGAAAAATCGTGCGACTGGCCAAGAGGAAAGTCATGAGGGGCATGGATATGATAGTTAGACTCCTGGGGTGGGGGAGTCCAGAACTAGAGGGCATAGGTTTAGGGTGAGAGGGGAAAGATACAAAAGAGACCAAAAGGGCAACCTTTTCACACAGAGGGTGGTACGTGTATGGAATGAGCTGCCAGAGGAAGTGGTGGAGGCTGGTACAATTGCAACATTTAAAAGGCATTTGGATGGCTATACAAAAAGGAAGGGTTTGGAGGGATATGGGCCGGGTGCTGGCAGGTGGGACTAGATTGGGTTGGGATATCTGGTCGGCATGGATGGGTTGGACCGGAGGGTCTGTTTCCATGCTGTACATCTCTATGACTCTAGGAAAAGGGAAGCCTACATAAGGTCTAGGCAGCTAAGAACAGAACAGGCCTTGGAGGAATATCAGGAGAGTAGGACCAATATTAAGCAAGGAATCAAGCGGGCTAAAAGGGTCATGAAATAACTTTAGTGAGCAGAATTAAGGAGAATCCCAAGGCCTTTTATTCATATATAAGAAGCAAGAGGGTAACTAGAGAAAGGGTTGGTCCACTAAAGGATAAGGAAGCACGATTGTGTGTCGAACCTGAGAAAATGAGTGAGATTCTCAATGATTACTTTACATCAGTGTTCACTGAGGAAAGGGACATGATGAATGTTGAGATTAGAGATGAAGGTTGTTTACTGTGGATCACCCTGACATAAGGAGGGAGGATGTGTTGGGTAGGCTAAAGGATGTTAAGGTGGACAAATCCCCAGGACCGGATGGGATCTATCCCAGGTTACTGAGGGAGGTGAGAGAGGAAATAGCTGGAGCTCTGACAGATATATTTGTGGCATCTTTTAAACACAGGGGAAGTGCCGGAGGACTGGAGGTTGCTAATGTTGTCCGCCTACACAAGAACAGCAGTAGGGATATTCCAGGTAACTACAGACCAGCCTGATGTCAGTGGTGGGAAAGTTGCTTGAGAAGGTACTGAGGGATAAAATCTATTTATATTTGGAAAAGAATGGGCTTATCAGTGATCGGCAACATGGTTTTGTGCGGGGGGACATCGTGCCTTACCAACTTAATAGAGTTCTTCGAGGAAGTGACCAAGTTGTTAGATGAAGGAAGGGCTGTAGATGTCATATACATGGACTTTAGTAAGGTGTTTGATAAGGTTCGCCATGGTAAACAAATGGAGAAAGTGAAGTCCCATGGTGTGCAGGGTGTTCTAGCTGGGTAGATAAAGCTGGATGGTTGAGCAATAGGAGACAGAGAGTAGTAGTTGAAGGGAGTTTCTCAAAATGGAGAAAGGTGACCAGTGGTGTTCCATAGGGGTCAGTGCTGGGGTCACTGTTGTTTCTGATACACACAAATGATCTGGAAGACGACATTGTTGGTCTGATGAGTAAGTTTGCAGATGACACAAAGATTGGTGAAGTAGCAGAAAGCATAGGGGACTGTCAAAGAATATAGGAGGATATAGATAGACTGGAGAGTTGGGCGGAAAGTAACAGGTGGGGTTCAATCCAGGCAAATGTGAGGTGATGCATTTTGGGAAGTCTAATTCTAGAGCGAACTCAACTGTAAATGGAAAAGCCTTGGGAAAAGTTGATGAGCAGAGAGATCTGGGAGTTTGGGTCCATTGTGGACTGAAGGTTGCTGCACAGGTGGATAGAGTGGTCAAGAAGGCATATAGTATGCTTGCCTTAAATGGACGGGGTATTGAGTATAAGAGCTGGCAAATCATGCTAAAATTGTACAAGATTTTGGTTCGGCCGCATTTAGAATACTGTGTACAGTTCTGGTCACCACACTACCAAAAGGATGTGGACGCTTTGGAGAGGGTGCAGAGAAGGTTTACAAGGATGTTGCCTGGTATGGAAGGTGCTAGATATGAAGAGAGGTTGAGTAGGTTAGGTTTGTTTTCATTAGAAAAAAGGAGATTGAGGGGGGACCTGATTGAGGTTTACAAGATCATGAAGGGTACAGACAGGGTGGATAGAGATAAGCTTTTTCCCCAGGGTGAAGGATTCAATAACGAGGGGTCACGCTTTCAAGGTGAGAGGTGGAAAGTTTAAGGGGGATACACACGGCAAATACTTCACACAGAGGGTGGTGAGTGCCTGGAACTCGTTGCTAGCAGAGGTGGTAGAGGCAGGCACGGTAGATTCATTTAAGATGCGTCTGGACAGATGCATGAGAAGTGGGGAGCAGAGGGATACAGATGTTTAGGAAATGGGCGATAGTTTTAGACAGTGGATTTGGATCAGCTCAGGCTTGGAGGGCTGAAGGGCCTGTTCCTGGGCTGTAAATTTTCTTTGTTCTTTGCTTAGGTTTCCCCTTAGGTCTCTTTTAAATTTTTTCCCTCTCACCCTAAACCTATGCCCTTTAGCTCTGGACACCGCCCCCCCAGGGGAAAAGACCTTGTCTATTTATCCTATCTTTGCCTCTCATCATGTTATAAACCTCTATAAGGTCATCCCTCAGCCTTCTGACGTTCCAGGGAAAACAGCCCCAGCCTGTTCAGCCTCTCTCTATAGCTCAAATCCTCCAACCCTGGCAACATCCTTGTAAATGTTTTCTGAACCCTTTCAGGTTTTGCAACATCCTTCCATTATGAGGGCGACAAGTTCAATTCCTGCACTGGCTGATGTTGCCACAAAGGATTTTCCTTCTCAGCCTGTCCCCTCATCTGAGGATTGGTGATGGCAACTTTACTTTTTCGATGGAAGTGGTCGTGGGTTTGGAAGGTGCTGTCTAAGGATCTTTGGTAAATTTGTGCAGTGTATCTTATAGATAGTACATACTGCTACTACTAAGTGTCGGTGTGGAGGGAATGGAAGCATTGTGGATGTGGTGCCAATCAAGTGAACTGCTTTGTCCTGGGTGGCATCAAGCTTGAATGATTTTGAAGCTGTACCCATCCAGACATTCATCTATCCAACTGTATCACTTGCAAGTTCCCCTCCAAGCCACACACCATCCTGACTTGGAAATATATGTCAGTGTTGCTGGGTCTAAATCCTGGAATTCTGTCTCTAATGGCATTGTGAATTTACCTACAGCATATAACTGCAGTGGTTCATGAAGACAGTTCATCCCCACCTTCTCAAGGGACAACTAGGGATGGGCACTAAATGCTGGCCCAGCCAGTGATGCTCACGTCTCATGAGTGAATGATAAAAAGATTGAAGAGGACAGAGCTCCTTGGCATAAAATGTTTCGTTGGAGTTCATAACCCCAAATCTTCAGCTCATGATCCAATTCGAGATGCTTACTCCCATTTTGGTCAACCCTGTGTAACACTGTTAGACCAATACTCGTTCCCCCTACGTCTCATATTCAGAGAACAGAACTAAGGACAATACAGCACAGGGACAGATCCTTTGGCCCTCCAAGTATGCACCAACACATTTTGCTCTTTCATACTAAAACTGTCTTCACTTACAGTGTAATGTTAAAAGATTAAATGGGACTATCTCTCTGGACATTAATGTAATATTAAAGAGTTAAACTGCACTGAACGAACATTCTGGAAGTGGGTGGGGATGACATTCGTGCAAGAATGCAAACTACTCCCACTCCATTTACACAGACATTTGCCACTCCTCTCCTGTTATTATCGAACTGAACTATCATTCAATCTCTTCCATTCAGAAATGCTTTCTAGCCATCCCCGGAAGTCAGTTATGCCTTACCTACATTGTCTTGGGGCATTACAGAATCAGGAAATCATCCACATAAAGATTCCCCAGGATTAGGAAGATAGCATTATCTCCGAGGATGATCTCATCCTAATATTGTACCTGTGAGTGACTGGGGGTTGCCTTCAGTGGCATGTGATTGTGGGGGAGTGGTCAGAGTATCTATAAGCATGACCAAATGACCTGAATAAAGGGGATATATTTTCTTTGTTCAGTGCCTTACTTTGTCTCGACTTCACATGCCTGCGAGAGGGGGGTCACCTAGCTTGTACTAGATTTAATAAACTTTAAATGTTTGCAGAAGCTGGTGTATGCAAATTGAATCTTGTATGCGAAACCTCGGGAAAAGAGCTTAACATTTGGTGGCACCAGTGGGATTCCAACACACACGGAGCTTCCAGGTGGACTGAATAAGCGACTGGGGTGAAGGGAGTTTCAAGTCCTCTACAGACACGAGGTTTTATGCTCCAGAGCAAAAAAAAAGTTAGGGACCAGGAACTTCAAAGAACAATATCTAAACAAAATTTGGTGGTACTTAAATTTGGTGGTATCGCCTTTATCCCCTAGACCTCCTCTGAGAAGTACTTTTGGGACGGCACAGCGTTACTGGGAAAAGGGGGAGAAGGTGGAGCTGCTCTGCTCGGATCCCGACAGTAAAGTGCATTGACTACTAGGGAGGCTTTGTCCGAGGTTTTTCTGCTGTGAACCTGACTCTGAGAGTCCTTCTTCTGGGGAAGAGGGGAGTAGCATGGACTGCGGTGCCATGTGCTCAGCTGTGAGGCTTTTCTCATTTTGTGGGTGTGATTTTGTCGAAGGGGTACTGCTGGTCTTTATTTCCTTCTCTGCCTCGTCCGCTGGTGGGGTGGAGTTCCTCGGTCTGGTTTCCACCGAGGTCAGGATGTTTTCGTGATCTTTTTGTCTTTGCATGTGCCAGATGCTGTGGGGTTTGCGGAGCTTGGACCAGTGTTTGTGTTTTTTTGTCCTGTGCCATAGTGGTTAATTCGGAGTCTGTAGACGTGATTAATTTTTGTCCGACTCTGGTATGTACCTTTTGGGGCCACCTCCTCCATCTTTTTGACTCCTTGTTTTCCATTGCATGGACCATCATCGGGCGAACTGAGGGGGGTCTCAATTGTGTGCGGTTTTTCCTCTACGTTGAAATGTGAAGAATTCTGACCAGAGGCTCTTCAAAGATTAAGTAATTCAGTAATTACTTAATTAGTAGATAAGTAGTAGATTAAGTAATTCACATTCAGCTAGTGATCAGGAACAACAGGATGTGACTGTAAGTGAGGCAGGTAGGGGGATTCTGAGCTCAGGAGGGGAGGAGCCTCAGCCCCTGACCTTGTCCAACAGGTATGAGATTTTTGCTCTCTATATGAATGAGGGAAAAGGCTGTGGACAGGATGAGCCAGCTGACCACGGCACCATGGTGCAGAAGGCCATCCAAGAGGGGGGAGCAAAAAGATGAGTAGGTGTTATCGGGGATTCTATAATTAGGGGGACAGATAGTTTCCTTTGTGAGCTGGATTTGGGAATCCTGCATGGTGTGTTGCCTGCCCGGTGCCAGGGTGCAGGACATCTCTGACTGGTTTGAAAGGATATTGGAGCGGGAGGGGGAGGATCCAGTTGTTGTGGTCCACGTTGGCACTAACAACATAGGCAAGACTAGGGTGGAGGACCTGTTTGGGGAATATAAAGCACTGGGAAGGAAATTGAAGAACAGGTCCGCGAGGGTCATAATCTCCAGATTACTGCCCGAGCCACGTGTTAATTGGCAGAGGGGTAAGAAAATTAGGGATATAAACACGTGGCTAAGAGATTGGTGTGGGAAAGAGAGATTCCATTTCATGGGACATTGGCATCAGTTTTGGAACCGGGGGGGGGCGGTCTCCACCTGAACTGATCTGGAACCAGTGTTCTGGTGAAAAGGATAAATAGTGTGGTCATTAGTACTAAAAACTTGTGAGTCAGGGGGAAGGGAAAGGGAAAGCAACATAGAGTATGGAGTCAAGTAGAAAGATAAGCAGCAAGTTAGCACATGTGCAGGGTTTAAGTTCAAGGCAGACTAGGAATGAAGCAAAAAGGAATGATAACTTAGGACATATTACTAGAGGTGTTGGAAATCATGAGGATAAGAAAATTAGCATTAAGGCGCTTTACCTGAATGCTCGTAGTATTTGTAAAAAAAGTAGATGAATTAACAGCACAAATCATCATGAATGATTATGATGTGGTAGCCAATGCAAAGATGTGGTTGCAGGGGGTTCAGGACTGAGTTGAACATCCAAGGATTTACAACTTATCGAAAAGACAAGGACGTGGGCAGAGGGGGTGGGGTTGCCTTGTTAGTTAGGAATGAAATTAAATCTGTGGCACTGAATGACATAGGGTCGGATGATGTGGAGTCTGTGTGGGTGGATTTGAGGAACCACAAAGGCCAAAAACCTCCCAGCAGTGCTCAGGACCAGGGGTGCAAGATGTACCAGGGAAATAGATAGGGCGTGTCAGAAAGGCAAGGTCACAGTGATCATGGGGGACGTCAATATGCAGGTGGACTGGGTGAATAATGCTGCCAGTGGATCTAAAGAAAGGGAATTCATGGAATGCTTACAGGATGGCTTTTTGGAACAGCTTGTGAAGGGGCCCACAAGGAGTAGACTATTCTGAGTCAGGCTTTATAAAAGATCTTAAAGTAAGGGAACACTTAGGAGGCAGCGATCATAATATGATAGAATTCAGTCTACAGTTTGAATGAGAGGAGGCAAAATCAGATGTAATGGTGTTACAGTTAAATAAAGTAATTACAGGGGCATGAGAGAGGAACTGATGAAAATTGACTGGAAGCAAAGCGTAGTGAGGAAGACAGTAGAGCAACAATGGCAGGAATTTCTGGGTGTAATTGAGGACACAGTACAGAGGTTCATCCCAAAGAAAAAAGATTATCTGGGGTGGGGGGGGGGGGCAGAATTAGACAGCCATGGATGACAAAGGAAGTCAGGAAATGTACCAAAGAAAAAGAGAGAGCCTATAAAGTGGCCAAGAGCACTGAGAAATCAGAAGATTGGGAAGACTACAAAAACAAACAGAAGATAACAAAGAGAGAATTAAGGAAGGATCAAATATGAAGGTAAGCTAGCCAGTGATAATTACAAATGAAACAAAGTTTCTTTCAATACATAAGAAACAAACGAGAGGCAAAAGTAGAAATTGGGCCGCTCCAAATGGATGCTGGAAGGCTAGTGATGGGAGATAAGGAAATAGCTATAGAATTTAACAAGTACTTTGTCTCGGTCTTCACAGTGGAAGACATGAGTAATCTCCCAACAATTAAGGAGAGTCAAGGGGCAGAGTTGAGTGTGGTAGCCATTACAAAAGAGAACGTGCTAGAAAAGCTAAAAGGTCAAAAGAATTGATAAATATCCTGGTCCACCTCTGAGGGAGGTGGCTGAGGAAATAACAGAGGCACTGACTGTGATCTTTCAAAAATCACTGGAGTCAGGGAAAGTCTCAGATGATTGGAAAATCGCTGTTGTAACCCCCTTGTTCAAGCAAGGATCAATTATATGCCAATTAGCCTAACCTCAGTTGTAGGTAAAATTCTAGAATCCATCGTTCCGGATGAAATTTCTAAATTCTTGGAAGTGTAGGGTCGGATTAGAACAAGTTAGCATGGATTTAGTAAGGGGAGGTCGTGTCTAAAAAACCTGTTAGAATTCTTTGAAGAGGTAACAAGTAGGTTAGACCCAAGGAAACCCAGTGGATGTTACTAGACTTCCAAAAGGCCTTTGATAAGGCGCCTCACGGGAGGCTGCTGAGTAAGGCGAGGGCCCATGGTGTTTGAGGTGACCCACTGGCATGGATTAAGGATTGGCTGTCTGACAGAAGGCACAGAGTTGGGATAAAAGATTATTTTTCAGAATGGCAGGGGTCCCGCAGGGTTCAGGGTTGGAGCCGCAGCTGTTCACTTTATATATTAATGATCTGGATGAAGGGACTGGGGGCATTCTGGCGAAGTTTGCCGATGATACGAAGTTAGGCAGACAGGCAGGTAGTATTGAGGTGGTGGGGAGGCTGCAGAAAGATTTAGACAGTTTAGGAGAGAGGTCCAGGAAATGGCTGATGACATTCAACCTGAGCAAGTGCGAGGTCTTGCACTTTGGAAAAAAGAATACAGGCAAGGACTATTTTTTTAAACTGAGAGAAAATTCATAAAGCTAAAGTACAAAGGGATCTGGGAGTGCTAGTCTAGGATTCTGTAAAGGTTAATTGGCAGGTTGAGTCCATTATTAAGAAAGCAAATGCAATGTTATTTATCTCAAGAAGGTTGGAATATAAAATCAGCGACATGCTTCTGAGACTTTATAAAGCCCTAGTTAGGCCCCATTTAGAATACTGTGTCCAATTTTGGGCCCCACACCTCAGGAAGGACATACTGGCACTGGGGCATGTCCAGCAGAGATTCACATGGATAATCCCTGGAATGGTAGGCCTAACATACGATGAACCGCTCAGGATCCTGGGATTGTATTCATTAGAGTTTAAAAGGTTGAGGGGAGATCTAATAGAAACTTACAAGATAATGCATGGCTTAGAAAGGTGCTGGGAATTTGTTTCCGTCAGGCGGGGAAACTAGGACTCGTGGGCACAGCCTTAGAATTAGAGGGGGTCAATTTAGAACGGAAATGAGGAGACATTTCTTCAGCCAGAGAGAGGTGGGCCTGTGGAGTTCATTGTCACGGAACACAGTGGAGGCCAGGCGTTAAATGTCTTCAAGGCAGAGGTTGATAAATTCTTGATCTCACAAAGAATTAAGGGCTACGGGGAGAGTGTGGGTAAGTGGAGTTGAATTGCCCATCAGCCATGGGCCGAATGGCCTTACTTCCACTCCTATGTCTTATGATCTAAAAAAAATGAGAAATGCTGAAATTAAGGTTGTACTAATACTTGGGTCAAGGGGAAAGTTTCAATGTAAATTGTACCATGCTGAGAGTGTTTGATATTTAAATATTTTGGTTTGTGAAAATAGTTGCTCTGAAAATCCTTTTGAGTAACTGTTTTGCCTCATGTGAATTAGGATCACAGTTCAATGTGTTTTGTGGGCTATGTAATAGGGCAGATTTTGTTTTTAAATTGAAATTGTACAACATTATGTCATTTTTAAAATTATCAAACTTGTAACCTTAAAACAAATTGATTGAGTGCCTTGAGCCCCTAATGTGTTCGAAATTCGACAATGCCTATTTAAAGAAAACAGTTAGGTCAGTGATCATATTTTAACCAGATGAGAGTATTATATTAAAATATCTTTGGTGCAGTGTTTTTAATGCAGATTTTCACACAAAGAAGAGTGCATTTTAATTTTCACATTTTTTAAGATTTTAGAGGGTATTAGAATTTGAGATTTATCTGTTTAAGTTCTAGGAGAAAGTGAGGAGTGCAGATGCTGGAGATCAGAGTAGAGAGTGTGGTGCTGGAAAAGGACAGCAGGTCAGGCAGCATCTGAGGGGCAGGAGAATCGACGTATGAAGGGCTAATGAAGGGCTTTCCTGGTGCCAGGATCAATGATGTCTCAGAGAGGGTGTAGAATGTTCTCAAGAGGGAAAGGGGCCAGCAAGAGGTCATTGTCCACATTGGAACCATCAACATAGGAAGGGAAAAGGTTGAGATTCTGAAGAGAGATTACAGACAGTTAGGCAGGAATTTAAAAAGGAGGTCCTCAAGGGTAGTAATATCTGGATTACTCTCGGTGCTACGAGCGAGTGAGGGCAGGAATAGGAGGATAGAGCAGATGAATGCATGGCTGAGGAGCTGGTGTATGGGAGAAGGATTCACATTTTTGGATCATTGGAATCTCTTTTGAGGTAGAAGTGACCTGTACAAGAAGGACGGATTGCACCTGAATTGAAAGGGGACTAATATACTGGCAGGGAAATTTGCTAGAGCTGCTCGGGAGGATTTAAACTAGTAAGGTGGGGGGGGGGGGACCCAGGGAGATAGTGAGGAAAGAGATCAATCTGAGACTGGTACAACTGAGAACAGAAGCAAGTCAAACAGTCAGGGCAGGCAGAGACAAAGGTAGGACTAATAAATTAAACTGCATTTATTTCAATACAAGGTGCCTAACAAGGAAGGCAGATGAACTCAGGGCATGGTTAGGAACATGGGACTGGGATATCATAGCAATTACAGAAACATGGCTCAGGGATGGGCAGGACTGGCAGCTTAATGTTCCAGGATACAAATGCTACAGGAAGGACAAAAAAGGAGGCAAGAGAGGAGGGGGAGTGGTGTTTTTGATAAGGGATGGCATTACAGCTGTGCTGAGGGAGGATATTCCTGGAAATACATCCAGGGAAGTTATTTGGGTGGAACTGAGAAATAAGAAAGGGATGATCACCTTATTGGGATGTATTACAGACCCCCTAATAGTCAGAGGGAAATTGAGAAACAAACTTATAAGGAGATCTTGGCTATCCGTAAGAATAATAGGGTGGTTATGGTCGAGGACTTGAACTTTCCAAACATCGACTGGGACTGCCATCGTGTTAAAGGTTTAGATGGAGAGGAATTTCTTAAGTGTGTACAAGATAATTTCCAGATTCAGTATGTGGATGTACCTATGAGAGAAGGTGCAAAAACTGACCTACTCTTGGGAAATAAGGCAGGGCAGGTGACTGAGGTGTCAGTGGGGGACCACTTTGGGGCCGGCAACCATAATTCTATTAGATTTTAAATTGTGATGGAAAAGGATAGAACAGTTCTAAAAGTTGAAGTTCTAAATTGGAGAAAGGCCAATTTTGACGGTTTTAGGCAAGAACTTTCAAAAGCCGATTGGAGGCAGATGTTCGCAGGTAAAGGGACGGCTGGAAAATGGGAAGTCTTAGGTCCAACCTGTCCATGCCGACCAGATATCCCAACCCAATCAAGTCCCACCTGCCAGCACCTGGCCCATATCCCTCCAAACTTTTCCTATTCATATACCCATCCAAATGCCTCTTGAATGTTGTAATTGTACCAGCCTCCACCACTTCCTCTGGCAGCTCATTCCATACACGTACCACCCTCTGAGTGAAAAAGTTGCCCCTTAGGTCTCTTTTATATCTTTCCCCTCTCACCCTAAAACTATGCCCTCTAGTTCTGGACTCCCCGATCCCAGGGAAAAGATTTTGTATATTTATTCTATCCATGCCCCTCATAATTTTGAAAACCTCTAAGGTCAACCCTCAGCCTCCAACGCTCCAGGGAAAACAGCCCCAGCCTGTTCAGCCTCTCCCTGTAGCTCAATTCCTCCAACCCTGGCAACATCCTTGTAAATCTTTTCTGAACTCTTTCAAGTTTCACAACATCTTTACGATAGGAAGGAGACCAGAATTGCACGCAATATTCCAACAGTGGCCCAACCAATGTCCTGTACAGCCGCAACATGACCTCCAAACTCCTGTACTCAATATTCTGACCAAACGCCTTCTTCACTATCCTATCTACCTGCGACTCCACTTTCAAGGAGCTATAAACCTGCACTCCAAGGTCTCTTTGTTCAGCAATACTCCCTAGGACCTTACCATTAAGTGTATAAGTCCTGCTAAGATTTGCTTTCCCAAAATGCAGCACCTCGCATTTATCTGAATTAAACTCCATCTGCCACTTCTCAGCCCATTGGCCTATCTGGTCCAGATCCTGTTGTAATCTGAGGTAACCTTCTTTGCTGTCCACTATGCCTCCAATTTTGGTGTCATCTGCAAACTTACTAACTATACCTCTTATGGTCATATCCAAATCATTTATGTAAATGACAAAAAGTAGAGGACCCAGCACCAATCTTTGTGGCACTCCTCTGGTCACAGGCCTCCAGTGTGAAAATCAACCCTCCACCACCATCCTCTGTCTTCTACCTTTGAGCCAGTTCTGTATCCAAATGACTAGTTCTCCCTGTATTCCATGAGATCTAACCTTGCTAATCAGTCTCCCATGGGGAACTTTGTCGAATGTCTTACTGAAGTCCATATAGATTACATCTACTGCTCTGCCCTCATCAATCTTCTTTGTTACTTCTTCAAAAAGCTCAAGTTAAATGTGTGACTGTCTTCATACTGATAACCAGCTTGGCAAGGAAGGAATGAGAGAGGAAATACAAAGATACTTTCAAGCAGCTAACATTGTCTCTAGATGTTCTCTATTCACAGGTAAAGCACACCTTCAGACCACCGCCTGCCCCTCCACAGCCTGATCCAATGGATTCAATCAGCTCCCCAGTTATGAGCATGAAAAGTGAAGAAGCTAGCAACAATGAAGAGGACGTCAGTACGCATTTTGTCAGTTGCCTTCCTGAGGTCATTAAACCAGGTAAGCTTTACCTTATCCTTTGATCATTTAAGGGATATGATGGTTCACTGATCACACCAACATCCCAGCAGCCAGTTGGCTTTGTTACATTTAACAGCAGAGCGGGAGCAGACGAATGCTGCACTCTCCACCCAGATGCACTGGTATCCTCCATCTGAAGCATCTTCGTAAGGGTGGGAGTCTTGTCAGTTTTGTAAAGTTTTGACTGTCCTTATCCAAGAATTCAGATTTCTCCATGGAATGGTGTGCAAGGACAGACTGGGTTTTGTTTTCAGGTTGGACTTTACTGAAGGAGATTTCAGAGAACTGGCTTGTTTCCGCTCGACTTGGAGGGGATGGAGTGGTCACTGAGGACCGTGGGTTTTAAGGACTTTACTGGTGAATTGTTTCCAAATGGAAGGATTCTTCAAACTCTCTTTATTGTAACGGACTAGTAATTTTGGTTGTTATAATCATTGCATGTTGTGTGTCAATAACTTGTTTAAACATGGGCTGTGGGATCATTATGAATGAGCTGCTAAGACTCTTCTCTGCACCCATTTTGGGAAATTAACATGGAGTGAGAAAAGGGAGGAATGTAATGTTAAAAGATTAAATGGGACTATCTCTCTAGACATTAATGTAATATTAAAGAGTTAAACTGCACTGAGCGAACATTCTGGAAGTGGGTGGGGATGACATTCGTGCAAGAAAGCAAACGACTCCCCACTCCATTTACACAGACATTTGCCACTCCTCTCCTGTTATTATCAAATTGAACTATCATTCAATCTCTTCCATTCAGAAATGCTTTCTAGCCATCCCCGGAAGTGAGTTATGCCTTACCTACATTGTCTTGGGGCATTACAGAATCAGGAAATCATCCACATAAAGATTCCCCAGGATTAGGAAGATAGCATTATCTCCGAGGATGATCTCATCCTAATATTGTACCTGAGAGTGACTGGGGGTTGCCTTCAGTGGCATGTGACTGCGGGGGAGTGGTCAGAGTATCTAGAAGCATGACCAAATGACCTGAATAAAGGGGATGTGTTTTCTTTGTTCAGTGCCTTACTTTGACTTGACTTCACCTGCCTGTGAGAGGGGGTCAAAGGGGGTCACCTAGCTTGTACTAGCTTTAATAAACTTTAAATATTTGCAGAAGTTGGTGTATGCAAATTGAATCTCGTGTGCAAAACCTCGGGAAAAGAGCCTAACAACAGGATCCATATCCCTCTATTCCCTCCTATTCATGTATTCATCCAGATGTTTCTTGAATGCTGCTATTGTCTGCTTCCACCACCACCTCTGGCAACGTGTTAGAACATAGAACTATATAGCGCAGAACAGGCCCTTCGGCCCTCGATGTTGTGCCGACCTGTGAACTATTCTCAGCTCCTACACTATCCTAAAATCATCCATACGCTTATCTAAGGATTGTTTAAATCTCCCTAATGTGGCTGTGTTGACTACGTTAGCAGGTAGGGCATTCCATGCCCTTACCAGGTTCCAGGGACTCACCATCCTTTGTGTGAAAACATGCCTTGCACATCTCTTTTAAACTAAACCGCCCCCCCCCCCCCCCCCACCAAAAACATTGAACCTGTGTTCCCTAGTAATAGAACTGTCCATCTTGGGGAAAAAGCCTCATACTTTCCACCTATCTACGCCATTCACAACCTTATAAACTTCTATCAGGTCACCCGTCAACCTCCTGCGTTCCAGTGAAAACAAATCCAGTCAATATAGCTTTTCTTCATAGATAAATTCCCCCAAACCAGGCAACATCCTGGTAAACCTTTTCTATACCCTCTCAAAGATTCCATATCCTTTTGGTAGTGTGGTGACCAGAACTGTACACAACATTCCAAGTGTGGGCTAACTAAAGTTCTATAAATCTGCAGTGTAACTTGTCTATCTTTATACTCAATATCCCTTCCAATGAAAGCAAGCATGCCACAGGTCTTTTTAACTACCTTATTTCCTAGCGCTGCCACATTCAATCATTTCTGGGCCTGCACACCCAGATCCCTCTGCATATCAACACTCCTAAGGGTTCTGCCGTTAACTGTAATAATTTCCACCTGTACTTGACCTTCCAAAATGCATCACCTGACATTTGTCTGGATTAAATTCCATATGCCTTTTTCTGCCATGCCTCCAAATGATCCATATCCTGCTGTATCCTCTAACAATCCTCCTCACTATCTGTAACTCCACCAATCTTTGTATCAAGGTTGAAAATCACATAACCCAGGTTATAGTCCAACAGGTTTATTTGGAGGCTCTAGCTTTCAAAGTGCTGCTTCTTCATGAGCAGCGCTTTGAAAGCTACTGCCTCCAAGTAAACTTGTGGAACTATAACCTGGTGTTGTGTGATTTTCAATTTTGTTCACCCCAGTCCAACGCTGGCTCTTCCAAATCAATCTTTGTATCATCCTCAAACTTACTAATTAGACCAGTTACATGTTCCTCCAAATCATTTATGTTGACCACAAACAGCAGAGGTCCAACACCGATTGCTGTACAACACCACTAGTCACAGCCTTCCATTCTGAAAGACATCCACTGCTACCCTTTGTGTCCTATGACTGAGCCAATTCTTTCACCCCGACATCATTTGACTTCACCTTTTGTACCAGATTCTTGATTAGAGTGGTGCTGGAAAAGCACAGTTCAGGCAGCATCCGAGGAGCAAGAAAATCGACGTTTCTGGCAAAAACCCTTCATGAGGAATAGATCTCTATTCCTCATGAAGGGCTTTTGCCCGAAACGTCAATTTTCCTGCTCCTTGGATGCTGCCTGAACTGTACTTTTCCAGCACCACTCTAATCAAGAATCTAGTTTCCAGCATCTGCAGTCATTGTTTTCACCTTTTGTACCAGTCTGCCATGATGGACCTTGTAGAACATACAACATTACAGAGCAGTACAGGTCCTTCAGACTTGATGTTGCACTGACCAGTGGAACCAATCTGAAGCCGATCTAACCTACACTATTCCATTATTATCCATATGTTTATCCAGTGACCAAAGGCTTTACTGAAGTCTATGTAGACAACATGACTGCTTCTCCCTCATCAATCATCTTTGTCACCTCCTCAAAAAACTCCATCAAGATATCACTGATGTTTGACTCACAGGCCTGTGATTTGCAGGATTATCCCTGCTACCCTTTTAAGCAATGGGACAACATTAGCCATTCTCCAGTCCTCTGGGACCTTCGTTTCTCACTCTCGCACTCATTTTCTTCCCACCTTCTTGCACATTAGCACGTGTGAGAATCATTCTCTCACAGGGAGAAAGTGGTGACTGCAGATGCTGGAGATCAGAGCTGAAAAATGTGTTGCTGGAAAAGCGCAGCAGGTCAGGCAGCATCAAAGGAGCAGGAGAATCGACGTTTCGGGCATAAGCCCTTCTTCAGGAATTCCTGAAAAATTCCCACCAGTCTCCTTCCTAATTCAGGAATTCCTGAAGAAGGGCTTATGCCCGAAACGTCGATTCTCCTGCTCCCTGGATGCTGCCTGACCTGCTGCGCTTTTCCAGCAACACATTTTTCAGCTCAGTCTCTCACACACTGCCTCTGACACACACACATTCGGACATGCTCACACTTTCTCTCACGCTCTCTCATACAGCATTGGTCATGCTCTCACACTTACATCCACACTCTCACACCCACTCTTTCACTGCTCATAGTCTCGCAGTCACAGTGCCTCCCCCCCCCCCCCAGGTTGGGGTAAGTGTCAGCCCCCCCCCCCCAGGTTGGGGTAAGTGTCAGCCCCCCCCCCCCCCCAGGTTGGGGTAAGTGTCCCCCCCCCCCCAGGTTGGGGTAAGTGTCCCCCCCCCCCCAGGTTGGGGTAAGTGTCCCCCCCCCCCCAGGTTGGGGTAAGTGTCAGCCCCCCCCCCCCAGGTTGGGGTAAGTGTCAGCCCCCCCCCCCCCAGGTTGGGGTAAGTGTCAGCCCCCCCCCCCCCAGGTTGGGGTAAGTGTCAGCCCCCCCCCCCCCCCAGGTTGGGGTAAGTGTCAGCCCCCCCCCCCCCCCCAGGTTGGGGTAAGTGTCAGCTCAGCCCCCCCCCCCCCCCCCCAGGTTGGGGTAAGTGTCAGCCCCCCCCAGGTTGGGGTAAGTGTCCCCCCCTTGCCCCGGCTCTGGGGGTTACTCACCCCTGACGGGTAGTCTCCGCTGTTGGATGGTGTTGCTGGTGCGGGCGGACAGGTTGCTGTCCCTGTGCTGGCGAAGGAAGAGCTGCAGCATGTTCTGTTCCTCCTCTTTGCTCGCTCGGTGGTGGATGAGCGGCGGCTGCGCCAGTCCCAGGGAATCCAGAATGCCCCTTTTCACAGCTTCCAGCTGCTCCCATTTACTGAGCTTTCCCCGGGCTCCGGGAGCCAGCCCCGAGCCAACCACAACCAGCAGCAGCAGCCAGACCCGGCTCATCGCTGCTGGGCTAGGCGGCAGCCTGTGGCTGGAATGGCCTCGGCACTTGCATGGGGATGAGATACAGAGTGCGCTCTCCCCCCCCCCCGGAGCCCAGCACCGGGACCCACTCCGGGCAGGATCAGGATCAGGATCAGGATCAGGAAGTTTCCTGCCGCCAGGATGCTGTAGGCTGCACTGGGTTTGCTCAGTGTTTCCTCTTCCTTCCGTTTGTTTTGTTGCTCCATATTCCTGCTGTTATTGGCTAGGAATCTCCCGGCTCCTTAACTCACTCTCAGATACCAGAATGGGCGAGTTCCCTCTAATCGGAACTCCAATCCAAATGATTTCATCCAAATAATTTCTTCAGAAGGAAAAATGTGTGAGTTCAACTCTGTGTCTCTCCATGTATGTCTGTGTGCCTGACTCTGTGTTTTCATGTGTCAGAGTGATTGTGTGTCTTTATGTGCGAGAGTGACTGTGTGTGTGTCTCACTGTGTGAGAAAGTCTCTGTGTGTCTGTGTATGAATGTGAGAATGTGTCTGTATCTGAGAGTGTGTATTTGAATGTGAGAGTGTCTGTTTGTGAGTCAGTGAGAACGTGTGTCTGGATGTGTGTGTGAGATAAAATGAGTCTGTGAATGAGTGTGTGTGTGTCTGAGTGTGAGAGCATGTGTCTGAGTGTGAGAGTATGTATAAAAGATATTTGGACAGGTACATGAATAGGAAAGGTTGAGGGATATGGCCCAAATGCAGGCAAATGGGATTAGTTTAGTTTGGGAACATGGTCGGTGTGGACACAAAAGGGTCTGTTTCTATGCTATATGACCCTATGCTGTATGTGTGTATGAGAGAGAGAAAGGCTGATAATTAGTATTGACGGGGTGCAAATGAGTCAAGATTAGAGTGGTGCTGGAAAAGCACAGCAGGTCAGGCAGCATCCGAAGAGCAGAAAAATCAACGTTTATGGCAAAAGCCCTTCATCAGGAAGGCGTTTGCCCAAAACATCAATTTTCCTGCTCCTCAGATGCTGCCTGACCTGCTGTGCTTTTCCAGCCACTCTAATCTTGACCCTAATCTCCAGCATCTGCAATACCCATCTCCACTTAGGTGCAAATGAGATTTAGCAGCATGTTGTCTGGCCTGGATATTTAGTTATGAAGAGAGATTGGACAGACTGTTTTCCTTGGAGCAGAGGAGATCAAGAGGAGACATAGTTAAAAGTCACAGAACACCAGGTTATAGTCCGACAGGTTTAATTGGACGCACACTAACCTCCGAAAGCTCATGTGCTTCCAATTAAACCTGTTGGACTATAACCTGGTGTTGTGTGATTTTTAACTTTGTACACCCCAGTCCAACACCGGCATCTCCGAATCAAGAGGAGATATGACTGAGATATATAAAATAATGAGAGGCATGTATAGGATAGACAAGAAGGAGCTTTTCCTCTTGGTGGAGGGATGAAAGTCTGGGGGTATAGAGTTACAGTAAGGGACAGAAGGTTTAAAGGAGATATGAGGAAACCTTTTTCTCACCCAGAGGGCGATGGGAATGTGGAACTCATTGCTTGTAAGAGTGAGAGAAATGGAAACCCTCATCACATTGCAGTTGTATATCTAAATCCTTCCTCAATGTCCAGGCAGATGAGACCAAGTGCTGGAAAATGGGATTAGAATAATTTTGTGGTTGTTTTTGACTGGTACAGAATCGATGGGTTGAAGGGCCTCTTTCTGTGCTCTAGAACTTTTATGAGTCTATGAGTGTGTCTGAGTGTGTGTCTGTGAACATAGTTTAACAGCTATAATTTTTTCTTTTCTCACTGTTATTCCTTTGATCATCCCATGTCTCATTCCTCTCCTATTCTGTAGCTCTCTTGTATTTATTTAGCTTTCTTGCTGAGAGAATGAGGATCAGTCTGTTTCCCTTTAAGTCAATGAAATTCTCGACAACAATAAAATATGCTTTCCTGAGAAGAACATTCTTTCGTGACAATAAGCTGGAGGTGGGAACCCCTGGAGCTGCAGATCCACCCAGTACCAGATAATCTCCACAAACAAAACACTGAATAACAGCAGCAGTACAGCATGTCAAAGAAGGAATCCAGCTTGCAGCAGTTCAGTGTTACTCAATCATCTGTAGCAAGAGTATCGGAGGGGCACATGTTGAAGCAAGATAACAAGAAAGAATTTGCAAGGATAACATTGAAATGCCATGTGAAGTTATGCACTATAAATATTAATAAACCTATCTTTTGGAGCCTAGCCTAAGCTGTGTAGTCATCATCACTTAAGGGTAGCCTTGTCAGAAGTTTATTTATGATTAGTAAATTGTAAAACAACTCCAGACACTTCAACCCAGGAGCTGAGCATTACAGAAGGTAAATGTTCATGAAAATTTTCTTTTTATTTCAGGTGATGTGGGTGTGTCGCTGGAAAAAGTATGGGTCCCAGCTGTGCCTGCTTCTTCCACAGATACACTGGCACCATCCCCCATCTTCTCCTCCACTACTCCGATGACTTTATTGGTGCTGTCTTGTGCTCCCACGAGGAGCTCGAACAGTTCACCCACTACATCAACACCCTCCACCCTGACCTCAAATTCACCTGGACCATCTCCGATACCAGTTCAAAATACGCACAACACAGACGGCCTCCTTCTTCAAGGACCGCAATTTCCCCCCCGACGTGATCGACGATGCCCTCCACCGCATCTCCTCCACTTCCCGCTCCTCCGCCCTTGAGCCCCGCCCCTCCAACCGCCACCAGGACAGAACCCCACTGGTCCTCACCTACCACCCCACCAATCTCCATGTACAGCGCATCATCCGCCGTCACTTCCGCCACCTCCAAACGGACCCCACCACCAAGGATATATTTCCCTCCCCTCCCCTATCAGCTTTCCGTAGAGACCACTCCCTCCGCGACTCCCTTGTCAGATCCACACCCCCCACCGACCCAACCTCCACTCCCGGCACCTTCCCTTGCAACCGCAGGAGGTGCAACACTTGCGCCCACACCTCCCCCCTCACCTCCCTCCAAGGCCCCAAAGGAAACTTCCATATCCGCCACAGATTCACCTGCACCTCCACCCACATTATCTACTGCATCCGCTGCAGCCGGTGTGGCCTCCTCTATATTGGGGAGACAGGCCGCCTACTTGCGGAGCGATTCAGAGAGCACCTCTGGGCCACCCGGACGAACCAACCCAATCACCCTGTAGCACAGCATTTCAACTCCCCCTCCCACTCCACCGAGGATATGCAGGTCATTGGACTCATCCACCGCCAAACCACAACAACGCGACGGTCGGAGGAGGAGCGTCTTATCTTCCGACTGGGAACCCTCCAACCACAGGGGATGAACTTGGACTTCACCAGTTTCTTCATCCCCCCTCCCCCCACCTTGTCTCAGCCGAATCCCTCCAGCCCGGCACCGCCTTCCTGACCTGCAGTCTTCTTCTTGACCTCTCCGCCTCCACCCTACTCCGACCTATCACCCTCACCTTGACCTCTTTCCACCTATCACATTTCCAACGCCCCTCCTCCAAGTCCCTCCTCCCTACCTTTTATCTTCTCCTGCTGAACACTCTCTGCTCATTCCTGAAGAAGGGCATGTGCCCGAAACGTCGAATCTTCTGTTCCCTAGATGCTGCCTGACCTGCTGTGCTGTTCCAGCAATAAAGTTTCAACCACCATCTCCGATACCTCCCTCCCCATCCTGGACCTCTCATCCTCCAGCAACCAACATCGACTTCAAACCCACTGATTCCCACAGCTACCTTGACTACACTCCTCCAACCCCCCACCCACCTGTATAAACATGGTCCCTTACTCCCAGTTCCTCTGCCTCCACCGTTTCTGCTCCCAGGATGAGCAATTCAATTCCAGGACATCCCAGACTTCTTACTTCAAGGACCAAACTTTCCCCTCCCCCATGATCAACAATACTTTCAATCGCAGTTCCTCCATTTCTCTAACCTCACACCCTCTAACCACAACAAGGACACAATCCCTCTGGTTCTCACGTTTCACCTCACTAATCTCAAATCCAGTGCATCATCCTCCAACTCTTTTACCACCTACAGAGAGACCCCACCACCAAAAATATATTTCCCTCCCCGCCCCTATCTGCGTTGTGTAGGGTCCATTCCCTCCGCAACTCCCTTGTTAGGTCCACACTTCCCACCATACCCCTCTACACACCTGGCACTTTGCTCTGCCACCACAAGAGGTGGAAAAGCTGTGCCCACACCTGGCCCCACCTCCACTCCCACACATTCCAAGGCCCCAAAGGATCATTCCAAATTTGGCAAAGATTTACTTGCATATCCTCGAACCTCACTCACTGCATCTGTTTGTCTCGATGTGCTCCTCTACTTTGGATAGACTGAGCACAAACTTACAGAATGGTTCAGGGGACACCTCTGGTCCCTACGCACCAACGAATTCCAGCTTCCAGTGGCCATCCATTTCAACTCCCCGTCACACCTTCCTGATGACGTGTCCATTCTGGGCCTCCTCCACCACCCAAACAAGGCCACCTGCAAATTGGAGGAGGAACTCCTCATCTTCAGCCTCGGAGCCTACAACCACATGGTCTCAACATTGAATTAACCAGCTTCCAGATCTCCCCAGACCCCCCCATACCCCATCCCAGACCCAACCCTGTGATTTTCTTGACCTGGCCCCACCTGTCCATCTTTGTTCCCACCTATCCACTCCACCCTTCCCACTGACCTATCACAAACACCTCCTACCTTTCATTTTTTCAGTTGTAGTTGCAGTGAGCAGAGCAATAGCAAGGATCAGGGGCCTGACGGGAAGGTAGATTTGAAGTTTAAAAAAATTATCCTGTGAAGAGGCGGAGCACACATTTTGCAGGAGTGGACATGGGACTGCTGGGTAAGTGAGACTTTGGGTGATTACTTTACCTGAAACACTACTCGGGTAGTGTCTCCCACCCATCCTCCTTCTCTAACCAAAAAAAAAATTCTGTTTGCAGGATTAGTAAGGTGACAAATTTTTATTTTTTTGAAGTTTTCAGTAGACTCATTGGGAATTTATAACAGTGGGAATGGAGGTTAGGGCAATTGAATGTTCCTCCTGCAAAATGTGGGAGGTAAGGGTCACCACTAGTGTCCCTGCTAACTGCACCTGTGGGAAGTGCACACAACTCCAGCTCCTCGAAAACTGCGTTAGGGAATGGAGCTGTAGCTGAATGAACTTCGGATCGTTCTGGAAGCAGAGGGGGTTATTGAGAGGAGTTACAGGGAAGTAGTCACTCTTCAGGTACAAGAAGAAGGTAGATGAGTTGCCATCAGGGGATAGAAAGGGAACCGGCAGACAGTGCAGGGAACCCCTGTGGCTGTTCCCCTCACTAACAGGTAGGCAGATGTGGGTACTGCAGATGGAGATTAGAGTCAAGATCAGAGCGGTGCTGGAAAAGCACAACAGATCAGGCAGCATTCGAGGAGCAGGAAAGTTGATGTTTTGGGCAAAAGCCCTTCATCAGGAATAAGGCTGGGAACCTTGGGGGGGAGAGGTAAATAGGAGGGGGCAATAACAGGTATATCATTTTGAATAGTGTTGGAGAGAATGATGTACCGGGGTAAGCAACAGGCCACAGCTTTCTGGCACAGTCTGTCCCTGTTGCTCAGAAGGGAAGGGGGAAGAAGAGCAGAGCAGTAGTCATTGGGGACTCCATAGTTAGGGGGACAGACAGGAGGTTCTGTGGGAATGAGAAAGACTCACGGTTAGCATGTTGCCTCCCTGGTGCCAGAGTTCGTGATGTCTCTGATCATGTTTTTGGGATCCTTAAGAGGGAGGGGGAGCAGCTCCAAGTTGTGGAGCACATAGGCACCAATGACATAGATTAGATTTCCTACAGTGTGGAAACAGACGCTTTGGCCCATTTAATCCACACCCACCTTCCGAAGAGTAACCCACCCAGACCCATTTCCCTCTGACTAACGCACCTAACACTATGGGCAATTTAGCATGGTCAATTCTCCTGACCTGCACATCTTTGGATTGTGAGAGGAAACCCACGCAGACACGGGGAGAATGTGCAAACTCCACACAGACAGTCGCCTGAGGCTGGAATCGAACCTGGGACCCTGGTGCTGTGAAGCAGCAGTGCTAACCACTGAGCCACCAAACCACCGGAAAAGGGATTGGGATTTAAGGCAGAAATTCAGGGAGCTAGGGTGGAAGCTTAGAGCTAGGACAAACAGAGTTGTTATATGTGGTTTATTGCCTGTGCCACATGCTAGCGCGGTGAGGAATAGGGAGAGAGAAGAGTTGAACATGTGACTACAGGGATGGTTCAGGAGGGAGGGTTTTGGATTCCTGGGTAATTAGAGCTCTTTCTGGGGTAGGTGGGACATCTACCTACAGGATGGCCTTCACCTGAACCAGAGGGGTACCGATTTCCTGGGAGGGAAGTTTGCTAATGCTCTTCAGGAGAGTTTAAACTAATTCAGCAGGGGGATGGGAACCAAAATTGTAGTTCAAGTATATGGGAGGTTGAGAGTAGTGAGGTTAGAAATAAGGTTTCAAGGTCACAAGACGTCAGCAAGCAAGAGGTTGGTTTTAAGTGTGTCTACTTCAACGCTAGTATGGGTTGGTATCTGGGATTTTGATTTTGTGGCCATTTCAGAGACATGGGTAGAGCAGGGACAAGAATGGTTGTTGCAGGTTCCAGTAAGAACAGGGAAAGTGGTAAAAGAGGCGGAGGTGTGGTATTGTTAGTTAAGGACAGTATTACAGTAGCAGAAAGGAAGTTTAAGGACTCATCTACTGAGGTAGTATCAGCTGAGGTTAGAAGCAGGAAAGGAGAGGTCACCCTGTTGGGAGTTTTCTATAGGCCTCCAAATAGTTCCAGAGATGTAGAAGAAAGGATAGCAAAGACGATTCTCGATAGGAGCGAGAGTGACAGGGTAGTTTAGTTTAGATTAGATTACCTAACCTACAGTGTGGAAATAGGCCCTTCGGCCTAACAAGTCCACACCGACCCTCCGAAGGGTAACCTACCCAGACCCATTTCCCTCTGACTAATGCACCTAACACTGTAATTTAACATGGCCAATTCACCTAACCTGTACATCTTTGGACTGTGGGGGGAAGCCAGAGCACCTGGAGGAAACCCATGCAGACACAGGGAGAATGTGCAAACTCTACACAGACAGTTGCCTGAGGCCAGAATCGAACCTAGGTCCCTGGTGCTGTGAGGCAGCAGTGCTAACCACTGAGCCACCACGCTGCCCTGTTATGGAAAACTTTAACTTTCCAAATATTGACTGGAAATACTATAGTTTGAGTACTTTAGATGGGTCAGTTTTTGTCCAACGTGTGCAGGAGTGTTTCTTGACACAGTATGTAGACAGACCAACAAGGGGCGAGGCCACTTTGGATTTGGTACTGGGTAATGAACCAGGCTAGGTGTTAGACTTGAAGGTAGGTGAACACTTTGGTGATATTGACCATAATTTGTTCATGTTTACTTGAGCGATGGAAAGGAATAGGTATATACTGTAGGGCAAGAATTATTGCTGAGGGAAAGGCAATTGTGATGCGATTAGGCAAGATTTAGCATGCACAGAATGGGGAAGGTAACTGCAGGGCATGGGCACAGGTAAAATGTGGAGCTTTTTCAAGGAATAGGTACCATGTTCCCTTGTTAAGTATGCACCTGTCAGACAGGGAGGAAGTTTTCAAGTGAGGGAGCCGTGATTTACTAGAGAAGTTGAAGTTCTTGTTAAGAGGAAGAAGAAAGCTTATGTTAGGATGAGATATGAAGGCTCAGTCAAGGCACTTGAGAGTTACAAGTTAGCCAGGAAAGATCTAAAGAGAGAGCTAAGAAGAGCCAGGAGGGGACATGAGAAGTTGTTGGCGGTTAGGATTAAGGAAAACCTCAATGCTTTCTATAGGTATATTGAATCGGGATAAAAGAATTACTAGCGTAAGATTAGGGCCAATCAAGGACAGTAGTGGGAAGTTGTGCATAGGGTCAGAGGAGAAGGTGAGGATTGCAGATGCTGGAGATCAGAGCTGAAAATGTGTTGCTGGAAAAGCACAGCAGGTCAGGCAGCATAAGGAGCAGGATAATCGACGTTTCAGGCATGAGCCCTTCTTCAGGATTTCCTGAAGAAGGGCTCATGCCCGAAACATCGATTCTCCTGCTCCTTGGATTCTGCCTGACCTGCTGCGTTTTTCCAGCAACACATTTTCAGCATGGAGTCCGAGGAGACAGGGGAAGTGCTAAATGAATATTTTTCGTCAGTATTCCCATTGGAAAAACACAACGTTGTTAAGGACAATACTGAGATACAGGCTACTCGACAAGACGGGATTGAGGTTCATCAGGACAAGGTGTTAGCAATTCTGGAAAGTGTGAAAATAGCTAGGTCCCCTGGGCCAGATGGGATTTATCCTAGCATTCTCTGGGAAGCCAGGAAGGAGATTGCAGAGACTTTAGCTTTGATCTTTATGTTGTCATTGTCTGCAGGAATAGTGCCAGGAGACTGGAGGATAGCAAATGTTGTCCCCTTGTTCAAGAAGGGGAGTAGAGACAACCCTGGAAATTTTTGACCAGTGAGCTTTACTTCCGTTGTGGGTAAAGTGTTGGAAAAGGTTACAAGAAATAGGATTTATAATAATCTAGAAAGGCATGAGTTGATTAGGGATAGTCAACATGGTTTTGTGAAGGGTAGGTCATGCCTCACAAACCTTATTGAGATCTTAGAGAAAGTGACCAAACAGGTGGATGAGGGTAAAGTGGTTGATGTGGTGGATATGGATTTCAGTAAGGTGTATGATAAGGTTCCCATGGTAGGCTATTGTCGAAAATACGGAGGCATGGGATTGTGGGTGATTTAGCGGTTTGGATCAGAAATTGGCTAGCTATAAGAAATCAGAGGGTGGTGGTTGATGGGAAATGTTCATCCTGGAGTTCAGTTATTAGTGGCATACCGCAAGAATCTGTTTTGGGGCCACTGGATGTTTGTCATTTTTATAAATGACCTGGATGAGGGTGAAGAAGGATGGGTTAGTACATTTGCGGATGACACTGAGGTCGGTAGAGTTATGGATCATACCGAAAGATGTTGCAGGTTACAGAGGAACATAAATAAGCTGCAGAGTTGGGCTGAGAGGTGGCAGATGGAGTTTCATGCAGAAATGTGTGAGGTGATTCACTTTAGAAGGAGTAACAGGAATAAAGAGTACTGGGCTAATGGTAAGATTCTTGGTAGTGTAGATGTGTAAAGATATCTTGGTGTCCATGTACTTAGATCCCTGAAAGTTGTCACCCAGGCTGATCGGGTTGTTAAGAAGGCATATGGTGTGTTAGTAATTATTGGTAGACAGATTGAGTTTTGGAGGCATAAGGTGATGCTGCAGCTGAACAAAACCCTGGTGCAGCCACACTTGGAGTATTGCTATAGTTTTGGTCACCGCATTATAGGAAGGATGTGGAAGCCTTGAAAAGGGTTCAGTGGAGATTTACCAGGATGTTGCCTGGAATGGAGGGAAGATCTTATGGGGAAAGGCTAAGGGACTTGAGGCTGTTTTCGTTAGAGAGAAGAAGGTTGTGTGGTGACTTAATTGAGACATAAAATATAGTCAAAGAGTTAGATAGGGTGGACAGTAAGAGCCTTTATTCTCAGATGGTGATGGCTAACATGAGGGGACATAGCTTTAAATTGAGGGGTGATAGATATAGGACAGATGTCAGAGGTAGTTTCTTTACTCAGAGAGTAGTAGGGACATGGAACGCCCTACCTGCAACAGTAGTAGACTCGCCAACTTTAAGGACATTTAAATGGTCAATGGATAAACATATGGATGAAAATGGAATAGTGAAGGTGAGATGGGCTTCAGATTGGTTCCACAGGTTGGCGCAACATCGAGGGCCGAAGGGCCTGTACTGCACTGGAATGTTCTATGTTCCATGTACCTGCAATCACTTGTCACCATTTGATTTACATTTCCCCAGCCACTTCCCCCTCCCCAGTCCTGATGAAGGGTTATGCCCAAAACATTGACTCTCCTGCTCCCCAGATGTTGCCTGACCTGCTGTGCTTTTTCCAGTGCCATACTCTATCTACTCTGACTCACCAGCACCTGCAGTCCTCACTATTTCTTGGGTGATGTGGATGTCAATGGCTGGTCCAACATTTATTGCCCGTCCCTAACCGTCCTTGAGAAGATGGTGATGAGCTACATTCTTGAACCACTGAAGTCCATGTGCTGAGGATTCACGCACAATGCCCTTAGGGAGGGAATTCAAGCATGTTGACCCAGCAACACTGAAGGAATGGCGATATATTTCCAAGTCAGGCTAGAAAGTGACTTGGAGAGCAACTTGCAGGGAGTGGTGTTCCCATGTATCTGCTGCCCTTGTCCTTCGAGATGGAAATGATTGTGAATTTGGAACGTATTATCTGAGGATTTTTGGAGAATTTCTGCAGTGCATCTTGTACACACTGTTGCTACTGAGTGTCGGTGCTGGAGGGAGTGAATGCTTGTGGATGTCATGCCAGTCGAGCAGTCTGCTTTGGCCTGGATGGTGTTGGAGCATCACCCAAACAGCTGCCACTGAAACTGGGAGACTCTCTTCGAATGCATTAGCTCCTCCCAGGATCAGTCTGCTATATCCTGATGGGCAGAGCTTATCTCACGATGATCATTAACACTTTCACATACTCTTCCCTTGCACAGTATCTCCCACAATCTTTGTTTCTGGTCATTACATTTTTTATACAACTGTTACAAACATGAAAATTAGGTTTACGACTACTCCATCTCTCCCTCAATTTCCTAATTTTATAAATGCAGTGGATCCAGCTTGATTCCTTTCTGATCAAGTATGTTTTGGATTGTTTGGGAAGATTGTGCTGTACATCGAATGATAATGCTGTTGCCATGGAGATTGTTGATCTATAACTTTGCTTGATTATGTTCAAAAACTGCCAAAGTTTTGCTGCAAAACTGTCAGTTGTAGTGAATCACTTAGAGTTATAGAGTCATACAGCACGGAAACAGACCCTTTGATCTGACTCATCCATGACGACCAGATATCCTAAATAAATCATGTCCAAATTGCCAGCACCCGCCCCATATCCCTTCAAACCCTTCCTATCCATATACTCATCCAGATGCCTTTTGAATGTTGTAATTGTACCAGCCTCCACCACTCCTTCTGGCAGCTCATTCCAAACACGCACCACCCTCTGTGTGATAAGTTGCCCCTTGGGTCCCTTTTAAATCTTTCCCCTTTCACCTTAAACCAATCTTGAACTCCCCCACTCTGGGGAAATGACCTTATCTATTTATTCTATACATGCCTCTCATGATTTTATAAACCTCTATAAGGCCAAACCTCTATAAGGAGTCTCTGACATTCCAAGGAAAGTAATCTCAGTCTATTCAGCCTCTCCCTGTAGCTCAAACCTTCCAACCCTGGCAGCATCCTTGTAAATCTTTTCTAATCCTTTTTAAGTTTCACAACATCCTTCCTATATCAGGGAGACCAGAATTGCATGCAGTATTCCAATAGTGGCCTAACCAATGTCCTGTATAGCTGCAACATGACCTCCCAACTGCTATTCTTAATGTATTGGTCAATAAAGGCAAGCATATCAAACACCTTCTTTACCCTCCCATCTACCTGTGATTCCATTTTCAAGGAGCTATGAACCTGCACTCCAAGGTCTCTGCTCAGCAACACTCCCCAGGACCTTACCATTAAGTGTAAAGGTCCTGTCCTGATTTCCTTTCCAAAATGCAGCACCTCACATTTATCAAAATCAAACTCCATCTGCCACTCCATGGCCCACTGCCCCATCTGATCAAGATCCCATTGTAATCTGAGGTAACCTTCTTAGCTGTCCATTACAACTCCAATTTTGGTGTCATCTGCAAATTTACTAACCATACCTCTTATATTCACATGCAAATCATTTATGGACGTAGGTTTGCTCGCTGAGCTGGAAGGTTCATTTCCAGACGTTTCATCACCCTACCAGGTAACATCTTCAGTGAGTCTCCGGGCGAAGCACTGTTCATGATTCCTGTTTTGTATTTATATGTTTGAGTTTCTTTCCAAACATATAAATAGAAAGCAGGAATCATGAACAGTGCTTCGCCCGGAGGCCCACTGAAGATGTTACCTGGTAGGGTGATGAAAAGTCTGGAAATGAACCTTCCAGCTCAACGAGCAAACTACACCCAGAACCTCAACCTGAGATACAAATCTTCTCAAAACCCGCTAAAATCATTTATGTAAATGATGAAAAATAGTGGACCCAATTTCAATCCTTATGGCACTCCACTGGTCACAGGCCTCCATTCTGAAAAGTAACCCTATTCCACCACTCTCTGTCTTCTAACTTTGAGCCAGTTCTGTATCCAAATGGCTAATTCTCCTTATATTACATGTAATCTAACCTTACTAATCAGTCTACCATGAGGAACCTTGTCGAACACTTTACTGAAGTCCATTTAGATCATATCCACTGCTCTGCCTTCATCAATCCTCTTTGGTACTCCAAAAACATCAACAAGTTTGTGAAACATGATTTCCCATGCACAAACCCATGTTGACTATCCCTAATCAGTCCTTGCCTTTCCAAATACATGTAAACCATATCCCTCAAGTTTCCCCCAACAACTTGTCCATTACCAATGTCAGACTCATGGGTCTGTCATTCCCTGGCTTTTCTTTTACCACCTTTCTTAAATAGTGCAACACATTGTAATAGAAATCTCATCAGCCACAAGTATTTTGTTTTAATCCTTGGGGCTCAATTGTTGAAAATACAATCCCATTTGTCCCATGGCACCCCTATTCTGTACTCACATCTGATCCCACTCGCTTCTTTATTTAGTTTAATTGTAGCTTCAATTCACTACCTTGAGAATGTTAGCTTCTTTCTGGAGCCTTCATTCAATTGAGCTTAGACTTTCTCAGCTTTTAATAACTCCTTTAGAATTGCAACTGAGCACTTCTGGTTCTGAAACCTTCAAGCTAAAACTGTTTTAGGAACCCAGCTTCAGCCATGACTTCTGCAAACTGCCAAATTGCAACTCAAACGCTTTTCTCCAAACTGTAGGTGCTTCTCTTAATCAAAAAGGGAAAAGAATCTAAAAATCTCTGACCACCTAAATTAAAGTCCTAATGTGCAATTGTTTACTTTGTTCACTCTTCAATTCTCTCAATAAAATGAAAACCCCATTCTCTCCAGAAATTCTGTCTAAAACTGTTCAAAGAGAAGTCATTACAGCTACAGAAATACTTAGTGAAATAACACGATAGAGGCTGGTATCCCATAACCAAGTCACGTTTTATTTACAAGTGGACAATCCTGGACGCTGATCTGGTTTCTTCAGAGCCAGCCCTGAGAGTGAACAGAACTTCTGACACTCGTGATTGTGGGTGGCTCAGTGACTCAGTGGCTCAGTGGCTCAGTGGCTCAGTGGCTCAGTGGCAGAGTGGCTCAGTGGCTCAGTGGCAGAGTGGCTCAGTGGCTCAGTGGCAGAGTGGCATAGTGGCAGAGTGGCAGAGTGGCTCAGTGGCACAGTGGCACAGTGGCACAGTGGCTCAGTGGCATAGTGGCTCAGTGGCTCAGTGGCTCAGTGGCAGAGTGGCTCAGTGGCATAGTGGCTCAGTGGCACAGTGGCTCAGTGGCTCAGTGGCAGAGTGGCTCTGGCACAGTGGCACAATAGCAGAGTGGCTCAGTGGCTCAGTGGCATAGTGGCTCAGTGGCACAATGGCAGAGTGGCTCAGTGGCTCAGTGGCTCAGTGGCTCAGTGGCAGAGTGGCTCAGTGGCTCAGTGGCTCAGTGGCACAGTGGCACAGTGGCTCAGTGGCACAGTGGCTCAGTGGCTCAGTGGCAGAGTGGCTCAGTGGCTCAGTGGCTCAGTGGCTCAGTGGCACAGTGGCACAGTGGCTCAGTGGCACAGTGGCTCAGTGGCTCAGTGGCTCAGTGGCACAGTGGCTCAGTGGCTCAGTGGCTCAGTGGCTCAGTGGCACAGTGGCACAGTGGCTCAGTGGCACAGTGGCTCAGTGGCTCAGTGGCACAGTGGCTCAGTGGCTCAGTGGCTCAGTGGCACAGTGGCTCAGTGGCACAGTGGCTCAGTGGCTCAGTGGCTCAGTGGCACAGTGGCTCAGTGGCTCAGTGGCTCAGTGGCTCAGTGGCACAGTGGCACAGTGGCTCAGTGGCACAGTGGCTCAGTGGCACAGTGGCTCAGTGGCTCAGTGGCACAGTGGCTCAGTGGCTCAGTGGCACAGTGGCTCAGTGGCACAGTGGCTCAGTGGCTCAGTGGCACAGTGGCTCAGTGGCTCAGTGGCAGAGTGGCTCAGTGGCTCAGTGGCTCAGTGGCTCAGTGGCTCAGTGGCACAGTGGCTCAGTGGCACAGTGGCTCAGTGGCACAGTGGCTCAGTGGCTCAGTGGCACAGTGGCTCAGTGGCTCAGTGGCTCAGTGGCACAGTGGCACAGTGGCTCAGTGGCTCAGTGGCTCAGTGGCTCAGTGGCACAGTGGCTCAGTGGCACAGTGGCACAGTGGCTCAGTGGCACAGTGGCTCAGTGGCTCAGTGGCACAGTGGCTCAGTGGCTCAGTGGCTCAGTGGCACAGTGGCTCAGTGGCACAGTGGCACAGTGGCTCAGTGGCTCAGTGGCTCAGTGGCACAGTGGCACAGTGGCTCAGTGGCACAGTGGCACAGTGGCTCAGTGGCACAGTGGCTCAGTGGCTCAGTGGCACAGTGGCTCAGTGGCTCAGTGGCTCATTGGCACAGTGGCTCAGTGGCACAGTGGCTCAGTGGCACAGTGGCTCAGTGGCTCAGTGGCTCAGTGGCTCAGTGGCTCAGTGGCACAGTGGCTCAGTGGCACAGTGGCTCAGTGGCTCAGTGGCTCAGTGGCACAGTGGCTCAGTGGCTCAGTGGCTCAGTGGCACAGTGGCTCAGTGGCTCAGTGGCACAGTGGCTCAGTGGCTCAGTGGCTCAGTGGCACAGTGGCTCAGTGGCACAGTGGCACAGTGGCTCAGTGGCTCAGTGGCTCAGTGGCACAGTGGCACAGTGGCTCAGTGGCACAGTGGCTCAGTGGCACAGTGGCTCAGTGGCTCAGTGGCTCAGTGGCACAGTGGCTCAGTGGCTCAGTGGCTCATTGGCACAGTGGCTCAGTGGCACAGTGGCTCAGTGGCACAGTGGCTCAGTGGCTCAGTGGCACAGTGGCTCAGTGGCTCAGTGGCAGAGTGGCTCAGTGGCTCAGTGGCTCAGTGGCTCAGTGGCACAGTGGCTCAGTGGCACAGTGGCTCAGTGGCTCAGTGGCTCAGTGGCACAGTGGCTCAGTGGCTCAGTGGCTCAGTGGCACAGTGGCTCAGTGGCTCAGTGGCTCATTGGCACAGTGGCTCAGTGGCTCAGTGGCACAGTGGCTCAGTGGCTCATTGGCACAGTGGCTCAGTGGCACAGTGGCTCAGTGGCACAGTGGCACAGTGGCAGAGTGGCAGAGTGGCACAGTGGCTCAGTGGCTCAGTGGCAGAGTGGCTCAGTGGCTCAGTGGCTCAGTGGCTCAGTGGCACAGTGGCTCAGTGGCACAGTGGCTCAGTGGCTCAGTGGCTCAGTGGCACAGTGGCTCAGTGGCTCAGTGGCTCAGTGGCACAGTGGCTCAGTGGCTCAGTGGCTCATTGGCACAGTGGCTCAGTGGCTCAGTGGCACAGTGGCTCAGTGGCTCATTGGCACAGTGGCTCAGTGGCACAGTGGCTCAGTGGCACAGTGGCACAGTGGCAGAGTGGCAGAGTGGCTCAGTGGCTCAGTGGCACAGTGGCTCAGTGGCACAGTGGCTCAGTGGCTCAGTGGCTCAGTGGCACAGTGGCTCAGTGGCACAGTGGCTCAGTGGCTCAGTGGCACAGTGGCTCAGTGGCACAGTGGCTCAGTGGCTCAGTGGCACAGTGGCACAGTGGCTCAGTGGCTCAGTGGCTCAGTGGCTCAGTGGCACAGTGGCTCAGTGGCTCAGTGGCTCATTGGCACAGTGGCTCAGTGGCTCAGTGGCACAGTGGCTCAGTGGCTCATTGGCACAGTGGCACAGTGGCACAGTGGCTCAGTGGCTCAGTGGCACAGTGGCACAGTGGCACAGTGGCACAGTGGCTCAGTGGCACAGTGGCACAGTGGCTCAGTGGCTCAGTGGCACAGTGGCACAGTGGCACAGTGGCTCAGTGGCTCAGTGGCACAGTGGCTCAGTGGCTCAGTGGCTCAGTGGCACAGTGGCTCAGTGGCACAGTGGCACAGTGGCTCAGTGGCTCAGTGGCTCAGTGGCACAGTGGCACAGTGGCTCAGTGGCACAGTGGCACAGTGGCTCAGTGGCACAGTGGCTCAGTGGCTCAGTGGCACAGTGGCTCAGTGGCTCAGTGGCTCATTGGCACAGTGGCTCAGTGGCACAGTGGCTCAGTGGCTCAGTGGCTCAGTGGCTCAGTGGCTCAGTGGCTCAGTGGCACAGTGGCTCAGTGGCACAGTGGCTCAGTGGCTCAGTGGCTCAGTGGCACAGTGGCTCAGTGGCTCAGTGGCTCAGTGGCACAGTGGCTCAGTGGCTCAGTGGCACAGTGGCTCAGTGGCTCAGTGGCAGAGTGGCTCAGTGGCTCAGTGGCTCAGTGGCTCAGTGGCACAGTGGCTCAGTGGCACAGTGGCTCAGTGGCTCAGTGGCTCAGTGGCACAGTGGCACAGTGGCTCAGTGGCTCAGTGGCTCAGTGGCTCAGTGGCTCAGTGGCACAGTGGCTCAGTGGCACAGTGGCTCAGTGGCTCAGTGGCACAGTGGCTCAGTGGCTCAGTGGCTCAGTGGCACAGTGGCTCAGTGGCACAGTGGCACAGTGGCTCAGTGGCTCAGTGGCTCAGTGGCACAGTGGCACAGTGGCTCAGTGGCACAGTGGCTCAGTGGCACAGTGGCTCAGTGGCTCAGTGGCTCAGTGGCACAGTGGCTCAGTGGCTCAGTGGCTCATTGGCACAGTGGCTCAGTGGCACAGTGGCTCAGTGGCACAGTGGCTCAGTGGCTCAGTGGCACAGTGGCTCAGTGGCTCAGTGGCAGAGTGGCTCAGTGGCTCAGTGGCTCAGTGGCTCAGTGGCACAGTGGCTCAGTGGCACAGTGGCTCAGTGGCTCAGTGGCTCAGTGGCACAGTGGCTCAGTGGCTCAGTGGCTCAGTGGCACAGTGGCTCAGTGGCTCAGTGGCTCATTGGCACAGTGGCTCAGTGGCTCAGTGGCACAGTGGCTCAGTGGCTCATTGGCACAGTGGCACAGTGGCTCAGTGGCACAGTGGCTCAGTGGCACAGTGGCACAGTGGCAGAGTGGCAGAGTGGCTCAGTGGCTCAGTGGCACAGTGGCTCAGTGGCACAGTGGCTCAGTGGCTCAGTGGCTCAGTGGCACAGTGGCTCAGTGGCACAGTGGCTCAGTGGCTCAGTGGCACAGTGGCTCAGTGGCACAGTGGCTCAGTGGCTCAGTGGCACAGTGGCACAGTGGCTCAGTGGCTCAGTGGCTCAGTGGCTCAGTGGCACAGTGGCTCAGTGGCTCAGTGGCTCATTGGCACAGTGGCACAGTGGCTCAGTGGCACAGTGGCTCAGTGGCACAGTGGCACAGTGGCAGAGTGGCAGAGTGGCTCAGTGGCTCAGTGGCACAGTGGCTCAGTGGCACAGTGGCTCAGTGGCTCAGTGGCTCAGTGGCACAGTGGCTCAGTGGCACAGTGGCTCAGTGGCTCAGTGGCACAGTGGCTCAGTGGCACAGTGGCTCAGTGGCTCAGTGGCACAGTGGCACAGTGGCTCAGTGGCTCAGTGGCTCAGTGGCTCAGTGGCACAGTGGCTCAGTGGCTCAGTGGCTCATTGGCACAGTGGCTCAGTGGCTCAGTGGCACAGTGGCTCAGTGGCTCATTGGCACAGTGGCACAGTGGCACAGTGGCTCAGTGGCTCAGTGGCACAGTGGCACAGTGGCACAGTGGCACAGTGGCTCAGTGGCACAGTGGCACAGTGGCAGAGTGGCAGAGTGGCTCAGTGGCTCAGTGGCACAGTGGCTCAGTGGCACAGTGGCTCAGTGGCTCAGTGGCTCAGTGGCACAGTGGCTCAGTGGCACAGTGGCTCAGTGGCTCAGTGGCACAGTGGCTCAGTGGCACAGTGGCTCAGTGGCTCAGTGGCACAGTGGCTCAGTGGCTCAGTGGCACAGTGGCTCAGTGGCTCAGTGGCAGAGTGGCTCAGTGGCTCAGTGGCTCAGTGGCACAGTGGCACAGTGGCTCAGTGGCACAGTGGCTCAGTGGCACAGTGGCTCAGTGGCTCAGTGGCTCAGTGGCACAGTGGCTCAGTGGCTCAGTGGCACAGTGGCTCAGTGGCACAGTGGCTCAGTGGCTCAGTGGCACAGTGGCTCAGTGGCTCAGTGGCAGAGTGGCTCAGTGGCTCAGTGGCTCAGTGGCTCAGTGGCACAGTGGCTCAGTGGCACAGTGGCTCAGTGGCACAGTGGCTCAGTGGCTCAGTGGCACAGTGGCTCAGTGGCTCAGTGGCACAGTGGCTCAGTGGCTCAGTGGCACAGTGGCTCAGTGGCACAGTGGCACAGTGGCTCAGTGGCACAGTGGCTCAGTGGCACAGTGGCTCAGTGGCTCAGTGGCTCAGTGGCACAGTGGCTCAGTGGCACAGTGGCACAGTGGCTCAGTGGCTCAGTGGCTCAGTGGCACAGTGGCACAGTGGCTCAGTGGCACAGTGGCTCAGTGGCACAGTGGCTCAGTGGCTCAGTGGCTCAGTGGCACAGTGGCTCAGTGGCTCAGTGGCTCATTGGCACAGTGGCTCAGTGGCACAGTGGCTCAGTGGCACAGTGGCTCAGTGGCTCAGTGGCACAGTGGCTCAGTGGCTCAGTGGCAGAGTGGCTCAGTGGCTCAGTGGCTCAGTGGCACAGTGGCTCAGTGGCTCAGTGGCACAGTGGCTCAGTGGCTCAGTGGCTCAGTGGCTCAGTGGCACAGTGGCTCAGTGGCTCAGTGGCTCATTGGCACAGTGGCTCAGTGGCTCATTGGCACAGTGGCTCAGTGGCTCATTGGCACAGTGGCACAGTGGCACAGTGGCTCAGTGGCACAGTGGCTCAGTGGCACAGTGGCACAGTGGCAGAGTGGCAGAGTGGCTCAGTGGCTCAGTGGCACAGTGGCTCAGTGGCACAGTGGCTCAGTGGCTCAGTGGCACAGTGGCTCAGTGGCACAGTGGCACAGTGGCTCAGTGGCACAGTGGCTCAGTGGCTCAGTGGCACAGTGGCTCAGTGGCTCAGTGGCTCAGTGGCTCAGTGGCACAGTGGCTCAGTGGCTCAGTGGCTCATTGGCACAGTGGCTCAGTGGCTCAGTGGCACAGTGGCTCATTGGCACAGTGGCACAGTGGCACAGTGGCTCAGTGGCACAGTGGCACAGTGGCACAGTGGCACAGTGGCTCAGTGGCACAGTGGCTCAGTGGCACAGTGGCACAGTGGCAGAGTGGCAGAGTGGCTCAGTGGCTCAGTGGCACAGTGGCTCAGTGGCACAGTGGCTCAGTGGCTCAGTGGCACAGTGGCTCAGTGGCTCAGTGGCTCAGTGGCTCAGTGGCTCAGTGGCTCAGTGGCACAGTGGCTCAGTGGCTCAGTGGCTCAGTGGCTCAGTGGCACAGTGGCTCAGTGGCTCAGTGGCTCATTGGCACAGTGGCTCAGTGGCTCATTGGCACAGTGGCTCAGTGGCTCATTGGCACAGTGGCACAGTGGCACAGTGGCTCAGTGGCTCAGTGGCACAGTGGCAGAGTGGCAGAGTGGCTCAGTGGCTCAGTGGCACAGTGGCTCAGTGGCACAGTGGCTCAGTGGCTCAGTGGCACAGTGGCACAGTGGCACAGTGGCTCAGTGGCTCAGTGGCATAGTGGCTCAGTGGCTCAGTGGCTCAGTGGCACAGTGGCACAGTGGCTCAGTGGCTCAGTGGCACAGTGGCACAGTGGCACAGTGGCTCAGTGGCACAGTGGCTCAGTGGCTCAGTGGCACAGTGGCTCAGTGGCTCAGTGGCTCATTGGCACAGTGGCTCAGTGGCACAGTGGCTCAGTGGCACAGTGGCTCAGTGGCTCAGTGGCACAGTGGCTCAGTGGCTCAGTGGCAGAGTGGCTCAGTGGCTCAGTGGCTCAGTGGCTCAGTGGCACAGTGGCTCAGTGGCACAGTGGCTCAGTGGCTCAGTGGCTCAGTGGCACAGTGGCTCAGTGGCACAGTGGCTCAGTGGCTCATTGGCACAGTGGCTCAGTGGCTCAGTGGCACAGTGGCTCATTGGCACAGTGGCTCAGTGGCTCAGTGGCACAGTGGCACAGTGGCACAGTGGCACAGTGGCTCAGTGGCACAGTGGCACAGTGGCACAGTGGCTCAGTGGCTCATTGGCACAGTGGCTCAGTGGCACAGTGGCTCATTGGCACAGTGGCTCAGTGGCTCAGTGGCACAGTGGCACAGTGGCACAGTGGCACAGTGGCTCAGTGGCACAGTGGCTCAGTGGCTCAGTGGCACAGTGGCTCAGTGGCTCAGTGGCACAGTGGCTCAGTGGCTCAGTGGCTCAGTGGCTCAGTGGCTCAGTGGCACAGTGGCTCAGTGGCTCAGTGGCTCATTGGCACAGTGGCTCAGTGGCACAGTGGCTCAGTGGCTCATTGGCACAGTGGCACAGTGGCTCAGTGGCACAGTGGCACAGTGGCACAGTGGCACAGTGGCTCAGTGGCACAGTGGCACAGTGGCACAGTGGCTCAGTGGCACAGTGGCTCAGTGGCTCAGTGGCACAGTGGCTCAGTGGCTCAGTGGCTCAGTGGCTCAGTGGCTCAGTGGCACAGTGGCTCAGTGGCTCAGTGGCTCATTGGCACAGTGGCTCAGTGGCACAGTGGCTCAGTGGCTCAGTGGCACAGTGGCACAGTGGCTCAGTGGCTCAGTGGCTCATTGGCACAGTGGCTCAGTGGCACAGTGGCTCAGTGGCTCATTGGCACAGTGGCACAGTGGCTCAGTGGCACAGTGGCACAGTGGCACAGTGGCACAGTGGCACAGTGGCTCAGTGGCACAGTGGCACAGTGGCTCAGTGGCTCAGTGGCACAGTGGCTCAGTGGCTCAGTGGCACAGTGGCTCAGTGGCTCAGTGGCTCAGTGGCTCAGTGGCACAGTGGCTCAGTGGCTCAGTGGCTCATTGGCACAGTGGCTCAGTGGCTCATTGGCACAGTGGCACAGTGGCTCAGTGGCACAGTGGCACAGTGGCACAGTGGCACAGTGGCTCAGTGGCACAGTGGCACAGTGGCACAGTGGCTCAGTGGCACAGTGGCTCAGTGGCTCAGTGGCACAGTGGCTCAGTGGCTCAGTGGCTCAGTGGCTCAGTGGCTCAGTGGCACAGTGGCTCAGTGGCTCAGTGGCTCATTGGCACAGTGGCTCAGTGGCACAGTGGCTCAGTGGCTCAGTGGCACAGTGGCACAGTGGCTCAGTGGCTCAGTGGCTCATTGGCACAGTGGCTCAGTGGCACAGTGGCTCAGTGGCTCATTGGCACAGTGGCACAGTGGCTCAGTGGCACAGTGGCACAGTGGCACAGTGGCACAGTGGCACAGTGGCTCAGTGGCACAGTGGCACAGTGGCTCAGTGGCTCAGTGGCACAGTGGCTCAGTGGCTCAGTGGCACAGTGGCTCAGTGGCTCAGTGGCTCAGTGGCTCAGTGGCACAGTGGCTCAGTGGCTCAGTGGCTCATTGGCACAGTGGCTCAGTGGCTCATTGGCACAGTGGCTCAGTGGCTCATTGGCACAGTGGCACAGTGGCACAGTGGCTCAGTGGCTCAGTGGCACAGTGGCACAGTGGCAGAGTGGCTCAGTGGCTCAGTGGCACAGTGGCACAGTGGCACAGTGGCTTAGTGGCTCAGTGGCACAGTGGCACAGTGGCTCAGTGGCTCAGTGGCACAGTGGCTCAGTGGCTCAGTGGCTCAGTGGCACAGTGGCTCAGTGGCTCAGTGGCAGAGTGGCTCAGTGGCTCAGTGGCTCCGTGGCTCAGTGGCACAGTGGCTCAGTGGCACAGTGGCTCAGTGGCACAGTGGCTCAGTGGCAGAGTGGCTCAGTGGCTCAGTGGCACAGTGGCTCAGTGGCACAGTGGCTCAGTGGCTCAGTGGCACAGTGGCTCAGTGGCAGAGTGGCTCAGTGGCTCAGTGGCACAGTGGCTCAGTGGCTCAGTGGCACAGTGGCTCAGTGGCTCAGTGGCACAGTGGCTCAGTGGCTCAGTGGCTCAGTGGCTCAGTGGCACAGTGGCTCAGTGGCACAGTGGCTCAGTGGCAGAGTGGCTCAGTGGCTCAGTGGCACAGTGGCTCAGTGGCACAGTGGCTCAGTGGCTCAGTGGCACAGTGGCTCAGTGGCAGAGTGGCTCAGTGGCTCAGTGGCACAGTGGCTCAGTGGCTCAGTGGCTCAGTGGCAGAGTGGCTCAGTGGCTCAGTGGCACAGTGGCTCAGTGGCACAGTGGCTCAGTGGCTCAGTGGCACAGTGGCACAGTGGCTCAGTGGCACAGTGGCTCAGTGGCTCAGTGGCTCAGTGGCTCAGTGGCACAGTGGCTCAGTGGCTCATTGGCACAGTGGCTCAGTGGCTCATTGGCACAGTGGCTCAGTGGCTCATTGGCACAGTGGCACAGTGGCTCAGTGGCACAGTGGCTCAGTGGCACAGTGGCACAGTGGCAGAGTGGCAGAGTGGCTCAGTGGCTCAGTGGCACAGTGGCTCAGTGGCACAGTGGCTCAGTGGCTCAGTGGCTCAGTGGCATAGTGGCACAGTGGCTCAGTGGCTCAGTGGCACAGTGGCTCAGTGGCACAGTGGCTCAGTGGCTCAGTGGCATAGTGGCACAGTGGCTCAGTGGCTCAGTGGCACAGTGGCTCAGTGGCACAGTGGCTCAGTGGCACAGTGGCTCAGTGGCTCAGTGGCTCAGTGGCACAGTGGCTCAGTGGCTCAGTGGCTCAGTGGCTCAGTGGCTCAGTGGCACAGTGGCTCAGTGGCTCAGTGGCTCATTGGCACAGTGGCTCAGTGGCTCATTGGCACAGTGGCTCAGTGGCTCATTGGCACAGTGGCACAGTGGCACAGTGGCACAGTGGCTCAGTGGCACAGTGGCACGGTGGCAGAGTGGCAGAGTGGCTCAGTGGCTCAGTGGCACAGTGGCTCAGTGGCACAGTGGCTCAGTGGCTCAGTGGCTCAGTGGCATAGTGGCACAGTGGCACAGTGGCTCAGTGGCACAGAGGCACAGTGGCTCAGTGGCTCAGTGGCATAGTGGCACAGTGGCTCAGTGGCTCAGTGGCTCAGTGGCTCAGTGGCTCAGTGGCAGAGTGGCTCAGTGGCAGAGTGGCTCAGTGGCATAGTGGCTCAGTGGCTCAGTGGCACAGTGGCTCAGTGGCTCAGTGGCACAGTGGCTCAGTGGCTCAGTGGCACAGTGGCTCAGTGGCACAGTGGCTCAGTGGCTCAGTGGCTCAGTGGCACAGTGGCTCAGTGGCACAGTGGCTCAGTGGCTCAGTGGCACAGTGGCTCAGTGGCACAGTGGCTCAGTGGCTCAGTGGCTCAGTGGCACAGTGGCTCAGTGGCTCATTGGCACAGTGGCTCAGTGGCTCATTGGCACAGTGGCACAGTGGCACAGTGGCACAGTGGCACAGTGGCAGAGTGGCTCAGTGGCATAGTGGCACAGTGGCACAATGGCACAGAGGCACAGTGGCTCAGTGGCTCAGTGGCACAGAGGCACTGTGGCTCAGTGGCTCAGTGGCATAGTGGCACAATGGCTCAGTGGCTCAGTGGCTCAGTGGCATAGTGGCACAGTGGCACAGTGGCTCAATGGCATAGTGGCAGAGTGGCTCAGTGGCAGAGTGGCTCAGTGGCATAGTGGCTCAGTGGCTCAGTGGCACAGTGGCTCAGTGGCTCAGTGGCAGAATGGCTCAGTGGCTCAGTGGCTCAGTGGCAGAGTGGCACAGTGGCAGAGTGGCTCAGTGGCAGAGTGGCTCAGTGGCACAGTGGCTCAGTGGCTCAGTGGCACAGTGGCTCAGTGGCTCAGTGGCTCAGTGGCATAGTGGCAGAGTGGCTCAGTGGCTGAGTGGCTCAGTAGCTCAGTGGCTCAGTGACTCAGTGGCACAGTGGCACAGTGGCAGAGTGGCTCAGTGGCTCCGTGGCACAGTGGCATAGTGGCTCAGTGGCTCCGTGGCACAGTGGCAGAGTGGCTCAGTGGCTGAGTGGCTCAGTAGCTCAGTGGCTCAGTGACTCAGTGGCACTGTGGCTCAGTGGCACAGTGGCAGAGTGGCTCAGTGGCTCCGTGGCACAGTGGCATAGTGGCTCAGTGGCACAGTGGCAGAGTGGCTCAGTGGCTCAGTGGCTCAGTGGCTCAGTGGCTCAGTAGCTCAGTGGCACAGTGGCAGAGTGGCTCAGTGGCTTAGTGACTCAGTGGCTAGCACTGCTGCCTCACAGCACCAGGGATCTGGGTTCAATTCTAATCTCGGGTGACTGTGTGAAGTTTCATTTTCACTATGTTGCACAGGTTTCTGCCGGTGCTCCAGTTTCCTTCCACATTCCAGGTCGTTGGATTGGCCATGGGAAATTGCCTGTAGTGTTCAGGGATGTATCGGTTAGGTGCAGTATCCTTGGGAAATTCAGGATTTCAGGGATAGGGTAGAGGGATGTGTTTGGGTGGGATGCTCTTCGAAGGGTCAGTGTGGACTTGTTAGGCCTACGGCCTGTTTCTACATTGTGGAGATTCTATCTCTATCTGCCAGGACTCCACGATTGGGGCTGTTAACCTGATCCAGTGAGGGAACTCATATCCTATGAGGTCCCCCTGGCTGCCCTTGTTACAATTACTACATCCCTCACCATCTGAGTCTAGGGAGCCAGGCTGGTTTTTTTTGTAGCTCCTCATTGGACCGGGTCAGATTCCTCCAACACTAGCTCTGAAACAGGCGGCGTGTAATGCACAGTCGCCCACTTCTTTGCTCAGGGCCACCACTCTTGCTCTCCATAATAATATGCTGTCTTCTACTGTGATCCATTTTCTTTGGGTCCAAAACAGTTTCCATTCTGGTTGTGAAAGCCTTTTGGTTTCCTTCATCACCACCAGCTGTTTCAGTTTTGCCAGGACTGGATCCTTCTGTGTCTAATGTCTGATATTGTCAGCTGTGACTGAAAGTATGTCCAGAAATGTTAAAACCATTACGGACTCCTTCTGTGGAGTACCATGTATCAGTCAGCAGGAGACAGTTTAATGCATCTGTGTTTGCTGTTTGGCCTCCCAGGTGATGTTTCAACTTATGGTTATATGCACTTATTAATAGAGCTGACAGCTGCATTTGGCCTGAAGTGATGGATGGCACTGCCTTGTCCTCTTTAAGTAGACCTAGGGAGGGGTTTGTGGTGTGTTATTATTACAAATTTACGTCTATAAAAGTTATTAGTGGAAACTTCTTGACTCCAAACATGACCATCAAACCCTTCTTCTCTATGTGGGTGTATTTATGCTCTGCGTTAACCAAAGTCCTGGATGCATACACTATTTGGCATTCCTCTACATTGGGCCATATATGAGCTCATACTGCCCTGCTGCCGTAAAGGGAGGCATTGCATGTCAGCACCAGATCTCACTTGGGATCAGAGTGTGCCAACACCTTGGAGGATGATAGCTGTTTCTTCACTTCCCTATAGGCTATATCTTAGATATGCGACAATTTCCAAGGCTGACCCTCTTTTTTTAAAGTATTGATGGTAAAGGTGCTAGGGTGGAGGCCAGGTTATGTGTGAACTTTCTGTAATAATTCTTCAGCCCAAGGAAAGAGCTAAGCTCTGTGAGAGACACGGAATCCGGGTCACTTTGGATCGCCCCTCAATTTATCTTTCAACATGTAACCTGGTCTTGTCGATTCCGTAGGCCAAGTAAGTTACTTTGGTGCCTGGAACGTACATTTTTCCCTTCGAAGGCATACATCTGCCTGGGAGAAACATTGAAGGACTATGTCCTTGTTTTCTAAGTGCTCCTTATTGGTCTTCCTTGTTATAACCATGACATTCAGATAAATGATGACCTCAGATAGACCTTGTAAAGTGTTCTCCATTGTCCACTGAATAATGGAACCCCAAATGGCAGCCTTGTATATTGGTACAAACCCTTATGGGTGTTAATTATAGCATTTTTCTGGAAATCATCATCGAACTGCAATTGCAAGTAAACATGCTCATGTCCAGCTTGGGAAGGACGGCTCTCCTACCAGCTTTGTACATAAATCCGCGATGTGATGGATTGGGTATTTATCCAGCCACAAGAAGCAGTTTACCACAAATCCCCACAAAAGTGAACTGACCCACTGGCCTTCACAATCGGTATGGCCAGTGCTGCCCATTCCACAAACTGGACTGGTTTGATGAATCTTTCACTTTCCAGATTTCTGCCTCTGCTTTTGCCCATAAGGCAAATGCCACATGGTGGGCCTTGCAGGATCATGGAATTGTTTCCTGGTCAGCATGCAAGGTGAATCTTTCTTAACCAATTTTGCCCCAAAAGCTTGGACCTGGAACTTGTACTACAATCAGTGGTAACTGAACTAGCTGCTTCTCATAAGAGACTGGAACCAAAGTTGTCTCCTTAATCTGTAAAAGGTTCCCTGGTCTAGGTTCTTGATCTAGTCGAGGTCTTATGCAAACATAAAAGCAACTCATATGCTCCACTTACTGCATTTTCCAATGATAAAGCCAGTTGCAGTTCCTGTTTGAAGTCCAGTTTGGATTTAGCTAGTGGGTGATTTTGCATGGTTATGTCATTAATCCCACACACTAAATAATCTATCAGCATCTCAATAAGGGTTGTGATCTGAAAACTAGAGCTGGACTTTCACTTTTAATGTTGGAGTAATGTGAGCTGTTGTAAGAACCTAATACAATAGACTTGTCCATCCTAAAAAATAGGCATGCTCCAAGACCCTTCTGCGATCAACATCCAATGTGGTAAAAGCTTTGAGAGGGATCATAATATTGAAGATCATATTTGCTGGATGGTAGAGCAATTTTTAGAAATTGAAAAAGGTGTTGGCAATCTTCCTGCTTTATGTTTGATGTGTATTTGTGAATAAGACCTTGAAAAGGAGAGACTTTCAGCTTCTTTCAAGATAAGGAATCTTGTCTTGGCATCTTTTAGTTCAACATTCAGTTGCCTGAGATCAAAACTTACACTATGCCATCTTTGTTCCAAAGTAATTGAATCACAGTAATCAGTCTAATACTGGACTTTGCAGGTGATGACACTGTACCATGGAATGTAATTCCAGTTTGAATTGCTCTTTGATGAGATATTGCTCTCACGATGCTGGGCATCACCTTTAAAGCAGTCAAAAGCCTCAAACCAATCTGGGTAAAGGTCAGTCAGCTCATGGACAGCTTTAATATTGCAGTTTGGATTCTCTGGTGTAGTGACTGATGGGTTTAATAACCTTATGGGTTCTAATAATATGTAGATCTATGAGTACTAGCAAATCAATGATGTAAAAGATTTCATGTGCCCATTTCGAGGATGGAATTGCCAATGTCAACTTCTTTGGAAGAAGTGAGTCTCAGGCGTGGCCAGCATCCCCACTGTACCAATTGTCTGAGAACACTGCACTTATTGCTGCATTTTCATGTTAACCAGTCTCAGCTTTGATATTTAGTGCATATTGTTCATTCCTTTTTAGGTATCACTTGGATGGAGCAAAGGATTTTAGCTGTTTTGATGTAATCTGTGTGGTATATCACACTGACCACATGTTTTGTCTGACAGGGGTCAAAAAGCTATGACATTGCAGATCCCTCTTGGGCTTTGCTCACATGTTTAAGTGCCATGGATAGAACTTTGGAAATATCTTTGGCATTGTCCCTTGGTTGACTCTAAGTGCCGCCATGGAACACAATATTGAACATTGTGCTTCTCTGGACAAGGAATTCAATTGCCTAATGTCTTTTTGTGGAACATTGCTTGGATCTGCCTCAAATTTGCAGATATTATTTTTAGTGGGTAAGATGAGCCACACATTTTGATGTTTTACTGAATGTGTTGATGGCTACAGTGGCTGTTGCACAGTCAAGCATCTGAAAATAATGCAGTGGTTTTGAATCTGCGCTCATTATCAAACAGTCCATTGATGTTACATCCTTTGGGTTTGCCTAGACATAGGTTTCTAAAGGAGATAATGGATGCAACCAATCCCATAAACCCTTCAGATAATTTAGCTTCCGTAAAGTTCCATTCCATATCTTTGATTAGATTAGATTAGATTAGATTAGATTACTTACAGTGTGGAAACAGGCCCTTCGGCCCAACAAATCCACAGCGCCCCGCCGAAGCGCAACCCACCTATACGCCTACATTTACCCCTTACCTAACACTACGGGTAATTTAGCATGGCCAATTCACCTGACCTGCACATCTTTGGACTGTGGGAGGAAACTGGAGCACCCGGAGGAAACCCACGCAGACACGGGGAGAACGTGCAAACTCCACACAGAGTTGCCTGAGGCGGGAATTGAACCCGGGTCTCTGGCGCTGTGAGGCAGCAGTGCTAACCACTGTGCCACCGTGCTGCCCACGCCAACATCTGCCAATCAGTAGACCTTTTCACTGTGTTATTGCTGGTACAGCATGAACTCAAGCCCAAGTTTCCTGAAATTGATTTAAACTTTAAACTGGTCTTCTAAAAGTTTGAACATTTTTGTCAGGATCTTTGGAATCATAGAATTTTACGGTACAGAAGGAGGCAGGTCAGCTCATCATGTCTGCACAGGCCCCCAAAAGAGTTACCCATCCATTTCCACTCTCCAGCCCTATGTCTGTAGCTCTCTAATTTCATCCCTTTCTAATATGTAACCAGATCTCTTTTGAAACCTCCTATGGAATCCACTTTCACTGCTGTCCCGGGCAGCACATTCCAAGTCCTAACCACTCTTAAAAAAATAAGTTTCTCCTCATCTCACTCCTACCTTTCTTGCTGACAATCTTGAAATTGTGACCCCTAATTACTGATATACCAATTAATGGAAACAGAATATTCTTCTTTACCTTGTTAAAATTGCTCATAATTTTGAACACCTCGATACACCTTGCTCCAAGGGGAATAAGCCCAATCTTTCTTATTTTTCCTGGTATCTAAAATGTCTAATTTTTGGCGTCTTTCTAGCAAATCTCCTTTGAACTCTCTCCAAGGCTTCAACAGGCTTCCTTAAATAAAATGGTCAGAACTGAACACAATACTCCAAATGTGGCCTGCCCAACCATTTATAAATATAAAGCATCACTACCTTTCTCTTGCATTCTATGCCTCTAACTATAAACCCAAGGATCCTATAACTTTGGTTTAAAACTGTTTCAAACAGTACAGCCACCTTCAGAGAATTATGCACTTGAACATAGAGGTCCCTCTGCTCCTGTACTCCATTAGTTGTAACATTGAGAAATGTTCAAGGAGTTAACTCATCTTAAACTATCATCTCCAAAAGCAAGAAGGAGATTGACTGCCTGTCTTTCTTATCATTAATTTGTTGACCCTGAAGTAAAGATCTCTCCTTTGTTTAAATAACTTAAAAGTGACGGGGTATCTGTGCACTGTGCTTCAGTGATTGGTTTCCCATTCTTGCTTCAAAATTGTGTGTGGATTTAATTATCACTGTATTACTTAAGGATAGTAGCCAAACTATTGCTGAAGAAATTTAGGTCAGATGTATAGCTGAATTTACATTTATAGTGTAGATTACTGCTTCTGTGCTTTAGTGCAGGAAGAGTAAGTGCAATTAGGGAGTACAGTATAACACTTACCTGCTGTTACCATTTTAAAAGTTGCAGAGTAATCTGTACATCCAGTCCCCACATCAAAAGTCAGAAAGTGGATGTAGTCTTGTATGCTTTTGTTGCTTTTCATACCTTTTCTGAGAGTTTGTTGGAACCAATCAATGCCTGGAAGGAGGGTGGACCAAACTCAAATGGAGGAGAATATATTTTGTAAAAAATGTGGTCTGCCTGTGCTTTGCCTCGTGATTGCTGCCAGAGTGGAGCTCTCTCAAACCTCTTACAAAGCCCTTGGTGGTCTGGCATTGAGCCAAGTTGTTAATCTATTGATGAGATTCTGCTTTTCAATAACATGTCAACAGATAAACTGTGGCCTCACATTTTGTTTTGAATAGAGAGAGCACTTGCAAGTGTTCTCTCCCCATTGGGATCCCTATGCTTCAGAATAAGTTGGAGCTGTTGGGTCTGGCTATTATTTACTTGTAAATCTCTGACCTGAACTCAAGCAAAAAAAAACCTGGCATTATTGATTGTAAAGGTTATTTTTAACAACAGTGCTCACCTTTTATTACCATCTAGCTGCCAGCATAATACGGTTTATGTGTAAAACACCAGTGCCAGTATCAGGTGGTCTGATTGCCCCCAATACATTTCCCCTTGTAACATTGTTCAGAAGTAGGGGTATTCACTGATGATTACAGAACCTTCACCACCATTTGCAATTCCTCAGACACTGAAGCAGACCCTGTTCAAATGCAACAAGATTGTGGGCAATATTCAGATTTGGTCTGAAAAGCGAGAAGTAAAACTCTTTGCCATACAAATTCCAGGTAATGACCATCTCCAATAAGAGACAATTTAACCCCTGCACCTTAGCATTCAATGGTGTAACCATCACTAAATACCCCACTATCAACACCCTGGGGTTACCATTGATCAGAAACTATAGTGGACTCACCGCATACATACAGTGGCTCAAAGAGCAGGTCAGAGGCTCAGAATATTACAGTGATTATCTTATCTCCTGACTCCCCAAATTTGCCTGCAATCTACAAGGCACAAGTCAGGAGTGTGATAGAATCCTCCTCATTCGCCTGGATGGGTGCAGTTCCAACAACACTCAGGAAATTTGACACCATCCAGGACAATGCAGCAGGTTTGTTTGGCACCACATCCACAAGCATCATCTCCCTCCACCATTGACTTTCAGTCAAACTAGTGTGTACTATATGCAAGATGAACTTCAGAAATTCACTGAAGATCCTGAGATAGCACCTTCCAAACCCATGACCACTTCTATCTAGAAAGACAAGGGCAACAGATACATGGGAACACCATCCCCTGCAAGTTCTCCTCCAAGTTACTCACCTTCCTAATCACCATTAGCTCACTGTCACTGGGTCAAAATCTTGGAATTACTTCCCTAATGGCATTGTGGGTCAACCTACAGCCCATAGACTACAGGAGTTCAGAAGGCAGTTCACCCCTACCTTCTCAAGAGCAACTAGGGATGGGCAATAAATGCTGGCCCAGGTTGAGATCCCCATCTCCCACAAATAAATAAACAGAAAGACAGCATCTCATACTCCACAGCTCAAGGCTATGGCCTGGATTATTCCTTTGCCCCGGATATCTGACTTGTTGTTTCTGCTGCAATAATTTTATTGCCGGAACAGCACAGCAGGTCAGGCAGCATCCAGGGAACAGGAGATTCGACGTTTCGGGCATAGGCCCTTCTTCAGGAATGACCTATCATTCCTGAAGAAGGGCCTATGCCCGAAACGTCGAATCTCCTGTTCCCTGGATGCTGCCTGACCTGCTGTGCTGTTCCAGCAATAAAGTTTCAACTTTGATCTCCAGCATCTGCAGACCTCACTTTCTCCCTGCTGCAATAATTACCAACCAAGTAATACTTCAAAGCTAATATTCTATGGCCTGATTGGCTAGCAGATCTTGGTGAGAGGGATTTCCTTCCCCTGGGGTCCTTAGTCCCAGGGATGTTCACGGGTAGCTGCTTAATTGGCTTTGAGGTGCTTCATTCCAATAGGACATCCCATAGGAACTAAGGCTCCTGTCTGCTCCAATGAGCATCCACACCTTCATATATCTGTTAACCAGGTCAATAAATCATCTTCAATTCCACGAGGCATTTTTGAACTTACAGTCTCTTCTATCGAGTCTTATCAAATGCCATTTTGAATTTCAAACCAACAAATGCCCTTGTCCACTTTACTTACTCCTTCAAAACGTTCAACTAGCTGGTCCGGTACGGCCAATCCATTACAATTTGATATTGACTCTTTCATCAGAAATTCCATTAAATGCTCAGTCACTTTGTCCTGAATTATAAATGTCAAGGACTTTCTCATGACAAATGTTGGACCATAACAAGTTTCTAATTCCCCATTTATTTCTCTCATTTTTCTTTAGGGGAGAGATACTGGGACATAATTATGCTGATCAGCTCAAATTATTAACTAGGTCAAACCACAAGTCTCAACCACAGTGCTGATTCCACTTTCTGAAATAAATATGGTTTTCAAATTTTTTTATTTTTGCTTTCAGTTGCGTCTAAACTTTGAACCACTGGAAATGATTCACACTTTCCGAGAACTGTAACATTTCTTGCAAATCAATGACAACCCTCGAGTCCCACACAGATGGCAACAATTAACTTCAAGTGATCCCAAAACCTACCAAATAAGCTGTGAATTAATTGCTTGTTGATAATGGGGCTAATAGTAAAGGTCCTGGGTCAAAATCTTGGGTGAAGCAAAGGATTGGGATGGGGAAGACAGATTTGGGAAGATCCATAGACCTTTAAGAATGATTGGTGGGGCTTAATTGCAACGGTCTGGACTATATTTGTGACTGAAATGATTTAAAGGGGTGGAGAACTCAACTGGGAAATAAAATGTAGCGCTAAGTTCAAACCTTATTTTGGCAAAGTCTTAAGTTGCAAAGGTCTTACCCAATCGTATGAGAATCATGAATTTATAGAGTAGAAATAAATCACATTGAGGGATTTAACTGCCATGATTTCAAGTTATTTGATTGTTCAAATTTTTAAAAATGGAAAAGGAAATCAGTTGCAAAGTCAGTGAAAGACAAAAAAAAATATAGCATTGTCAGTCACTGTTTGCTGACATTTCCCTCTCGGCTTTACATGAGCGCTTGTCTGATTTGAAAAAGTTATAATTATCTTGGTACACTAGTTCACAGTTTGATTGACAGTATTAAGAGCTGACTAAAGGATTAGCATTTTTTCTGAGGCAGGGAATGAATAAAGAATTTGTTTTGATGGATTAGCTCAGATGCTGGACAGCTGGTTTGCAGAGTGATGCCAACAGCGCAGTTTCAATTCCTGCACCAGCTGAGGTTACTGTGAAGGGCTCTCCTTCTCAATTTTTCCCTTGTCTGAGTGTAGTGATCCTCGGATTAAACCAAAACCAGTCATCTCTCTCTCTAATGGCACAGCAGCCAGCTGAACCAATAGCTACTTTACCTTTGGACCGTCACATGGTGCAGTGGTAGTGTCTCTATCCCAGAACCAATAGGCCTAGGTTCAAGACCCACCTGCTCCAGAGATATGTAATAGCATTGCTGAGTAAGATGATTCAAAGAATAAGTGAAATTTTAAAAAAATTAATTTGTTTTTAAAATCGGGGACAGAGCACTAGAAATGCAAATTAGAAAAACCTTTGAGTAGACTTTCAAGAATCTTGATCAGATGGGCCAATGGGCTGAGAGGTGGCAGATGGAGTTTAATTCAGATAAATGCGAGGTGCTGCATTTTGGGAAAGCAAATCTTAGTAGGACTTATACACTTAATGGTAAGGTCCTAGGGAGTGTTGCTGAACAAAGAGACCTTGGAGTGCAGGTTCATAGCTCCTTGAAAGTGGAGTTGCAAGTAAATAGGATAGTGAAGGCGGCATTTGGTATGCTTTCCTTTATTGGTCTGAGTATGGGAGTTGGGAGGTCATGTTGCAGCTGTACAGGACACTGGTTAGGCCATTTTTTGGGATATTGTGTGCAGTTCTGGTCTCCTTCTTTCGGAAGGATGTTGTGAAACTTGAAACTGTTCAAAAAAGATTTACAAGGATGTTGCCAGGGTTGGAGGATTTGAGCTATAGGGAGAGGCTGAACAGGCTGGGGCTGTTTTCCATGTAGCGTTGGAGGCTGAGGGGTGACCTTATAGAGGTTTACAAAATTAAGAGGGGTCTTTTCCCTGGGGTGGGGGAGTCCAGAACTAGAGGGCATAGGTTTAGGGTGAGAGGAGAAAGATATAAAAGAGACCTGAGGGGCAACTTTTCCACGCAGACGGTGGTACGTGTATGGAATGAGCTGCCAGAGGAAGTGGTGGAGGCTGGTACAATTACAATATTTAAAGGCATCTGGATGGGTATATGAATAGGAAGGGTTTGGAGGGATATGGGCCGGGTGCTGGCAGCTCGGACTAGATTGGGTTGGGATATCTGGTCAGCATGGACGGGTTGGACTGAAGGGTCTGTTTCTGTGCTGTACGTCTCTATGACTCTAAATGGAATTAGTCTTACAATCAACTCTGTCCCAGTGAAATCTATATTACATTTTAGAACTTTATTTTATTTTGTCTTCACATAATTACTGAGGTCTTCCCAGAGTGTAACTGGATGAATTGGCACAGGGAAGTGAATGGATCCTGAGTTGCCATGGAGGGTATAACAGAGTATGGATTCGAGGTTTGGGTAGGGTCCGTGGGGTACACACTGAAAAGTTTTATAACACAACTGGGAGGAAGTGAACTAAGAGGAACATTTAAAGCCAGCTTCAGAATCTACCTGCCCCCTTGGGATGAGTCTGTTCTGCACACGTCACCTCCCGATGGTGTCCCGCTGGGGAATATCCTGGTAGAGTAATACCTTTCTGCCTTACCAGCACTGACCTCTTTTCATGAAAAGAGACTGATGGGAAGGGGCTTGTATGGAGCATCACGATTAGCACAAAACAGGTGAGCCAAATGGCCTGCTTCTGTGTCAAATGTACAGTAAATTTACTTCAATATATCAATTCAATAACAATAGCTGGAATAGCAACAGAAAGCTAATGTGGATAAAACTCAACAACTGATTCCAAACATGCCATGACCTCAATTTATAGTGAGCGGAGGGGCTCTTGTGATGCAGTTACAGTGTCCCTACCTCTGAGCCAAGAGTCCCACCTGCACCAGAGGGATGTCATAACATCTCTGAACTGCGAGATTAGACAATACCTATAATGTGAGCTGCCTCTCCTGAGGGTGGTGTATACTACAAGGTTCAGCAGCCTCCACATGGGACAATGGAGGGATTTCTGTCCATTTCCAGAAGAGGGTGAGGAATCCCTCATTGATAACTCCAGCCTCTCCTGGCATTCAGTACATCCAGCCCACATCCCTCAGCAATTACGTGATGATCAGAGGTAAGGCTAGCATCCAGATGTGGGAGGAGAATGGATTCAGTCCTGCTCCACTCTTGAGCCTGAGTCTCAGTGCATGGAGTGATTGCAGCCTCATTCAGCATTGCCTTCCTCTGCCTCCTCCTTGCTCACATTCTGATCGTACATTGCCAACAATGAAATGTTTGTGCAAAGATTTGGAGCAGACGCCGTATATGATGGCAGGCAGAGATGATGGAACTTACTGTTTATTAGCTCGGTGGCTTCTGTCTCTAAATTCTGCTTGAATTCGCTCTCACTGCACAGATCATCATCCATTCCCATAGTGGTCCCCATCTGTCTCCGATACTGGAAAGGAGTATTGCTCCCCGAACTGTAACTTGGGCAAATCTCTCCTTCCCCAAGAGATATCAGCTCATCTTCATCCTTCTCATTGACAGAAGCTGTGGTGGTATCACTCTGCACAGTAACCATGACAACAAGCACATCTGCAACATCTTGATCATCAGAAGAACTCGCCCATAGCTGTAGAATCAAATATAGAGAGATTACCACCAGCTCCCTCTACACTGACCCCCATCAAACACTCCCAGGACAGGAACAGCAAGGGGTTAGATACAGAGTAAAGCTCTCTCTACACTGTTCCCATCAAATACTCCCACGACAGGGAGAGGACAGAGTAAGATAAAATAAAGCTCCCTCTATACTGTCCCCATGAAACACAGGGTTAGATAGAGCAAAGCTCCCTCTATATCAATTGAGGTTCACTGGTTGCGGTACTGTCAGTGAGATCAGGCACCCATATGCCAAGCACACAAAGCCATTTCTTCAGAAACAAGTCATAACCTTTTCTGTCTATAATGAAGGATATAACTTACTTTGGTACTAGGATGATTATGAAAAGATTTGACAACCAGACTGTTTACAGGATCTGGGATTTTTGGAAAGATGATACGCTTTGATCTGGGAAAAGAAACATAATAAACATCATGCGTATGTTAGAACTGAAATAATGAGCATACATGCTGTGTGTGCGCTTATGCACGTATGTGTTGGAATGGAAATATTGAGTATCTGTGCATGTGCATGTGTGTTGGAGTGGGAATATTGAGTATGTCTGTGTGCATGCACATGTGTTGGAATGGGAATGTCTGATGTACCTTTTGATGCTGTATTGACAAACAGCAGCAATGGCGAAGACACCAAACATGACGCAGATAGCTGTTACCACAACGATTACTGTCAGCTCATTCCCATCTGAAATTCAAAATATTCTGTTTAATAAAATTTTCCAACTCAGTTACATTGTAACATTAATCTGTGTGTGTTCTTCAAGATTCTGGCAGAAATTTAGTGTCAGATTTGAGTGGGGAATGTTGCACATGATAAACAAATGTCAGGGAACACCCTGGTAGATTAGAAACAACAGCTGATTGGCCCAGATCCCTGTCAGGCCTACAGCCTGGTTTGGACCCAAGGCCATGAGCAGTTTATTATCATACAGTCATAAAGTCATAGAGTCATACAATATGGAAACAGACCCTTTGGTCCAACCCGACCATGCCGATCAGGTGTCCCAAACTAAACTTGTCCCATTTGCTTGCATTTGACCCATATCCCTCTTAAACCTTTCCTATCCATGTAATTATTTTAAATAACTTCTAAATGTTGTAACTGTACCTGTAACTATCACTTCCTCTGGCAGTTCATTCCACACATGAACCACTCTCTGTGTGAAAACACGGCCCCTCAGGTCCCTTTTAAATCTTTGCCCTCTCACCTTGATACTATGCTCTCTAGATTTGAATTCCCTCCCCACCATGGGAAAATACCTTTGCTATTCACCTTATCTATGTCCCTCATGATTTTATAAACCTCCTTCAGCTCCAAAGGTACCAGCCGATGCAGCCTTTCCCCATAACTCAAAACTCCTAACTCGACAACACCCTTGTAACTCTTTCCTGAACACTTTCCAATTTAATAATATCCTTCCTATAGCAGGGTGACCAGAACTGTACACAGTACTCCAAAAATCACCAATATCCTGTACAACTTCAACATGATGTCCCAACTCCTGCACTCGATGGTTTGAGCAATGAAGGTAAGTGCACCAAATGCCACCTTCACCTCACTTACACGAGACAGAAGCCAGGAAATTCCCTGTGCTCAGGGATTCCCTCTGACAGGATTCAGTTGGGTGATGGTGGAAAGATTGGGGTGAGGATCTAGTAGGGGAATAGGGACAAGGGGTAAGCAAAAGGACAAGAGGTGGAATGGGGAGAAAGGGTAGGTAGAGATGGAAGGGGTAATGAGGTGATGAATTAAAGGAGTGCAGAGTTAATGGGTGAAGGGTTATGGAGTGAGTGGGAATCAGTGTGAGTTGGGTAAAGGGCTGAAACTGTAATTTCATGAGGCATAACCAGCTGAGGAGCTAAGTTTCCTGTAAGAACCATTCACAGAGATGTTTATCAGTTCATTGGGATAAGTGAGAACTGCAGATGCTGGAGAGTCAGGGTTGAAAATTATGGCACTGGAAAAAGCACAACAGGTCAGGCGGCATCTGAGGAACAGGAGAGTCGACATTTTGGCTGGGCCTTTCATCAGATCATTGGGGCTGACACTGAAAACTGATATTTGTCTGAAGAAATATCCTGATTGAGGGTATCTGATGAGAAGTAATGTGGGGTGCAGGGGATAGGAGAGGAACCAAGGCAAGGGATCTTTCAGTAAATGCCACTAGGAAATCCAGTGTGTTAGTAACTGAGCGTGGACCATGAAATGAATGGAGCCCACTCACAAAGAACAGGTTCCTGGCTCCCAAAGCCCTTCCCCATTGCAGCTTTTCCTCACCTCATGTCAGGTTCTATTGAAGATTGATTAATAATAATGCAATGAAGATTATGCTGAGAAATTGGTTACTTTCACACTCTCATACTCCACCACACTAGTCTGTTTAACGCTGGGGTAAACAGTGTAAGTGCAAAAGACAAGGGTTAATGTGATTGAACAATCAGGCTGGGTAGGTCACAGGCACCAGACTGTAGCTGACATTACCATATTCCTTGGTTTGGAAGTTGCGGAGAGTGTTGGCTCCAATTCCAGCAGTTGTGACAGCACAAATCTCCACTGTGTACAAGCTTGAAGCATTCAGACTCAACAGAGTGAAGCTCAAAGTTGAGGAGTTAACTGAAGCAGCTAAAGATAAATCAGAATCAGATGGATAATCACTGAGGGAAACACCAACCAATCATATTCATTCATACTTGACAAACTCACATCTTTCACACATTCAACACAATCACTGGCAACCTAAAATATTTTTGGGATAGTTTTTTTTGAAGAATACACCATGGAGACATCCAAACAGCAGCCTACCCCAGCTCTGGTACTGTGCAATAAGATATGATCTCATAGTGAAGGCACTCCTCAGCAGCAATAATTACAAGATAATATAAAGTTTTGACTGCCAGAATAGGGTCAATTGTTTGGAAAACTGATGAGCAATAATGAAATGAAAGCAATTCAAACAAATTTGGAGTTTATTACATTTGAAAAGCTTGGGGCCCTGTTGAGAAGGACGAATTAGCCAAAACAATTGGCGATATTATGCCTGCAATTATTCTATTAAAACATGAGTTAGGCAGGTGGTTTCCCTGAATTAAGAAAAGCTTTGGAATGAAAAGAAGTTAATTTGTACTTTTCCCTGGGAACTAGTGACTGTGCCAGATTGGCCTGGGGAATGGGTGGAGTATAGTCAGGTTCTGAGAGTATAGTCAGGTTCTGAGGGTAACTGAATTCATCAAGAGCATACTCAGTAAACAGGATTGTTTGAGAGAAACATTGAAGATTGTGTCAGCTTTGGGTTTCCTTGGAAGATGAGACACAAAACCAGACTGAATCCTGGAGTAGAACTGGGTCAAAGTAGAGTGGGAGGAAGTGTAATGGCAATATCACTGAATGGGAAACGCAGAGTCCTGGGGTAATTCACTGGGATTGTGTTAAAATCCCATCGTAGCAGCTTTCCTGTATTTTCAAGAAACCTGCTCCCTCTAAGACATTTTATTCTATGACGATCTCAATTTTTTAGATTAGATCCCTACAGTGTGGAAACAGTCCCTTCAGCTCAACAAGTCCACACCGACCCTCTGAAGAGTAACCCACCCAGACCCATTTCCCTCTGAATACTGCACCTAACACTATGGACAATTTAGCATGGCCAATTCACCTGACCTGCACATCTTTGGACTGTGGGAGGAAACTGGAGCACCCGGAGGAAACCCACACAGACACGGGGAGAACGTGCAAACTCCACACAGTCAGTCGCCTGAGGCGGGAATTGAACCTGGGACTCTAGTGCTGTGAGGCAGCAGTGCTAACCTCTGAGACAATGTTGGGGTAATTGAAATCCCCCAGTGTAATTACCCTCTTGGTGTTTTCCTGAAGCAATGTGCTTCATTTTAAAATGGCTGAGTAAAACACTCCAGAGACAATTGTGGATAGGTAATGAATACTGGACACCACCCATGCCCTCCACCTCCTCCAAGACTTCCGTTTCCCCGGCCCCCATCACCTCATCTTCACCATAGATATCCAGTTCTTCTACACCTCCATCCGCCATGACCAGGGCCTCCAAGCCCTCTGTTTCTTCCTCTCCTGACGTCCCCAACAGTACCCTTCCACCAACACTCTCATTCGTTTGGCTGAATGGGTCCTTACTCTTAACAATTTCTCCTTCGAATCCTCCCACTTCCTCCAGACCAAAGGGGTAGCCATGGGTACCCGTATGGGTCCCAGTTATGCCTGTCTCTGTCGGCTACGTAGAACAGTCCATCTTCCGTAGTTACACCGGCACCACTCCCCACCTCTTCCTCCGCTACATTGATGACTGCATTGGCGCCACCTCGTGCTCCCGCGAGGGGGTTGAGCAATTCATCAACTTCACCAACACATTCCATCCTGACCTTAAATTTAACTGGACCATCTCTGACACCTCCTTCCCCTTCCTGGACCTCTCCATCTCCATTAATGACACACGACTTGACACTGACATTTTTTACAAACCCACCGACTCCCACAGCTACCTGGATTACACCTCTCCCCACCATACATCTTGCAAAAATGCCATTCCATTTTCCCAATTCCTCCGCCTCCGCCGTAAGTGCTCTCAGGAGGACCAGTTCCACACCAGATGGCCTCCTTCTTTAAAGACTGCAATTTCCCTTCCCACGTGGTTAAAGATGCCCTCCAAGGCATCTCGTTCACATCCCGCACCTCCACCCTCAGACCCCACCCCTCCAACCGTAACAAGGACAGAACCCCTCTGGTGCTCACCTTCCACCCTACCAACCTTCGCATAAACCAAATCATCCGCCGACATTTCCGTCACCTCCAAACGGACCCCACCACCAGGGATATATTTCCCTCCCCACCCCTTTCCGCCTTCCGCAAAGAATGTTCCCTCCGTGACTACCTGGTCAGGTCCATACCCCCCTACAACCCACCCTCCCTTCCTGGCACCTTCCCCTCCACCGCAGGAACTGTAAAACCTGTGCCCACACCTCCTCCCTCACCTCTATCCAAGGCCCTAAAGGAGTCTTCCACATCCATCAAAGGTTTACCTGCACATCCACCAATATCATTTATTGTATCTGTTGCTCCCGATGCGGTCTCCTCTAAATTGGGGAGACTGGAAGCCTCCTAGTAGAACGCTTTATGGAACATCTCCGGGACACCCGCACCAATGAACCACACCGCCCTGTGGCCCAACATTTCAACTCCCCCTCCCACTCTGCCGAGGACATGGAGGTCCTGGGCCTCCTTCACCGCCGCTCCCTCACCACCAGACGCCTGGAGGAAGAACGCCTCATCTTCTGCCTCGGAACACTTCAACCCCAGGGCATCAATGTGGACTTCACCAGTTTCCTCATTTCCCCTTCCCCCACCTCACCCCAGCTCCAATCTTCCAGCTCAGCACTGTCCCCATGACCTGTCCTACCTGCCTATCTTCCTTTCCACCTATTCACTCCACTCTCCTCTCTGACCTTTCACCTTCATCCCATGCCCATCCACCCATTGTACTCTTTGCTACCTTCCCCCACCCTCCTCCCCGACCTATCACCTCCATCCCCATCCCCACTCACCTATTGTACTCTATGCTACTTTCTCCCCACCCCCACCCTCCTCTCATTTATCTCTCCACCCTTCAGGCTCTCTGCCTGTAATCCTGATGAAGGGCTTTTGCCCGAAACGTCGATTTTCCTGCTCCTCGGATGCTGCCTGACCTGCTGTGCTTTTCCAGCACCACTCTAATCCAGAATTTGGTTTCCTGCATCTACAGTAATTGTTTTTACCCAAAGATACCCTCATCCCATGAAAGAAGAAAGCAAAAGTTCCAGAGGCATCATCCGTGTTGTAGCCTGCAGTTCAGGACTGCAATTCAGAATGAGATAATGTTGGAAAGGGGAAAATGACCAGAAGATTTTATTTAGTTAGAAGCTAAAGGGAGAAGTAATCAGGTTGTGACTGGGGCTTGCACCACTGCTTCAGTCCCATGTTTCCACATAAAATTAGTCTTTTCAACTAACAAGATGATGGATTAAATATCGAGATCAGGTTTTAAACATCAGGATCCATCAACCAGGTTTCTTAATAAACACACGATTGTGTTTATTATCTAAACAATTTTTTCCCATAAAGGTGAAATAATATTTACAAATGCTTAACCCTCTAAATATGCCCAATGCCCCCTCAGTCCAGGAAAAGGAAAAACAATGTCTGCTGAGATTGACATTCTGGATAAATAAATCCACATTAACCCATGGTTTATTCTTGCATGCAAAAAGCTAAGGATATTCTAGAGTCTGTTGGAATGATATTCTGGCATGTGTGGTCAGGTCACGAACTGAATACAGCTCTCCCTGAAATTTCACAGTTCGGTTGGGAAATAAAATCTTGAGTTGGTCATTCATCATTCTTTCAAAACAACAATTGTTCACAGCAAACTTTCCTCCAAACTATCTTAGCTGATGTCCATCCACCTGAACCAAAACAATCACTGCTCGACAAAAATCCCCACAGGCAGCCGACTGTAGTTGTCACCAGCTGAATGACTTCTAAGAAGTCTTATTAAAATATTTCCAACATACAGTGAACTATCAATGACCTCTTTTAAATAAACTATTCCAGGTATGTCCACAAAACTCAAAAAAAGGTTTTCCCACAATCCTTCAAAATTTAAGTCCTTCAAGTAATATTAACTATAGTGTCTTTATAACTCAGTTATTCTCCTAACACAATGTAGTTTAATAAAACATAGAACATAGAAAAGTACAGCACAAAACAGGCCCTTTGGCCCACAATGTTGTGCCGAGGTTTAATCCTAATGTAAAATATAATAACCTAACCTACGCACCCCTCAACTCACTGCTATCCATGTGCATGTCCAGCAGTCACTTAAATGTCCCCAAAGACTCTGCTTCCACCACCACCACTGGCAACACATTCCATGCATTCACAACTCTCTGTGTAAAGAACCTATCTCTGGCGTCTGTTCTATACACTTCCCCTAATATCTTAAAATTATGACCTCTTGTACCAGTCAATCCTGCCCTGGGTAAAAAGTCTCTGGCTATTGACTCTATCCATTCCTTCATTATCTTGTATACCTCGGTCAGGTCTCCTCTCTTCCTCCTTCTCTCCAGAGAGAAAAGTCTAAGCTTAGTCAACCTTTCTTTATAAGGCTAGCCCTCCAGTCCAGGCAGCATCCTGGTAAACCTTCTTTGCACCCTCTCCAAAACCTCTGTATCTTTCCTATAGTAAGGCGACCAGAACTGGACACAATATTCCAAGTGTGGTCTGACCAGGGACTTGTAGAGCTGTAGCAAAACCTCGCAGCTCTTAAACTCAATCCCCCTGTTAATGAAAGCCAAAGCATCATATGCTTTCTTAACAACCCTATCCACTTGGGTGGCAATTTTGAGGGATCTATGTACTCACACACCCAGATCCCTCTGTTCCTCCACACTGCCAAGAATCCCATCTTTAATCCTATATTCAGCATTCGTGTTCAACCTTCCAAAATGCATCACTTCACATTTATCCAGGTTGAACTCATCTGCCATTTCTCAGCCCAGCTCTGCATCCTGTCTATGTCGCGCTGCAGCCTGCAATAGCCCTCGATACTATCAACGGCACCTCCAACCTTTGTGTCATCTGCAAATTTACTAACCCACCCCTCAACCTCTTCATCCAAGTCATTTATAAAAACTACAAAGAGCAGAAGCTCAAGAACAGAGTCCTGCAGGACCCCACTCAACACTGACCTTCAGACAGAATACTTTCTATCTACAACCACTCTCTGCCTTCGGTCAGCCAACCAATTCTGAATCCAGACAGCCAAATATCCCTGTATCCCATACTTCCTGACTTTATGAATGAGCCTACCATGGGGAACCTTATCAAATGCCTTGCTGAAGTCCACATACACCACATCCACTGCTCGACCTTTGTCGATCTGTCTTGTCACCTCCTTGAAGAACTCAATAAGATTTGTGAGGCATAACCTGCCCCTCACAAAGCCATGCTGACTGCCTTTAATCACACTATGCTTTGCCAAATTGTCATAAATCCTATCCCTCGGAATTCTTTCCAAAACGTTGCTGATCACAGACGTAAGACTGACTGGTCTGTAATTGCCAGGGATTTCCCTATTACCCTTCTTGAAAAGAGGAATAATATTTGCCTCCTTCTAATCCTCCAGTATCACTCCCATGGAGAGTGAGAAGGCAAAGATCCTCGCCAGTGACTTAGCAACCTCCTTTCTCGCTTCCTGGAGCAGCCTGGGATAAATGTGGTCTGGCCCTGGGAACTTATCAATCTTAAAGTTTTCCAAAATTTCCAGCACATCAACTTCATCAATCTTGATCTGGTCAACCCTGTATCCCAGCTCCTCAAAGTTCTCGTTCACAACAAGGTCCCTTTCCTTAGAGGAGAAAGTGAGGTCTGCAGATGCTGGAGATCAGAGCTGGAAACCGACCGACTCCCACAGCTACCTGGACTACACCTCCTCCCATCCTGCCCCCTGTAAAAACGCCATCCCCTTCTCCCAATTCCTTCGACTCTGCCGCATCTGCTCCCAGGAGGACCAGTTCCAAAAACGCACAACCCAGATGGCCTCCTTCTTCAAGGACCGCAATTTCCCCCCCGACGTGGTCGACGATGCCCTCCACCGCATCTCTTCTACTTCCCGCTCCTCTGCCCTTGAGCCCCGCCCCTCCAACCGCCACCAGGACAGAACCCCACTGGTCCTCACCTACCACCCCACTAACCTCCATGTACAGCGCATCATCCGCCGTCATTTCCGCTACCTCCAAACGGACCCCACCACCAAGGATATATTTCCCTCCCCTCCCCTATCAGCATTCCGTAAAGACCACTCCCTCCGTGACTCCCTCGTCAGATCCACACCCCCCACCAACCCAACCTCCACTCCCGGCACCTTCCCCTGCAACCGCAGGAGGTGCAAGACTTGCGCCCACACCTCCCCCCTCACCTCCCTCCAAGGCCCCAAAGGAAACTTCCATATCCGCCACAGATTCACCTGCACCTCCACACACATCATCTATTGCATCCTCTGCACCCGATGTGGCCTCCTCTATATTGGGGAGACAGGCCGGCTACTTGCGGAGCGTTTCAGAGAACACCTCTGGGACACCCGGACCAACCAACCCAACCACCCTGTAGCTCAACATTTCAATTCCCCCTCCCACTCCACCAAGGATATGCAGGTCTTTGGACTCCTCCATCGTCAGACCACAACAAAACGACGGTTGGAGGAAGAACGCCTCATCTTCCGGCTAGGAACCCTCCAACCACAAGGGATGAACTCGGATTTCACCAGTTTCCTCATTTCCCCTCCCCCCAGCCTGTCTCAGTCAAATCCATCAAATTCAGCACCGCCTTCCTAACCTGCAATCTTCTTCCCGACCTCTCCGCCCCCACCCCAGTCTGACCTATCACCCTCACCTTGACCTCTTTCCACCTATCACATTTCCGACGCCCCTCCCCCAAGTCCCTCCTCCCTACCTTTTATCTTAGCCTGCTGGACAAACTTTCCTCATTCCTGAAGAAGGGCTTATGCCCGAAACGTCGATTCTCCTGTTCCCTGGATGCTGCCTGACCTGCTGCGCTTTTCCAGCAACACATTTCCAGCCCTTTCCTTAGAGAAAACTGAAGCAAAATACTCATTCAAGGCTTCCCCTATCTTCTCAGACTCCACATACAAGTTCCCTACACTATCCCTGACCGGCCCTACCTTCTCCCTGATCATTCTCTTATTCCTCACATATGAGTAAAATACCCTGGGGTTCTCCCTAATCCTTTTTGCCAAGCCTTTCTCATGCCCCCTCCTTGCTCTCCTCAGTCCATTTCTGAGCTCCTTTCTAGCAAGCCTATAATCCTCTGAAGCTGTGCTAGATCCTTGCTTCCTCCATCTTACGTAAGCTGCCTTCTTCCTTTTGACGAGAAGCTCCTCTGTTCTCATCATCCAAGGTTCCTTAATCTTACCCTTTCTTACCTGTCTCAGAGGAACAAATTCATGCATCACTCGCAACAACTGCTCCTTAGACAGTCTCCACACGTCTGCTGTGCCCTTTCTGTGGAACAATTGCTCCCAATCTGTACTTCCCAACTCCTGTCTGATAGTGTCATAGTTTCCTTTTCCCCAATTAAATATCTTCCCTTGGTGACGGCTCCTTTCCCTCTCCAAGACTATGGTAAATGTGAGGCAGTTGTGATCACTGTCACCAAAGTGTTCTCCCGTCGCGAGATCTGACACCTGTCCTGGCTCATTGCCAAGCACCAAATCCAAAATGGCCTCTCCCCTTGTCGGTATGTCTACATACTGAGTAAGGAAACCCTCCTGAACACACCTGACAAAAATGGCTCCATCCAAACCATCTGTACTCAGGAAGGTTCCAGTCAATATTGGGAAAGTTGAAGTCACCCATAACAACCACCCTGCTACATCTGCATTTTTCCAAAATCTGCCAGCCTTTGAGTTCTTCAATCTCCCTACTACTCCACCATTCAATCATGGCTGTTAAGTTTCTCAATCCCATCTCCCACTTTCTCCCCATAACCTTGACCCCCTTGATACTCAAGAACCTATCTATCTCAATCTTAAATATATTCAATGACCTGGCCTCCACAGCCTTCTGTGGCAGTGAATTCCATAGGTTCTCTGAACATCAGCATTTGTAAATTTCATGCCCTTTAAAACATAGACCATAAAACATTCCAGCGCAGTGTCATCTGCAAATTTACTAACCCGTCCTTCTATGCCCTCATCGAAGTCATTTTTAAAAATGACAAATAGCGGTGAACCCAAAACAGATCCTTGCGGTAACTGAACTCCAGGATGAATATTTCCCATCAACCATCACTTTCTATCTTCTTTCAGCTAGCCAATTTCTGATCCAAACCGCTAAATCACCCTCACTCCCATGCCTCTGTACTTTCTGCAATAGCCTACCACGGGGAACCATATCAAACACTTTACTAAAATCCATACACACCACATCAACTGCTTTACCCTCATCCACCTGTTTGGTCACCATCTCAAAGAATTCAATAAGGTTTGTGAGGCACGACCTACCCTTCACAAAACCATATTCACTATCCCTAATCAACTTATTCTCTCTAGATGATTACAAATCCTATTTCTTAGAACCTATTCCATCATTTTACCCACAACTGAAGTAAGGCTCACTGGTCTATAATTACCAGGGTTGTCTCTACTCCCCTTCTTGAACAATGGGACAACATTTGCTATCCTCCAGTCTTCTGGCACTATTCTATAGACAATGATGACATAAAGATCAAAGCAAAAGTCTCTGCAATCTCTTCCCTGGCTTCCCAGAGAATGCTAGGTTAAATCCCATCCACCCCAGGAAACCTATCTATTTTTACACTTTCCAGAATTGCTAACACCTCCTCCTTGTGAACCTCAATCCCATCTAGTCTAATCTAGTCTAGTCTAATATTTAAAAAAAATTCTGCTTCTCTATATATGATCAAAATGGATAAGCTGACACATGCCTTCATTATATTCCGTCTACCACTTGGTTAACCTAAGCAAATCTCTATGCATTATCTTTAAGTCTTCCTCACAGCTTACATTTCCACCTTGTACCACCACCAATATAGAGACATTACTCTGTGTGCCTTTGTCTGAGTCATCAATATTGATTATAACTACTTGAGACCTCAAATCCTTGGGGCACTCTGCTAGCTACAACCTGCCAACCTGAAAACACTCCATCCATTCTTATTCTTTGCTCCAATCCATTAAACAACTCATTAGCCATGCCAATACATCACCCCAACTCCTCTTCTTTTAGCGTCGCCCATTTAAGTTGGGGGTCATTGGCTGATCACCATTCTCTATCTCCTCCTTTTGGCCATTCTTTTAGTTTCACTGTGTTTGACTTTCTCATGGAGGCACCCTTCCATCTGGTCTTCTCCCTACCTTTGATTCTTCATCTTGGCTGTCCTGTGTCTGTTACTCACCTCACCATGCTCTGTTTCAGGTGATCAGAGCTTCTTAAAAAAGCCTTAAAGGATAGACAAGGTAGATGCTGCAAAGGTGTTACTTCTGCTCGGGAGTCCAGAACTAGAGTTCACATTTAAAAACAATTGGGATGTCATTTAGGACTGAGATGAGGAGAACATTTTTTTTACTTGCATATTATGAATATTTGCAATTCTCTACCACACAGTAATGTGAAAGCTCAGCCTTTGAGTATGATTAAGGGAGAGATTTATTGATTACTAATGGGCCCACACTCTACATTGAATCCTTGATGTGCATGCTCCTGATTTTGTCCCTTCTTTTACTCCACTTGTCCATCTCAGCATCTGCAGCTCATAAGGCTCCTGTCTTTGTTCCTCTCTTTTTGATGTTGCCCAAGGTTCTGCACAATGTAACGGGGTCAGTTTCACTGTTGGCTTGTAGGTTATCCCTGCCAGTTTCCTATTAACCAATATTCCTTCAGAACAAAAGTACGGCAGATGCTAGAAATCTGAAATAAAAACTGAAAGTGCTGCAAATACTCAGCACATCTGGTAACATCCATGGAGCACATATGTATTTCCATCTGTTTCTATTTATCACTCCATTGCATTTCTTCCAATTGTTCACTAAAAATAATCCACTGCTCATTTCAATTCCCATCTTCTGTCATCACTGTCCTCAGGTAATTGAAAATATCATTTCTCCTACTTGTGACCCATGACCTTTACACCTTCACATGACTCCTCTTTAATCAGCTCAAATTGATTGCCCAAAACTTGATTCTTCTGGTCTCCTGGTCTTCAATGCCCTGTCTTCTGCATATATATTATTACCAGACCCATGAACTCCTCTGCATTTTCCTCTGCATCAAATACCTTTGGAAATCAAAGTATATTAAATTTAGTGGTTTATCTTTTTCTCTCCCACTTGTTACATCTTCAAAAGAAACTCTACTCAATTAGTTGAAGATGATTTCTTTGCTGTAAAACCATGGTAACTCTATCTGACTCATTTGATTTTTTTGCCAGGCAATGTTCATATTTTCTAATAATAGATTTCAGCGTTTTCTTGATGACTTGTGAGAACTGACCTATTGTTAGCTTCTTGTTTTCTCTTTTCCTCCTTTCTTGAACTGTGATGTTACATTTGCCACTTCTATTCCATTCAGATCTTTGCACAATCTAGTCAGGAGTATATCTTTAAAACTCTAGGACATAGGCCATCAGGTCTTGTAGTTTTAGTCACTGAAGATTCTCCAGTACTCATTCTTTTCTGATTGTGCACACTGACCAACTCACACTCATATACACTCATACACTCACACCCACTCTCAAACTCACACTATTTCACACATATGTGACAAAATCTTGCATTGATATACAACAGAAGGGAATATATACTGGGAACTGGAACTGTACTCTGGTATTGTTGCTATGAACTATGCATTGGAATTAGGTCTGTGTTTCTATGGCCATGGCAGTGAGACAGGTTTTGGAAATGCTCTTTTCTTACTGTGTGTGTGGTTCCAGTGGTCCCTGTAGATGATGAGGTATTTCTGCATGCTTCCCTGACACTGTTCCAGAGGCATCTCCTTCCATTCAAGGAGCGCTGAGTGTTTCCTGATGTTGGTCACATTGACCTTGCGGGGTCCATGGGTTGGTGCTAAACATAAACAACATCATTGAATCAGAAAGTGCACAAGGAGCCATTCAGCCTATTTCCCCAATGCTGGCTCTTTGAAAGAGTTATTCAATTAGACCCAAGAAATTAGACAACAAAAAGCCCAAAGAAACAGACTAGAGCAGTTTCAGTGCATAGACTGGGGTCAGGTTTTGCATCAGACAGAAATGATTCCTTTGAAACTGACACAAAGTTAATCAAACACAGAAGACTCCAGGGTTCCATCATGCCTGAATCCCAAATCTTGTGACCCAGTAATAAGCATATGGCCAGAGGTAAGGTTCTGACAGCTCTATCCTGTTTATTGGTACCTCAGCTATGTTTGTCAGCAAGTAATTGTGATAATAACAAGGTCAGCCAGGTGGACCTCATACAATATTAACTTGGTCCAATCAGGGAGCTCTGGCTGACAGATGTAAACAGGAGAGTCAGAGGTTCTGTTAACTCTGCAAGTGGCTCTGAGGGAGCTGGATCAGTGTCAGGGTCTCTACATGTGGGCGGCACAGTGGCACAGTGGTTATCACTGCTGCCTCACAGCGCCAGAGACCTGGGTTCAATTCCCGCCTCAGGCGACTGACTGTGTGGAGTTTGTACATTCTCCCCGTGTCTGCGTGGGTTTCCTCCGGGTGCTCCGGTTTCCTCCCACAGTCCTAAGATGTGCAGGTCAGGTGAATTGGCCATGCTAAATTGCCCATAGTGTTAGGTAAGGGGTAAATGTAGGGGTATGGGTGGGTTGCGCTTCGGCGGAGCGGTGTGGACTTGTTGGGCCGAAGGGCCTGTTTCCATACTGTAATCTAATCTAATCTAATGTGTAAGTAAAGGGTGACTTGGTAACAGGATACCAACCCCTGTGGAGTTTATTTCAGTAACAGTGAGAAACATATTTCTGGCACCAGGGTTTATAGTTGCACTGGATCTGTTAACGCTGGCCTCTTTTGCAATCAGTTCTCAAGACTTCCCGTCTGACTGTTTGAGATCCATTCCCTGTGTTAGGTAGGGGCTGACCCTGACACAGAATCAATGTCAACACATTGATATCCTAAAGTTAAGAAACAGAAAGTTAGCAAGTCTGACAACATCTGTGGAAGAGAAACAGAGTTGACAATTCGAGTTTGACATGATATTTCTTCAGCCTTTTATATCCTGGACTGCTGGGAGCTACAGAGAACCAGAACCCTCTCTCTAACAGAGATCTTGGAAAGATCTTCACAATGGTTAGTGAGAGAAACAACCTCTTGTTTTCTCAGCAGCTTTGCCCAATTGATCTTGGATAGACATGCAGGAGGCTGGAAGAACACAGCAAGCCAGGTAGCTTCAGGAAGTAGAGAAGTCACCTGATGTTGCCTGGCTTGCTGTGTTGTTCCAGACTCCTGCTTGCCCACCTCATTTTCTCAGTAGCTTTGTCAAATTGATTTTGAAATTATGATCTTCATCATTAGGAAGACTTTGGGCTGATGACTTAAGTTACAACTTACGTAGTTGCTGAGTGCAAGCACTGCCTGATCCAATGGTATAGCCTCCCACGCTTTGGCAGCCTTTTCTCTTCCGAAAGCCATTAGTGTGAACGGTGACCCGGTAAAACCTCAGTGGCTGCAGCCCCTCAAATACCTTCTGGAACATTCCTGTAAATAACTCAACATTAGATACACAAGACAATTGGAACATAAAACATAGAACAGTACAGCACTGTACAGGTTCTTCAAGCCCTCGATGTTGTGCCAGCTGGCATAGTTGGGGCCCATGAGGTAGCCCATGGCTACCCCTTTGGTTTGGAGGAAGAGGGAGGATTTAAAGGAGAAATTGTTGAGGGTGAGGACCAGGTCAGCCAAACGAATGAGGGTGTCAGTGAAAAGACACTGGTGGGGACATCGGGAAAGGAAGAAACGGAAGGCTTGGATGCCTTGGTATGGTGGATGGATGTGTATAGGGAGTGGATGTCCATGGTGAAAATAAAGCGTTGTGGGGCCAGGTAAATGAAAGTCATGAGGAGGTAGAGTGTGTGGGTGGTTTTCCGAACGTATGTGGAGAGTTCCTGGACCCGGGGGAATAGGATGGTGTCAAGGTGTGCAGAGATGAGTTCGGTGAGGCAGGAGCAGGCTGAGACGATGGGCTGAACAGGGCAGTCAGATTTGTGAATCTTCGGTAGGAGGTAGAACTGGGCAGTGTGGGATTCCGAGACTGAGGTTGGAGGCTGTGAGTGGGAGATCCCCTGTGGTGATGAGATTGTGGATGGTCTGGGAGATGATGGTTTGGTGATGGAGGTGGGGGGGCAGTCAGAAGAGGCTTCAGTGATGTAGAGGTTGGTGAGCCAAATGACCACAACAGCTCCTCCCTCTGTGCCCCACCACCTTGTCTGCTAGTTGGGGTTGGGGCAGAAGGAGTGGAGGGCTCTGTGTTGCTTCCACCCCACCACCCTCCGGATACACCGCATCATCCTCCACCATTTCCCCATCACCAGGGATGTATTTCGGAGTCCCTCCACGACCTCCCTTGTCAGGTCCACGCCCTCCAACAACCCACCCTCCCCTCCTGGCACCTTCCCCTGCCACCAGAAGAATTGCAAACCCTGCACCCATACCTTCCCCCTCACCTCCGTCCAAGGTCCCACATCCGATATTTACCTGTACTCCCACACACATCATCTACTGTATCCGTTGCACCCAATTTGGTCTCCTCTACATTGGAAAGGCAGGACGCCAACTTGCAGATTGTTTCAGAGAACATCTCTGGGACACCCAAACTAACCAACCCCACCGCCCTTTGACTGAATACTTTAACTCCCCCTCCCACTCCCCCAAGGACCTGCGCCTTCTCCATTACCAAACCCTTACCACTCGCCACCTCATCTTCCACCTTGGGACCCTCCAACCTCACGGGATCAATGGGGATTTCACCAGCTTCCTCATTTCCCTTCCCCTCACCTTATCCCAGTCCCAACCTTCCAACTCAGCACCGCCCTCTTGAACTGTCTTACCTGTCCATCTTCCTTCCCACCTATCCACTCCATACTCCTCTCCCACTTATCACCATTAACCCCACCCCCTCTACCTACCTATTGCACTCTCAGCCATCTCCCCGCCAGCCCCACCCCCTGCCCATAGAACAAAGAAGATTTACAGCCCAGGAACAGGCCTTCGGCCCTCCAAGTCTGAGCCGATCCAAATCCACTGTTGAAACCTATTGTCCAATTCCTAAGCATCTGTATCCCTCTGCTCCCCACCTACTCATCCATCTGTCCAGATGCATCTTAAACGAATCTCCCGTGCCTGCCTCTATCACCTCTGCTGGCAACTCATTCCAGGCACGTACCGCCTCCTGTGTAAAGTACTTGCTGCATGTATCCCCCTTAAACTTTTCACCTCTCACCTTGAAAGCGTGACCTCTTATTGGATCCTTCACCCTGGGAAAAAGTTTGTCCCTATCCACCCTGTCTCTACCCTTCATGATTTTGTAAACTTCAATCAGGTTCCCCATCAATCTCCTTTTTTCTAATGAAAACAATCCTAACCTACTCAACCTCTCTTCATAGCTAGCACCTTCCATACCAGGCAACATCCTCGTAAACCTTCTCTGTACCCTCTCCAAAGCATCCACATCCTTTTGGTAATGTGGCGACCAGAACTGTACACAGTATTCTAAATGTGGCCGAACCAATGTCTTGTACAATTTTAACATGACCTGCCAACTCTTATACTCAATACCCCGTCCCATTTATCTCTCAACCCCCCGGCCCACCAACCTCATTCCTGATGAAGGGCTTATGCCCAAAACGTCGATTCTCCTGCTCTTTGAATGCTGCTTGACCTGCTGTGCTTTTCCAGTGCCACACTCTTTGACCCAAATGTATTTGATTCTACTCTCACCGCTGGCAGTGCATTCCACACACCCACCATTCTCTGTGTAAAGAACCTACCTTTGACATCTCCCCTAAACCTTCCTCCAATCACCTTAAAATTATGCCCCCTCATGATAGCCTTTTCCGCCCTGGTACAAAGTCTCTGGCTATCCACTCTATCGATGCCTCTCATCATCTTGTACACCTCTATCCAATCACCTCTCATCCTTCTTTGATCCAATGAGAAAAGCCCTCATTCCCTCAACCTTTCTCCATAAGACATTCCCTCCTGTCCAGGCAGCAGCGTGGTAAATCTCCTCTGCACACTCACTGAAGCTTCCACATCCTTCCCAAAATGAGGGGACCAGAATTGAACACAATATTCCAAGTGTGGTCTCACCAGGATGGTTAGCTGCAGCATAACCTCATGGCTCATAAACTCAATCCCTCTGCTAATGAAAGCCAACAACCATATCCCTTCTTAACAACTCTATCAACCTGGGTGGCAACTTTGAGGGATCTTTGGACATGGACTCCAAGATCCCTCTGTTTCTCCACACTGCCAAGAGTCCTGCCTTTAACCCTGTATTCTGCATTCAAATTCAACCTTTCAAAATGAATCACTTCACACTTTTCCAGGTTGAACTCCATCTGCTACTTCTCAGCCCAGCTCTGCATCCTGTCAATGTCCCGTTGCAACTTACAACAGCCCTCCCCATACTATCCACAACTCCATCAAACTTCATGTCATCAGCAAACTTACGAACCCACCCTTCCACTTCCTCATCCAAGTCATTTATAAAAATCACAAAGAGCAGAGGTCCCAGAATCGATCCCTGCAGAACACCACTGGTCACCAAGCTCCAGGCTGAATACTTTCCATCTACTACCACCCTCTGTCTTCTATGGACCAGCCAATTCTGTATCCAGACAGACAAATTTCTCTGTATTCTAAGTGTCCTTACTTTCTAAATGAGCCTACTGTGGGGAACTTTATCAAATGTCTTGCTAAAATCCATATACAGCACATTCACTGCTTTATATTCATCAATGTGTTTTGTCACATCCTCAAAAAATTCAATAAGGTTTGTGAGGCATGACCTGCCCCTCACAAAACCATGTTGACTATCTCTAATCAAACTATGGTTTTCCAAGTAATCATAAATCCTGTCTCTCAGAATCCTTTCCAATACTTTGCCCACCACTAACTTAAGACTGACTGGTCTGTCATTCCCAGGATTATCCCTATTCCCTTTCTTGAACAAGGGAATAACATTTGCCACCCTTCAATCATCTGGCACTACTCCAGTGGACAGTGAGGACAAAGAGATCGTCGCCAAAGGCACAGCAATCTCTTCCCTCACTTCCTGTAGTAACCTTGGGCATATCCCGTCTGGCCCAGGGGATTTATATATCTTATGTTTTTTCAAAATTTTCAACACATCCTCCTTCTTAACATCAACCTGTTCGAGCATATCAGTCTGTTTCACACTGTCCTCAGAAACGTCAAGGTCCCTCTCAGTAGTGAATACTGAAGCAAAGTATTCATTAAGGATACTCCGACTCCAGGCGCAGGTTCCCTCCACTATCCCTGATTGGCCGTACCCTCACTCTGGCCATCCTCTTCTCCTCACATAAATGTAGAACGCCTGAGGGTTTTCCTTAACTTTACCCGCTCTGAAGCTTTTCCAAGCCCCCTCCCCCCCCCAGCTTCTAGCGCTCCTAAAGTGCATTCTTCAGTTCCTTCCTGGCTACCTTATAACCCTCTAAAGCCCTGTCTGATCCATGCTGCCTCAACCTTAAGTAAGCATCCCTGTCTCAGAATCATACATAAACTCCATTCACAATAAGATCATGAGTGAAATACTTGATAATAATTTAGATAAATACAGTTGGGAGAGGACTGGAAGGATATGGTCAAGGAGTGAGATGATCAACAACAGGAGGTGGCTCATGTCAAACAAGACACTAAGTTACACAAGGTGCAGAGAATGTCTTTGGGAGACTGGATGCTCAGGATATTTAAATTTATGAACAATATATCGTTTCCCTTCACACTGTCCAATCAAACACTCCCAGGATATGGATAGCACAGGGTTAGATACAGAGTAAAACTCTTTCTACGTTGTCCCATCAAACATTCCCAGGACAGGGACAGCACGTGGTTAGGTACAGAGTAAAGCTTTCTCTACATTGTCTCCATCAGATACTCCCTGGACAGGGACAGCACATGGTTAGATTTTGTTTTGATTTTGGTTTAGATTGGTTTGCTTGCTGCTAATGTCCATCGCCCATAAATGAAAGAAAACAGTGAATTGATGGTTATGTCATAATGTTGGAAAGAGGTAGACTGGGAGGGTGTAAGATGTATGGATAGTACATGTGGATAATGTATGGATAATACATGTGGATAATGGCAGTGAAGATGCAAATTTTCTCTGCTGCTTGCTGACCTGTTTTGCTCTTAATTTTCAGTTCCCTTCGGGGTTGACAGGAGTTACTGAGAATTCTCACTTTTACCAGCTCCAGGACAATACAGTAGAACTTGGCTTCGTGATGAGTCCATGAGGCTTTCAAGGTCTGGTTATTGATGACTGTGACATTCAGGAATGGTGTTTCTGTGCAAACAGGAGTTAACGAAGATAATGAGCAGCAATACCAAACAGTCTGAGCTGGTCAGAAACTTTCAAATCCCTTTGTGGAGTCCCTGAGAGATTTTACAGTGTCTTTGAGTTTTAATTTGATATTTAAGTAGAAGTTTAATCGAACATTTCAGTCACCCACAAGAATCAGTCCTTTTGGAGTATCGATAACAGATGTCCATTCAGCCACCTCCCCCTCCTGCTCCAAGTTACTTGGCATCAGTTCCTAAAGAGAAGGTAACAATTAGGAGCAGGAGGAGGGCATTCAGCCCACAAGCCTGTTCTGCCATTTGATGTGAATCTGGCTGATTCATTGGTATTGCCTTCACTTTTCCATCTGCTCCCCATATCCTCGAATCCCTGGAGCCAAACATCAATTTATTTTAATCGTGTTCATATCAGGCACTAGGATTTTGGGTTTTAGACTTTAATGGAATGAGATAGAGACTGTTCACAGTAAACTGGGGAAGCTCTGCCAATAAATAAAACAACTGAGGAACAGAGGAGAGTGTTCAAAGAAACATTTATTGCCATTCAGAAGCAGTTAGTATCCATGAGAAGGAAAAACTTCACCTCACAAAAGAAAATAGCCATAGACATCTAAGGAGGTAAGGTACAGCATAAAATTAAAAGAAAGAGCTCATAAAAACACAAAGAGTATTACAGATCCCATAGAATGGAACAAAATCAAAGACCAACAAAGGGCCACAAAGCGGCTTATAAGTGTGTCTAAAAAGGATTATGAAAGAAAACTTGAAAGGGACATAATAGAGACTAAGAAGTGACTTGATAGTTATGTAAAGGGAAAAGAGCTGGTTAGGAACACTGTTGGCCCACTGAAGGCTGACAGTGGGGATATCGTCAATGGCTGGAGGGAAATGGCAGACATGCTGAATGATTAGGTAAAAACAAGAACTGCAGATGCTGGAAACCAGAGTCTAGATTAGAGTGGTGCTGGAAAAGCACAGCAGGTCAGGCAGCATTTGAGGAGCAGGAAAATCGACATTTTGGGCAAAAGCCCTTCATCAAGACTACAGGCAGAGTGCCTGCAGAGTGCAGAGATAAATGAGAGGAGGTGGGGGTGGGGAGAAAGTAGCATAGAGTACAATAGGTGAGTGGGTGTGGGGATGGAGGTGATAGGTCAGGGTCATGCTGAATGACTATTTTATTTCAGTATTTACAGCAGAAAAGGAGGATACCCTGCTGGAAGTCCCAAAGAAATTAACAGAGGACCATGGACAGAATCTAAATAAAATTAGCTTAAGTAAATCATTAATAATGGGGAAATTAATGGAACTGAAGAGTGATGAATCCCCAGGACCTGATGGTCTCCATCCATGGGCGTTAGGAGAGTCGGACAGCACGTTGCAGATAACCTAATCATAATCTTTCAGAGTTCCCTGGATTCAGGCACTGTCCCTCTGGATTGAAAATTTGTTTATATTACTCAGCTCTTAAAGAAGGGTGACAGAGGGAAGCCAGGGAATTATAGACCAGTTAGCCTGACATCTGTGATGGGGAAATTACTGGTGTCTATAACCAAGAATAGGGTGATTGATGAGCTCAAAAAATGCCAGTTAATCAGGGAAACTTAGCATGGATTCATAAAGGTATGACATGCCTGACAAACCACATGGAGTTTTTTTGAAGAGGTGACAAAGGTGGACACAGATAAGTTTACGAATGTTGTTTATATGGACTTCCAGAAGGTTTCTGGGAAAGAGTTACATGAGAGATTGTTAGCTAAGGTGGGCGCCCATGGAATTGAAGGCAAATTACTGACAAGAAAAGAAAATTGGTTGAGTGGTAGGAAAGACAGACTTGGAATAATGGGTAAGTACTCAAGTTGGCAGGACATGACGAGTGGTGTCCCACAAAGATCTGTGTCAGTGTCTCAGTTATTCACAATATTCATTAAACACTTAAATAATGGCGCAAAACATCAAATAACCAAATTTGCTGATGACACTAAACTAGGCAGCAAATTGCAGACAACAGCAGGAAATTGATAGATTAGGTGAATGGACAAAACTGTGGCAGGTGCATTTTACTATAAGCAAGTATGAGGTTATCGAATTGGACTGGAAGAGGATAGATGGGGTATTTGATTTAGAAAGCACAGTGTTAAATATAATGAGTGACTCATAGCTCTTTAAAATGCCATTAACAGGTGCAGAAACTGGCTCATACAATGCTGAGCTTCACATCTAAAGAGCTGCAGTATGATAACACAGATATTATGTTGCAGTTATACAAAACCCTAATTAGACCTCACTTGAAGAACTATGAGCAGATCTGGGCACCACATCTTAGGAAGGATATTTTGGTGCTGGAGGGAGTTCAACACAAGTTTACCAGGATAATACCTGGACTTCAAGGATTACGTTATGAGGAGAGATTGGACAAATCGGGCCTCTATTTTTTAGAATTTAAAAGGTTAATGAGGGATCTAATCGAGGTCTTTAGGATATTAACAGGGAAAGTTAGGGTAAAGATGCACTATTTCCAGAGTTGAAGATTCTAGAAAAGGGAGCATAGCCTAAGAATTAGGGCCAGGCCATTCAAGAGAACATATCAACCCCCTTCAGAATCTTGTATGTTGCAATGCGATCTATTCTTCTTTCGCCCGAGCGTATAGACCTAATTTGCTCAGTCTGTGATCATAGGGATAGCCCTCCTCATCCCCAGGTCCTTCATTCCATTGTAGATATGCATACTAAGATTCCACACAGTATTCAAGGAATGGTGTCTCCAAAACCATGTACAATTGCAGCAAAACGTCTTTGTTCTTTTTTCCCAGTCCCCAAGTATTGTTGATAATAACGGTCAGCATACTAATTGCTTTCTTAATTATTGTCTGTACCTAAATTTCACACTTCATAGTTTAATACGAAATGTTGACTATTTTAATTATATCATCACAGTGAATAACTCAGAGTTCTTCATATTTATTTCCTGTCACATTGCTGCCTACATGCTTAATCTATCTTGATCTCTGTCACCTCTTTGCATGGTCCTCACTGTTAAAATGCAACCAAGCTTTGAGACCAGCTGAGCAAGGGACAGTGTATGCAGTTCCTGGAAGGTATCTTGAATTACAATATGTTTTCACTGTACAGTTAACAAGTCGCATTGACTCCTGAGCCCCTGTGAGGTATTCATCACACCTCAGGCCCCCAACTGGTTTGTACCTTCAGGTGGTGCAGCAGGAATGAAGATAGATTCCATGCATGAGGTTCCTGCTCTGTTAAAGGCGATAATGGAGATGTTGTATGGTGCCAGTGTGATGGCAGTCTGGTACATGGATTTGTTGCGTAAAACCAGAGTGAAGCTGGTTTGATTCAGTGCTGGTTGGAAGATGAGGCTGTAACCGTTCACTTTGGTGTGAGGTGCAGTAGGGGGCTGTGGAAACAGTTTCATTGTTAGTAAAACAAAATTAAAAAGAGAACATCGTTTTTGAATCCTTTCTCCCTCTTGTGGGGCTTACCCACCTTCCCTTGAAGCATACCTTGGCCCAGTTCCACATTCTCACCATCTTCTGAGTTAAGATGTTTTTCTTGAATGACCAATGAATTTATTAATGACAATCTCAGAATTAATAAGTAACAAGAAAGGCTTGAACGTTTGAGCCTGTTTTTAGGGAATAACTTTGATGCGGGTATAAGTTTGATGAAAGGATGAGCCAGATAGATAGTTGCAGACAGTTTGACATTCTGGGATGAGGGGCTTGAGCCAGAAGTGTAAGCGTGAGACTTAGATCAGAGAGGGAATAAACCTCTACACAAATCATCATCAAGCGAGATACTCACTCTCAGGGTTTGCAGCTACAGCACAAATTCATCTGGAGAGATGGACGGAGGAATAGGAACTGGACAGGGAATCATGAATTGCAGCAGTGAATAGAGGAAACAGTCTCAAGCAAAGGCTGATTGAGTCAAATGGTCCATTTTTACAATGCAACATTCCCACCGCTCCTACAGCTGCTTGGGCTGCTTCCTGGGGATTTATTATTCCTTTAAACTAATGCATTTTCAAGTTGTCAGATCAAAGGATTGTCTTTAAGATCAACTGAAAAATATATTTAAACCAATAGGGAGATTCATAATATGAGATTTTATTTTGAATAGACCCACAGACGATGGGGCGGGAGAGGCTTTGAACATGTCAGGAATCTATCTGTAAAATAAGGATTTAACTGTGGACCTTTACCTCATTTATAGCTCAAGCATGCTATTTCTTAAACTTTGCTAAAGCATAGGCAGTATAAAACCTCAAATCTATCCATAGGACTTTAAATAAGATTCAGGAGCAGAAGCAGTGTAAAAATACAAGGCACCTACAAGGCCCCAAAGGAGAGTTTTACCTCGCTTCAACACATGTCATTTACTGTATCCGTTGCTCCCCTCTACATTGGGGAGACAGGATTCCAACTTGCAGAGCGCTTTAGAGAACATCTCTGGGACACCCACACCAATAAACCCCAATGCCCCATGGCCGAACACTTCAACTCCCCCTCCCACTCCCTCAAAGACATGCAGGTCCTCGGCCTCCTCCAATGCCACAGCCTAATCACACGACGCCTGGAGGAAAACGCCTCAGCTTCTGCCTCAGGACCCTCCAACCAAATGACATCAATGTGGATTTCACCAATTTCCTCATTTTGCCTCACCCCATCTTATCCAAGATCCTTCCAACTCAGCACCGCTCTCATGACCTGTCCTTCCTGTCCATCTTCCTTCCCACTTATCCGTTCCACCCTCCTCTCTGACCTATCACCTTTCCCCTCATCTTCATTTACCTATCACATTCCCAGCTACCTTCCCCCAGCCCCACCTCCCTCCTATTTAGTTCTCAGCCCCTGCGGCTCACAAGTCTCATTCCTGATGAAGGGATTATGCCCAAAACTTTGATTCTCTTGCTCCTCGGATACTGCCTGACCTGCTGTGCTTTTCCAGCACCACACTCCTGACTCTGATCTCCAGCATCTGCAGTCCTCATTTTCTCCTAAAACCACAGGTCTATCATTCTTGGATTTAGTAATGTCTAATAACTTAAAATTCTAGCAAGATTGAGGAATTTCCAAAAGAAATTTCTACCATCGTGCATGTGATCTATTGAATTCTGTTATGCAGTTTCATGGTCCTGCCCTCAATGTATCTAAGTTTGTCAACATCTGACCAGGCATAAGCAGGTCAATGGATCATCTTTTTGATAAGGTTTATTCATGAAATCTTTCCAAACCTTCATCTGTGTTTGAATTATCAGGCTCCAATTCCAAAACAAAAACTTTGCTTCTTATCCTGCTTCTAAATGTAAAGGCCACTCTGCTTCCTCATTGGCAATGAAATAACCCAGATCCACACTGGAACCTCCTGCTCCCAATGGTCATAGGCTCATTTTCACAAATGAGCGTTTGTAATTATTCCCAAAACTTTACATTTCAAACTCACCATTCTCTGCTATTAATGTTCAACATTGGCAGATAACTATTTAAACAGACTCAATGTCCGCAGTTTTTGTGAGAGCTTTTTTTTCCAGTTAACCACACTCCATAAAACTCAAACCCCCAACTGATTACTAGTTCCCTATGTTTCTACAATCCATTCACAACCAATTACCTCTTCATTAGTACATCAATCATCTGTTTCTTCATTACATTATGTTTCATACGGTCCTTCAGACATTATTCAACTGAAATACCACCATCCTCAAACAACCAGTGCAAAAGATAAGGCTGAATCATTCGCAGCAATCTTCAGCTAGAAGTGCAGAGTGGGTGATTCCAGTGGTACCCAGCATCACAGATACCAGTTTTGGGCCAACTCAATTCACTCCATGTGATATCAAGAAACTGTTGGAGACACTGAATATTGCACGGGCTAACAACTCACCTCCTGACTCCCAAAGTCTTTCCACCACCTACAAGGCACAAGTCAGGAGTGGAATGGAATACTCCCCATCAGTACAGCTCCAACAACACTCAAGAAGCTTGACACTATCCGGGACAAAGCAACCTGCTTGATTGGCACCAAATCCACAAAAATCCATTAGCTTCACCACCAGTGCTCAGTAGCAGCAGTGTGTGTCATCTACAAGATGCACCACAGAAATTCACCAAAGATCCTCAGACAGCACTTTCTATATGCATGACCATTTGCATCTAGAAGGACAAGGGCAGCAGATACATGGGAATACCACCCCCAGCAAAACCCCTCCCCCCATGCCACTCACCATCCTGACTTGGAAATATATCACTGTTCCTTCATGGGTCAAAGTGAGGGCAGCACAGTGGCTCAGTGGTTAGCTCTGCTGCCTTACAGCGCCAGGGACCCGGGTTCAATTCCAGCCTCGGCCGACTGTCTGTGTGGAGTTTGCACATTCAGCCTGTGTCTGTGTGGGTTTCCTCCTTGTGCTCTGGTTTCCTCCCACAATCCAAACGTGTAGGTTAGATGAATTGGCCATGCTAAATTGCCCATAGTGTTCAGGGGTGTGTCAGTTAGGTGCATTAGTCAGGTGTAAATGCAGAGTAATAGGTTGGGGGCAAGTGTCTGGATAGGTTGTTCTTTGAATAGTCAGTATAGACTTGTATGGCCAAATGAATCTATGAATTCAATGAAAATCATGGAATTCCCTCCCCAATGGCATTGTGGCTTTACTACAGCAGATAAAACAAAGCAGTTCAAGAAAGCAGCTCACCCCCACCTTCTCAAGAACAATTAGGGATGAGTATGGCCAGTCAGTGATGTCCATGTCCCAAGAATGAATAAATTTTTAAAAAGAAATTACATGATAACAGCACACCAAGAGACTGCAGGGGATGCCAAAGTAATTCTCAACATTCTCCTAGACTGCAAATCTCAGAGAAACAACCCTTGCAGTTGTGATCATTCCCCTTTCTAAGACTTCTCATCACACCCCCACCTGAGCAGCTGACACTTACTCACTTACCCAGCTTTCTTGCAGATCATGCCCATGCCTCACAATTACCCTGATAATTTTTTTCCAGCCTTCTCAATCCATTGTTGACACCTTGTTGCTTTCTGCCCAATCAGGAAAAAGAATGCATAACACAGAGCGAGAGAGTGGTACAGCAGGTTGGAGAGGAGGCAGGGACTGATTCCTTGATGTTTGCTAGCAATGTCACAGGTTGGTTGGGATGGAGGGACATATATTGGAAGGTTAGAGATGCAAGTAACAAGCTGACATCAATCTGAATTTGTGAGGCACTGGCAATCAGTGGACAGTGAAAAAAGCTATCTCTGAGTATGACAGGACCATGATCAGATGGGCCAAATGGTTGAGGATTGGCAGATGGAGTTTAATTTAGATAAATATGAGGTGCTGCATTTCGTTAGGACAAACCAGGGCCTATACACTTAATGGTAAGATCTTGGGAAGTGTTTCTGAACAAAGAGACTTTGGGGCAGAGGTGCATAGTTCCTTGAAACTGGGGTCTCAGGTAGAAGAAAGCATTTGGCATACTTGCCTTCATTGGTCAGAACATTGAGTATAGGAGTCGAGATGTGATGTGACTATACAGGACATTAGTACAATTATAAAATTTTAAAAGGCATCTGGATGGTTAAATGAATAGGAAGGGTTGAGAGGGATATGGGCCAAATGCTGGCAAATGGGACGAGGCCAGATTAGGATGTCTGGTTGGTGTGAAGGGTCTGTTTCCGTGCTATATGACTCTGTTGAGAGCACCGACCCTCAGGCCGTACGTCTCGATGTGTTTGACGGAGGGATCTCATTTCATTGAGCTGCAACTCTGTCCATCCACCTGAACCCAGTCCATTGATGGGAACACACTGCCATCCTCCTAACCAAAGGACATAATCTGAAGGACAGAGAGAACAAGAGAGTGAGGGAGATGGACAGGGAAATGGAGAGTCAAGAAAGATACATCGAACATAGAACATTACAGCGCAGTACAGGCCCTTCGGCCCTCGATGTTGTGCCGACCTGTCATACCAATCTGAAGCCCATCTAACCTACACTATTCCATGTACGTCCATATGTCGTCCAATGACGACTTAAATGTACTTAAACTTGGCGAATCTACTACCGTTACAGGCAAAGCATTCCATACCCTTACTACTCTCTGAGTAAAGAAACTACCTCTGACATCTGTCCGATATCTATCACCCCTCAGTTTAAAGCTATGCCCCCTCGTGCTTGCCGTCACCATACTTGGAAAAAGGCTCTCCCTGTCCACCCTATCTAACCCTCTGATTATCTTATATGTCTCTATTAAGTCACTTCTCAACCTTCTTCTCTCCAATGAAAACAGCCTCAAGTCCCTCAGTCTTTCCTTGTAAGACCTTCCCTCCATACCAGGCAACATTCTAGTAAATCTCCTCTGCACCCTTTCCAAAGCTTCCACATCTTTCTTATAATGTGGTGACCAGAACTGTACACAATACTCCAAGTGCGCCTGCACCAGAGCTTTGTACAGCGTAGCATAACCTCCTAGTTCTGGAACTCGATCCCTTTATTAATAAAAGCTAAAATACTGTATGCCTTCTTAACAACCCTGTCAACCTGGGTGGCAACCTTCAAGGATCTGTGTACCTGGACACCGAGATCTCTCTGCTCATCTACACTACCAAGAATCTTACCATTAGCCCAGTACTTTGCATTCCGGTTACACCGACCAAAGTGAATCACCTCACACTTGTCCGCATTAAACTTCATTTTCCACCTCTCAGCCCAGCTCTGCAGCTTATCTATGTCTCTCTGTAACCCACAACATCCTTCGTCACTATCCACAACTCCACCGACCTTAGTGTCATCTGCAAATTTACTAACCCACCCTTCTACGCCCTCATCCAGGTCATTTATAAAAATGATGAACAGCAGTGGATCTAACACCGACCCTTGCGGTACACCACTTGTAATGGACTCCAGGATGAACATTTCCCATCAACCACCACCCTCTGTCTTCTTTCAGGAAGCCAATTACTGATCCAAACTGCTATATCTCCCACAGTCTCATTTTCCGCATTTTGTACAATAGCCTACTGTGGGGAACCTTATCGAATGCCTTGCTGAAATCCATATACACCACATCAACCGGTTTACTCCCATCTACCTGTTTGGTCACCTTCTCAAAGAACTCAATAAGGTTTGTGAGGCACGACCTACCTTTCACAAAACCGTGCTGACTATCCCTAATCAAATTATTCTTTTCTAGATGATTATAAATCCTATCTCTTATAACCTTTTCCAACACTTTACCAACAACTGAAGTAAGGCTCACTGGTCTATAATTACCAGGATTGTCTCTACTCCCCTTGAACAGGGGAACCACATTTGCGATCCTCCAGTCTTCTGGCACGATTCCTGTAGACAATGATGATTTAAAGATCAATGCCAAAGGCTCGGCAATCTCCTCCCTGGCTTCCCAGAGGATCCTAGGATAAATCCCACCTGGCCCAGGGGACTTACCTATTTTCACACTCTGCAGGATTTCTAATACCTCTTCCTTATGAACCTCACTCCCACCCAGTCTAGTAGCCTGTATCTCAGTAATCTCCTCGTCAACATTGTCGTTTTCTAGAGTGAATACTGTCGAAAAATAATCATTTAGTGCTTCCCCTATCTCCTCTGACTCCACACACAACTTCCCACTACGATCCTTGATTGGCCCTAATCTTACTCTCGTCATTCTTTTATTCCTTAAATACCTATAGGAAGCCTTAGGGTTTACCCTGATCCTATCCGCCAACAACTTCTCATGTCTCCTCCTGGCTCTTCTGAGCTCTCACTTTAGGTCTTTCGTGGCTACCTTGTAACCCTCAAGCGCCCTAACTGAGCCTTCACATCTCACCCTAACATAAGCCTTCTTCTTCCTCTTGACCAGAGATTCCACTTCCTTCATAAACCACGGCTCCTGCGCTCTACAGCTTCCTCCCTGCCTGACAGGTACATACTTATCTAGGACACTCAGGAGCTTTTCCTTGAATAAGCTCCACATTTCTAATGTGCCCATCTCCTGCAGTTTCCTTCCCCATCCTATGCTTCCTAAATCTTGCCTAATCGCATCGTAATTGCCTTTCCCCCAGCTGTAACTCTTGCCCAGTGGTATACACCTATCCCTTTCTATCAGTAAAGTAAACATAACAGAATTGTGATCGCTATCACCAAAGTGCTCACCTACTTCCAAGTCTAACACCTGGCCGGGCTCATTACCCAGTACCAAATCTAATGTGGCTTCATCCCTTGTTGGCCTGTCTACATACTGTGTCAGGAAGCCCTCCTGCACACACTGGACAAAAACTGACCCATCTATACTACTCGTACTATAGTGTTCCCAGTCAATATTTGGAAAGTTGAAGTCCCCTATGTCAACTACCCTGTCTCTCTCACTCCTATCGAGGATCATCTTTGCTATCCTTTCCTCTACATCTCTGGAACTATTCAGAGGCCTATAGTAACAGGGTGACCTCTCCTTTCCTGTTTCTAACCTAAGTCCATACTACCTCAGTTGACAAGTCCCCAAACATTCTTTCTGCAACTGTAATGCTGTCCTTGACCAACAATGCCACACCTCCCCCTCTTTTACCATCTTCTCTGTTCTTACTGAAACATCTAAATCCTGGAACCTGCAACAACCATTCCTGTCCCTGCTCTAACCATGTCTCCGAAATGGCCACAACATTGAAGTCCCAGGTACCAACCCATGCTGCAAGTTCATCCACCTTATTCCGGATGCTCCTGGCGTTGAAGTAGACACACTTCAAACCAACTTCTTGCTTGCTGGTGCCATCTTGTGTCCCTGAAACTTGATTTCAGACCTCCCTACTCTCAACCTTTTCCATACTCAAACTACAATTTTGGTTCCCATTCAGAGAGAGAGAGAGACTGAAAGAAAAGGAACAACAGGGAGAGAAGAGAAAGAGAGAAACATATTTGCAAGCTACACTTACCTCCCATTGTAGTTTCACAATCCTCTGGCCAGGACAATTGTGACTAAAATTACCAATTAAGGTCCACCTCAGATCCAGTTGTTCGATGATTTCTATTAAGTAAAGACAATCATGTTAATGCCCATCCTGCTGCAATGAGACCTGAATATAAACATGCAGGAGCTGCGTCATTTTCCCAAGTCAGCCAGAAGTGGGTTTGTTAACTCAGCAGCGAATAACCTGAACCAGCCTCACCCCGATCCCTCATGCTGACCCCTCTCAGCTTGAAAACTTTCACATCCTGACCTGTCCCACCCTGACCCATCCTCACATTCTGACCTGTCACACACCTGACCTCACATTACCCTTAAACTCCCTTACTCTCTGCTCTTGACCATCCTACTATCTTACTGTGACTCCTGCTCCACCCCAGCCAGTATCACACTTTCCTCATGTGATTTCTGTCAAGTTTTAAATTAATTTGTTTCTTCACCTGCTGGGACTAAGATTGTTTCACTCCACGGGCTCCAGATACTTCCAGGGGAAAGGAGGATCCTTCGGATCTGGAGTTTATAGGCAAATGGTGATTCCAGCTGGATCCTGCATGTTTCTGAAAACATTGAACACCACAGGAATCAAAAGCAAATCAGAACTGAAACTTGATCAAATCTCATCCCTCAAGCCGCCATCTGACCATCTGACTTAAGTGTAACTTTTTAAATCAGAGTTTATTCTGTTGCAGGTTTCTGAGCTGGAGATTGATGGGGATTTATCAGCATTGTGACATCAGGGGAGTCGCTAAGACATTTGCTCTCACCTTGTGTCTCCAGGTCACTGGAATTACAGGTTATCTGCAAAGAGAGATCAGAATGAGTGGAACTACTGTCAACAGTGAATCTTAATTTCACTTGCAAATAGTTGTGCTTGGAGAAGCAGGTTTAATGATGAAGGTTATCTTTCAGGAAATGTCTCTCTCCTCTGACCAAAGGAAAGCAATCGTGGGATGACAGGGTGTGCAATGAAATTTCACCGGACTAGTTTCTGGATGAGAGGCCAGTCCCTGTGAAGAGGGTGGAATGGGCTGGACCCATCCTGACTAGAATTTACAAGAAGGAGAACTGAGCTCATTCCAACCTGCAGATTCTCCAAAAGCATTACCGGGTCTTTGCTGAGAGGCAGGATAATCCAAAACAGGGATCACAGTCTCAGGATCAAGCATCAAACATTGGAAGTATCAAGGAGACATTTCACCACTTCAGTAAAAAGGGATTCTTTTCCAGTTCTCAATGCTCAGTGATGGAGAAGAGCCCAGGCTGGGCCCCAATGCTGGATTACAGACTGTGGGAATTAGTGCACTGAGCAGCATTACACCTCGTCCTCTGCAGTGGGACTGAGCATCATTGTGGGAGGGAGCATCTCCTGTTCTAGAAGCTAAATACAAACCTCCCTTTAGAAGCAATGATTGTATTGGAGTGTTCACAGTACAGAGCAGAGGAAGCTTTTATTCTGTATCTAACCCTGTTCTTTCCCTGTTGTGGGAGTGATTGTTTGGCATAGTGTAGAGGGAGATTTACTTTCTTTAGAAATAATGTGGAGGTGCCAGTGTTGGACTGGGGTATACAAAGTTAAAAATCACACAACACCAGGCTATAGTCCAACAGGTTTATTTGGAAACACTAGCTTTTAGAGCGCTGCTCCTTCATCAGGTAGCTTGTGGGGTTAGGGTTAGGATTAGGACTAATCCCACAAACTACCTGATGAAGGAGCAGCGCTCTGAAAGCTTGTACTTCCAAATAAACCTGTTGGAGTATAACCTAGTGTTGTGTGATTTTTAACTTTATTTAGACGAGTAGAGGGAGCTCTCCTCTACACCTAGTGTTGTACTTTGGGAGTGATTAAAGTGTACATATTCCTTTGTTAGAAAATCTGAGTCCCTGTGTCCCTGTGTCCGTGTACCTGCTTACACTTGCTGGAGTTTAGTCTCCAAAACCAAATCTCATTCTTTATTTTTCGGAGCTCTGGCTTCTCCCAGGTCAGTATGAGATTTCTTGCCAATCGCATCATCTTAATGTCTTTGCCCTGGAGTGCTTCATATCTGACTGAAAAGCAGGATGTTTATTAGAGAGAATGAAACATAACTCACATTTTATTACATTTTGCAATGCAACATCCCATTCCCGACTAATATAAAACTATGAAGGGAATAGATAAGGTAGAAGCAGCGAGGTTGTATCTACTGGTGGGTGAATCTAGAACTAGGGAACGTAAAACATAGAACATAGAACATAGAAAAATACAGCACAGAACAGGTCCTTTGGCCCTCGATGTTGCACCGATCCAAGCCCACCTAACCTACACTAGCCCACTATCCTCCATATGCCTATCCAATGCCCGTTTAAATGCCCATAAAGAGGGAGAGTCCACCACTGCTACTGGCAGGGCTTTCCATGAACTCACGACTCGCTGAGTAAAGAACCTACCCCTAACATCTGTCCTATACCTACCCCCCCTTAATTTAAAGCTATGCCCCCTCGTAATAGCTGACTCCATACGTGGAAAAAGGTTCTCATGGTCAACTCTATCTAAACCCCTAATCATCTTGTACACCTCTATCAAATCACCCCTAAACCTTCTTTTCTCCAATGAAAACAGCCCCAAGTGCCTCAGCCTTTCCTCATACGATCTTCCTATCATACCAGGCAACATCCTGGTAAACCTCCTCTGCACCCGTTCCAGTGCCTCCACATCCTTCCTATAGTATGGCGACCAAAACTGCACACAATACTCCAAATGCGGCCGCACCAGAGTCTTATACAACTGCAACATGACCTCAGGGCTCCGGAACTCAATTCCTCTACCAATAAAAGCCAGTATGCCATATGCCTTCTTCACCGCACTATTTACCTGGGTGGCAACTTTCAGAGATCTGTGTACATGGACACCAAGATCCCTCTGCTCATCCACACTACCAAGTATCCGACCATTAGCCCAGTACCCCATCTTTTTGTTACTCTTAAACTCAAAATAAGATTTAGAACCGTATTGAGGAGGAATTTCTTCACCCAAAGGATTGTGAATCTATAGAATTCCATGTCTAGTGAAGCAGTTGAGGCAAAAATGAATAGTTTTTTTTAACAGTAAAGGAATTAAGAGTTATGGTGAGTGGGTGGGTAGGTGGAGCTATGGCCATGAAAAGATCAGCCATGGTTTTATTCAGTGCCGGAGCAGGCTGGAGTGCCGCATGGGCACTTACTCTTAGTTCTTAATTTCTTATGTTCTCTGTTCACTACATTTGTCAGGACATTGTGGCAGTGAGAGTGTCCGGTCTGGCTGTGGTTAGTGGGTCAGTGAGAGTGCCTGGTCTGGCAGTGGTCAGTGGGTCAGTGAGAGTGCCTGGTCTGGCAGTGGTCAGTGGGTCAGTGAGAGTGCCTGGTCTGGCTGTGGTCAGTGGGTCAGTGAGAGTGCCCGGTCTGGCTGTGGTCAGTGGGGCAGTGAGTGCCTGGTCTGGCTGTGGTCAGTGGGGCAGTGAGTGCCCGGTCTGGCTGTGGTCAGTGAGTCAGTGAGTGCCTGGTCTGGCAGTGGTCAGTTGGTCAGTGTGTGCCCGGTCTGGCTGTGGTCAGTGGGGTAGTGAGTACCCAGTCTGGCTGTGGTCAGTGGGGTAGTGAGTGCCCAGTCTGGCTGTGGTCAGTGGGGCAGTGAGTGCCCGGTCTGGCAGTGGTCAGTGGGTCAGTGTGTGCCCAGTCTGGCTGTGGTCAGTGAGGTAGTGAGTGCCTGGTCTGGCTGTGGTCAGTTGGGTAGTGAGTGCCCAGTCTGGGAGTGGTCAGTTGGTCAGTTAGTGCCCAGTCTGGCTGTGGTCCTGCATTTCCCCATAATCATTCATCCCCTTGGTTATCAAGACTGGCCAGGGAACTGCTAGATGCAGAGATTTTGGAAAATGTTTGCTCTGAAGCTGTTTAAAGGTGAGAAAGAGGACAGTGTCAGATACCAGTTACAATCGTGACAATTGAGCAAGTCACTTAATGGTGGACACAATGACCCCTAACAAACCATTGAGAGTCAAGAGTCTTCAAAGTTTCAGAAAGGATTTACAAGGATATTGCTGGGGTTGGAGGGTTTGAGCTCTCGGGAGAGGCTGAATAGGCTTGAGTTGTTTTCCCTGGAGTGTCAGAGGCTGAGGAGTGAATTTATAGAGATTTATAAAATCTTGAGGAGCATGGATGGGGTAAATAGACAAGGTCTTTTCCCTGCATGGAGGAGTCCAGAACTAGAGAGCATAGGTTTAGGGTGAGAGGGGAAAGATTTAAAAGGGATCTGAAGGCAACTTTTTCACGCAGAGTATGGTATATGTATGGAATGAGCTGCCAGAGGATGTGGTGGAGGCTGGTACAATTGCAGCATTTAAAAGGCATCTGGATGGGTATATGAATTGGAAGGGCTTAGAGGGATAAGGGCCGGGTGCTGGCAGGTGGGACTAGATTAGGTTAGGATATCTGGTCGGCATGGACTAGTTGGACCAAAAAGGGTCTGTTTCAGTGCTGTACATCTCTAAGACTTTAAGTTGTTGTTAAAGGCTAGAGTCTTGATTTGCGATGCTCTGACATTCCTGTTGTTGTTACCACTGTATTTATACAGTGAGTCCAGTTCAGTCAATAAGCATCTCGAGGACTCAATAGTGCGGGATACAGTGATACTAACATCATTGATTGTCAAAGGGCAATGATTAGATTCTCTCTTGGAGTGGTCATTGCCTGTTACTTGTGTGGCATGACTGTTATTTGCCACTTTTCAGCCCAAGCCTGGATATTGTCCAGGTCTTGTTGCATTTGTATATGGACTGCTTCAGTATCTGAAGAATCACAAATGGTGCTGAACATTGTAAAATCATTGGCAAACATCCCCATTTCTGACCTATGGGGTCAGAAGGTCATTGATGAAGCAGATGAAGATGGCTGGTCCTAGGACACTCCCCTGAGGAACTCCAACAGAGATTCCTGGAGATGAGATGACTAACTTCCAACAACCATGACCATCATCCTCTGTGTTCCCTGTAGCTCCAGTCAATAGAACCTTTTCCCTCCGATTTCTATTGAGTGCAGCTTTGCTAGGCTCCCTTGATGTCACACTTGGTCATACTTGAGGACCGTTTTAGAGAATGGCAAATGAAATGATGTTCTTAGAATTCTTTTCTTGCTGACTGAACCTGCACACTGGATTCTTTTAGTGGTTTCTGTCTTTCCATGATACTGGGCCCCTGCAGCTAAGTAACAGCAGATTTCTTTTCTTTTCACTTATCTCCCAGTGCACAGAACTATTCACTTCAAGGGTTTCACCACTTTATTCAAATGCATGTGAACAAAAAATTTTCCAGACATATCAGCCTCAGTCATGGAACTCAGAACTGAAACTAGTACCTTCCCTCTTCTTACCCAGACACAAATCTGAAATCCAGACATACAAATGATATCTGAAATTAAACAATGTTCTTCTATATTAAAGTCTACATTTCCCAATCATCATTATGCCAGAAACATATCATGAACCGTCATCACATTGTGAGGGTACCAGGTTGGGCTGTGGCATGTTGAGGCACTGGTCTCAATTACATTTTGTTAAAATTCATTTTAAGATTTGGTCGAAACCTCAATAGTAATTTTTGTGGTTGATACTGTTTTGTTGGTTTGTATTTTTCAGTGCCTTTGACTTTTCAAATTGTAGCCATCCATTGAGGAAGTGCCTGACAAAGAGGAAACCATTAAACAGTTATTTGAAGCAAAAACAGTATCATAGTTATTACAGGTCCCTGACCCAGCTCCCAAGATAATGCGAGCAAATGCAGGAGCTTCATTCCAGACCAGTCCAGACCAAGTTCATTGTTTTGATTTAGTTCCATCATGAGAGATACAAATTACCCACAGTCAACCAGAAACTTGTGTCAACTTTGGGGAAAGGTCCTTCTCACCAATCATGTGGCAAATGTACAACCACAATCTGGCAGGAACAATGGAAATGAACTAATTCTCCACGCATCTAAATCACCTCCATTTCGAAAGTATTACTTTCGACTTGGCCGAAAATGGTTCCAATCACCAATACTGACCATAATTAAATGCAGCAACATCATGTTGTGTGGCAGAATTATTTTAAAGCAGTGACCGGTTTGAGCAAAAACAGAGGCCCTGGTGGCTTTCCACCTGATTGACAGATCACTGGCAAGTGGTAACTATCCAGTTCATAAATCACCAGCCCAAGCAACTACATTCAGGATTGTTCCTAATCCACAGCAAGAGTGTAACTCACTTGTGTTATTTGGCACAATGTAGAGTTTTTCAGATTTAATCTTTGTGTCCCCATCCATTGCTTCCACCCAGAAGGTCAGATTCTTTGCCAGGTAGAAATTGTCACGGGGCACGGTGTAGTTGGTTTTATTCCCAGCTGGAAAAGAATAGGGGCATGTCTTGCAGGTTTCACAACTGGAAAAACAGAAAAAGTCATTGACAAGGTGACAAGTTCCAGTTTGAGCATCTCATCAACTTTTAATCAGTCATGGCCCTGGAAACTTCACCCTGTTTCTCTTTACCCACAAATATATTGCTGACAGAAGGTCAGGAGAATCCCAGGAAAACAGCAGGATATTCAGCTCCAGGATCATCACTGCCTAAGTCAGTGTTATCCTTGGGATCATTAGCATTTTAAAGGATTACTCACTCTCATGCTGGGCTCTTTGGGGCTTGAGTGAATCTGGCTCAGCAGGCAGTGAAGAAAGTGAACAGTATGCTGGCCTTCATAGCGAAAGGATTTGAGTATAGTCCAACACTAGCACCTCCATATCATAATCTCCCTCTGACCTTCTCCCACCCCTCTCTCCGCATAAAGGTTTGCTCAATATTCTAAGACTGAATTTTTAAAATTACACTCACATTACACTGGATTTACACCAATCGTTACTCCAATGAGTGTATAAATTAACTGACCCTTATCTGTTTTATTTCAAGGAGTCACAGCAAAGTGATTCACTTTGTGGAATTCTCCCTTTTGTACTTCTCAGCTCTGCCAAGGAGTGGCAGTGACCCTTCCACCCCTCACGCCTGCTGAACCATTGGCTTTAGCTGTCTGATTTCCTGTCTGATTTCATAACCCTAATAAATCCAAGTCCCATCACTGAGGTCAGGGGTGACATATTGACAGGAATAGAGAATTGTCTGATTAACAGGAAACAGGAAGTGGGCAAAAATAGGTCATTCTTTTGGTTAGGAGGTAATGAGTGGTGTGCAACAGGGAGCAGTGCTGCAGCCTCAACTTCTTACAATTTATACAAATGACTCAAATGAAGGAATGGAGATCTTATTGCTAAATTGGCTGAAGACAAATAGGAAGGTAGAAAAACAAATAGTGACGAGGGCACAAGGAGAAACAAATGTTAATCAAATGGGCAATGATCTGACCAGTGGACTTTAATGTGTAAAAATGAGAAATTGTCCATTTAAACAGGAAGAATAAAAAAAAAGTATTGTCTAAATGATGAGATATCGCAGAGATCTGAGGTGTAGAGAGTTCTGACTGTTCTTGTGTAAAAGGTTACTGTGCAGGTCAAATTAGAATTAGATTTTATTGTTAAGTGTACTCAAGGGGCACGGGCGTACAGCGAGAAGTGCAGCAAGTAATCCGCAACACGAATAACTTAGAACAAGGGAATTGAATAGAGGGGGAGGCAATGGCTGAGTGGTGTCATCGCTCGACTATTAATCCAGAAACCCAGAATAATGTTCTCGGGACCTGGGTTTGAATCCTACCGCAGCAGATGGTGGAATTTGAATTCAATACAAAATATCTGGAATTAAGAATCGACTGATGACCATGAAACCATTGTCAATTGTCAAAAAAAAAAATCTGGTTCACTAATGTCCTTCAGGGAAGGAAATCTACCACCCTTACCTGGTCTGGCCTAAATGTGACTCCAGAGCCATGGTAATGTGGTTGACTCTCCAATGCCCTCTGAAATGGCCTGGCAGGCCATTCAATTGTACCAATCGTTAGTATGTCACAACAAACAAGTGAAACCGGACCGACCACCTGGCATTGACCCTGGAACCGGAAAAGACAACGGCAAAACCACAAACAGCCCGGTCAATCATGCAAAGCCCTCCTTCCGGGCTAGTGCCGAAGCTGGGGGAGCTGTTTCACAGACTAGTCAAGCAACAGCCTGACACAGCCATTCTTACAGTGTCATACCTTACAGATAACATGCGAGACACCACTATTACTATCCCTGGTTATGTCCTGAACCAACGGCAGGACAGACCCAGCAGAGGGGGTGGCACAGTGGGATATAGTCAGGAAGGAGTTGCCCTGGGAATCCTTGACATTGACTCCAGACCCCATGAAGACTCATGGTTTCAGGTTAAACATGAGCAAGGAAACCTCTTACTGGTTACCACTACCATCCTCCTTCAGCTGATGAATCCGTACTCCTCCATGTTGAACAACACTTGGAGGAAGCACTGATGGTGGTAAGGGCACAGAATGTATCTGGGTGGGGGATTTCAACATCCACCACCAAGTGTGACTTGGCATCAGCTTAATGATTGAGCTGGTCGGGTCCTAAAGGATATAACTGTTAGATTGGTTCTGCGGCAGGTGATGAAGGAACCAACAAGAGGAAACAATGACCTCATCCTTACTAACTTGCCAGCTGTAGAAGTACCGCACTGTCCTTATGGAGACAAAGTCCTGCCTTCACATTAAGAGTAACCTCCATCCTGTTGTGTGGCACTATCACAGTGCTATGACAATAGACAATAGACAATAGGTGCAGGAGTAGGCCATTCAGCCCTTCGAGCCTGCACCGCCATTCAATATGATCATGGCTGATCATTCCTAATCAGTATCCTCTTCCTGCCTTATCTCCATAACCCTTGATTCCACTATCTTTGAGAGCTCTATCCAGTGCTAAATGGGACAGACTTCGAACTGATCTAGCAGCTCCAGACAGGGCATCCATGAGGTGCTGTGGACCATCAATAGCAGCAGAACTGTACTCCAGCACAATCTGTAACCTCATGGCCCGGCATATCCCCCACTCAACCTTTACCATCAGCCAGGGGATCAACCCTGGTTCAATGGAGAGTGCAGGAGGGCATGCCAGAAGCAGCATCAGGCACACCTAAAAATGAAGTGTCAACCTGGTGAAGTGAAGAAACAGGACTTGCATGCCAGCAAGTGATGGACAGAGGTAAGCGATTCCACAACCAACAGATCAAATCTAAGCTCTGCAGTCCTTCCACATCCAGTCAGGAAGAGGAGGTTCCACAAATATCACCACCCTCAATGATGGAGGAGCCCAGCACATCAGCACAAGAGATAATGCTGATACATTTACAACAATCTTCAGTCAGAAGTGCCAAGTGGATGATCCATCTCAGGCTCCTCTAGTGGTCCCCAGCGTCACAGGTACCAGTCTCCAGCCAATTCGATGCACACCACATATATCAAGAAATAGATGGAGGCACTGGATACTGCCAAAGCAATGGTCTCTGATAACATTCAGCAATTGTACTGATGATGTGTGCTCCAGCACTTGCTGCTTCCCAGCCAAACTCTTCCAGTACAGTTACAACACTGGCATCCAGCCGACAATGTGGAACATTGCACAGGTATGCCCCGTACACAAAAAGCAGGACAAATCCAACCTGGCCAATTACTGCCCAATCAGTCCAACTCCATCACCAGTAATATGGTGGAAGGTATCATCAACGGTGCTAACAAGCAGCAACTGCTCAGCAATACCCTGCTGAGTGACACCCAGTTTGGGTTTCGCCAGGGTCACTCAGTTCCTGATCTCATCACAGCCTTGGGTCAAACATGGACAAAAGAGCTGATTCCACTGGTGAGGTGTGAGTGACAGACCTTGACATCAAGGCCACATTTGATTGAGTATGGCATCAAGGAGCCCTGGCAAAACTGGAATCAATGGGTATCAAGGGGAAACACTCCGCTGGTTAGAGATATACAAGATAATCAAAGGGTTAGATAGGGTGGACAGGGAGAGCCTTTTTCCAAGTATGGGAACGGCAAACTCGAGGGGACACAACTTTAAAGTGAGGGGAGATCGGTATAAGACAGATGTCAGAGGTAGTTTCTTTACTCAGAGAGTAGTACGGGTATGGAATGCTTTGCCTGCAACGGTATTAGATTCGCCAAGTTTAAGTGCATTTAAGTCATCATTGAACAGGCATATGGATGTACATGGAATAGTGTAGGTGGGATGGGCTTCAGATTGGTATGACAGGGCAGCGCAACATTGAGGGCCGAAGGGCCTGTACTGTGCTGTAATGTTCTATGTTCTATGTTCTATGTTCTATGATTAGAGTCATGCCTGGGACAAAGGAAGATGGTTGTGGTTGTGGAGAGTCAGTCATCTCAGCTCCAGGACATCTCTGAAGGAGTCCCTCAGGGGAGTGTCCTAGGCCCAACAATCTTCAGCTGCTTCACCAATGACCTTCCCTCTGTCATAATGTCAGAAGTGGGGATGTTCGATGATGATTGCGCAGTGTCCAGCACCATTTGTAACTACTCCGATACTGAAGCACTTTGTGCTCAAATGCGACAAGATCTGGACAATATCCAGGCTTGGGCCGACAAGTGGCAAGTAACATTCACACCACACAAATGCCAGATAATGACCATCACCGATAAGAGACATTCTAACCACCACCCCTTGACGTTCAACAGTACTATCATCACTGAATCCCCCACTGTCAACATCCTTGGGGTTACCATTGACCAGAAAATCAACTGGACTCACCACATAAACACAGTGGCTATGAGAGCAGGTCAGAGACTAGGGATGCTACGGCGAGTAACTCACCTTCCGACACCCCAAAGTCTATCCACTATCTTTGAGGAGAAAGTGAGAACTGCAGATGCTGGAGATCAGAGCTGAAAATGTGTTGCTGGAAAAGTGCAGCAGGTCAGGCAGCATCCAAGGAGCAGGAGAATCGATATTTCGGGCATGAGCCCTTCTTCAGGAATGAGGAAAGTCTTTCCTCATTCCTGAAGAAGGGTTCATGCCCGAAACGTCGATTCTCCTGCTCCTTGGATGCTGCCTGACCTGCTGCGCATTTCCAGCAACACATTTTCAGCTCTATCCACCATCTACAAGGCACAAGTCAGGAGTGTAATGGGAAACTCCCCATTTGCCTGGATGGGTGCAGCTCCAACAACATTCAAGAAATTTGACACCATCCAGGACAAAGCAATCTGCTTGATTGGCACCACATCTACAAACATTCAACCCCTCCACCACGGGTGCTCAGTAACAGCAGTGTGTACTATCAACAAAACGCACTGCAGAAATTCACCAAAGATCCTTAGACAACATCTTCCAAACCCACGACCACTTCCATCTTGGGAACACCACCACGTGCATGTTCCCCTCCAAGCCACTCACCACCCTGACTTGGAAATATACCATCATTCCTTCATAGTTGTTGGGTCAAAATCCTGGAATTCCCTCCCTACCAGCATTGTGGGCCAACCCACAGTAAGTGGACTGCAGCGATTCAAAAAGTTATGCTTCAGTTATCCATGACACTGGAGAGACCTCATCTGAAGTGCTGCACAGTACTGCTCTTCATAGTTAAGGTAAATTTATTGAAGGCAGGTGAGAGAAGGTTTCCCTGACTGAATGAGTGGGCTGCCCTATGAGGAAAGGGTAGACAGGCTGGGCCTGTATCTATTGGAGTTTGGAAGAGAAGGAAGTGACTTGATTGAAATCTATAAGATCCCTAGGGGTCTTGACAGGTTGAGTGTGGAGAGGATGTTTCCTCTTATAGAAGAATATAGAACTCGAGGCTGCTGCATAACAATCGTGGGTCAACCATTTAAAAGGTGCTGTAGAATTTTGGAGTTCACTTTCTGAAAAAGTAGTGAAAACCAAGTCTTTGAATATTTTTAAGGCTGAGATGCAGAGATTTTGGGCAAGGAAGGGGTGAAAGGTTATTGGGGTTAGGTGAGAATGTGAATTTGAGGTTAGCTGACCAGGTCTTACTAAGAGGTGGAGGAGGCTTGAGGGGCCAGTATCCTGTCACCAAGTCACCCTCTGTTTACACATGCACAGTACGCAGACTCTGACCAGCTCGCTCAGGGTCAGTTCCTAGAGTAAGGAGACTCCTAATTATATCTGTCAGTCAGGGCCGTCTGGCCCAGGTTAAAAGTCCCAGTCCAGGGTCTCATACTCAATGGATCAACCTGGCCAATCTTGTTCCAGTCATGACAGGCTGAATGGCCTACTCCTGTTCCTTCTTCAGATATCTATCTCAGCCTTGAGCACATTCAATGACCCAGGCTCAACCAACTGAGACAAAAACCTCTCTCATTTAAAAAAGGAGACCCTTATTCTCAAGCTGGATGCTATAATTAGATTTCTCAGCAGGGTCAGAGAGCTGTTGGTTAATGCTTAGCTACTAGGTACACTGACTGCGGGCACACTGACCAGTAGAACAGTGTGTTCTCTGTCAGCGTCAATCTTGTAGGCCACGTGCAATAAAGTGGTTTAGCATCTTCACTTCGCTGTCTGTAACACTTCAATCGGAACTTCGGAATGTCTGCAATAGCAACATAGTGATTAGATGAAAAACAATCCGGACAAACTCTGTGAACATTAATGTACTGTTCTAAACATTGCGCAGTTTCTCACAAATTCGATTTGGTTATTCACTGTTAAATCTAATTTACCAACACAGTTTATTCAGTGATGCTGCTTATTTCACTCTCAACTCAGAAAAGGTCATGGCTTAATTCTCAACATCAGACAACTGATCCAACCTGATAAGCCCCTTGTTGGTACTGAGACAATGCTGCACTGTCGGAGGGTCAGTGCTGAGAGAGTGCCACACTGTCAGAGGGTCAGTGCCAAGGGTGCGCCGCACTGTCGGAGGGTCAGTACCGAGGGAGTGCCACACTGTTGGAGGGTCAGTGCCAAGGGAGTACCACACTGTCGGAGGGTCAGTGCTGAGAGAGTGCCACACTGTCAGAGGGTCAGTGCCAAGAGTGCGCCGCACTGTCGGAGGATCAGTACCGAGGGAGTGCCACACTGTCGGAGGGTCAGTGCCGAGGGAGTACCACACTGTCGGAGGGTCAGTGCCGAAGGGGTGCTGGGGGTCCTGACCTTTTGATGCAAGCTTATCCTGAGATTCTGGGTGTTATGATCCTGTCACCTGTGCCGCACTGCTTCCCGCTATGAAAAGGCAATCTGAAACCTGACAATGATTGAAGCTACTGCCTTGCAGCAATTTCTCTCTGAGAAGCGGTGTATCAGGGTCTGGCTCTGAAGGGATTCGATTGGCAGTTCTCATTCCACTCTTACACACACAGACCAACGGTGGACATGAAGAGTTTAGCTCCATCTCCGAGAGGGATCAGATCCATAAGGCACCTTGTGATTATCCCCAACCAATGGCACCATACATATTGCTATCATGCAACAAGTGTGTCTCATCTCCATGGGTGTACTCTCTACATGGATCACAAAGTGGACTGGTGTCAGAAAACTCCTGCAAATTCCCTCATGGAATGCCACACACTGGTGGAGGTGACAAAAACCACAGGATAGTGCGTTTGATGATTTGCTGCTGGTACCGGGCCCCCGTCATGATTTGAAACTTGAATTTAGGGAGCAGCCAGCCAATCAGATGTTTGGAAATTCTTCATGGGTAGCACTGCTGCCTCACAGCGCCAGAGACCTGGGTTCAATTCCCGCCTCAGGCGACTGACTATGTGGAGTTTGCACATTCTCCCTGTGTCTGCGTGGGTTTCCTCCGCGTGCTCCGGTTTCCTCCCACAATCCAAAAATGTGCAGGTTAGGTGAATTGACCATGCTAAATTGCCCATAGTGTTAGGTGAAGGGGTAAATGTAGGAGTATGGGTCTGGGTGGTATACGCTTCGGCGGGTCGGTGTGGACTTGTTGGGCCGAAGGGCCTGTTTCCACACTGTAAGTAATCTAATTCTCCCAATGGAACTAGCTGGGAGCAGTGGACACTGGTGGACTTGCAGGCACCAGACTGAGGAGTCCAGGGCAAACGGAGCTGTGCGGGATATCAGTTAGGATGGTGGCTGCGATGGGGCCATTTATCAGAGGTTAGGGAGAGGGCTAAGTGGGTGGCACAGGGAATGACCTTGGAAAGGGGCTGCCACCTCTGATGGGGCACAGAGACTATAAGAAAACATTTGCCAAAAATCCTGACTGAAAAGTGTAGCGTGGATTTTGCAGCTGTTCCTGGGATTGCAGGCTTTCTTAAAGATTTATTATACAGTGGATTCTGCTATAATGCATGTTTCTTCAATGTGAATTGGCTTTAACATGATTGAAAAGCTTAGACTGTTATTTGTAGAACGCAAACTTTCCTTACCTGTGTTGGCTATAATACGATTCCAGCCCCATTAGCTTAAATGGTGCGGCTATTGCATGATTTTCTTATAACACAGGATTGCACCAAAACGGAACAATCACATTATATCAGAACTGATTGTAGTTTTGTTACAATTATTACACTTCACAAATATAAGATTTTTAAAAAATTCGTTTCATTTACATTCAACTAAACAAAATCAAAAACACCAAACTGACTTTGTTAATGAAGATTTCAGGGGCTGCTGTGAATGGCTGAAGTTTTTAAATTCTAAATATAGAGGCTTTTAAAAAGGTATATGCGTTAAGGGAGTTTTTTGGAGTTTTTTTTACATTGCAAGAGTTTTTTTTCAAATAAGGAATTGTGTTTTAGTTTCGGGGAGTACTATACCTGGTCGGCTCTAGAGATGATATTTTTCTTCAGGAATTTATTGAAGAAGCATTGTTTTAATTTACTTAATCGGCTAAGTAATTTTATTTAAGTGTTTGATAGTTTTTTTTTGTATTTTACCATTACTTTCTGTAGATAACGAAAGGTAGATTATTTTAAATATAAGGTGTCATTGAAAAGTTTTTTTTTGAGTATAATGTTATTAAGGGAATACATGAGGTGCAGAGTGAGATGGCTAGCAGATTTAGAAAAGTGATTCCCTAACAGGATCAATCAGATAGATGTGTGAATGTCAGGAAAGTTAAAAAGGTAGCTCAAAACTCTCTGGTGGCTATTCCTCTATCAAATAGATATTCAGGTTTTGGAACTGTAGAAGGGAATAATCTCTCTGAGGAAAATGAAAGGGACAGTCAGTTATTGGACATTTGGAATGATTTTTATGTTAGGCAGCATTTGATAAAATTTAATGGAATTATTGTTAAAGGGACTCTCCTGTCAGGGGCATAGTTCAGGAGATTCTGTATCAATGAATACAAATGTCTGGTGGTTTGTTGCTTTCCTGGTGTTAGGAGTAAGAATGTCTCTGAATGTTTCAAACATATTGTTAAAGGTGAGATTGAGAAGCTGGAAATTATTGTACAAATTGGTAGGAATGACATTTTTAGAGAAAAGATTAAAGCAGCATGGAGTAAATTTAAGAGACTAGGTAGAAGATTGAAAAATAAAGCCTTAAAATAAATAATTTCTGGTTTACTCCCAATGCCAAACTCAAAAGAGGGAAGGACCTGAAGGTTAAAGGAAATAAATCAATGGCTGAAGAGCTGATGAAATATTCAGGGATTCAGGTTTTTGGACAATCGGAATCTCTTTTAGGACAGAAAAAAACCCGTTCAAAAAGGATGGGTCTAACCTAAACTGGAAAGGGATCAATATCTTAGCAGGGAGATTTGATCATTCTATTAAGGGAGACTTTATACTGATAGAGAGGGATAATGGAGGATTTCTAAATAGCAGTGGAAATAGAAAAATTGATGGGAAAGATTTTGAAGAGAACAAGTCAGTTAGAAAAATAAGACAAGAGAGAATATGTAGTAACTCTGGAAAACTAAATTGCATTTATTTCAACACAAGGGCTCTTACAGGTAAGGCTGTTGCTGTGGTTCTGTTCGCCAAGCTGGAAATTTTTGTTGCAAACGTTTCGTCCCCTGTCTAGGTGACATCCTCAGTGCTTGGGAGCCTCCTATGAAGCGCTTCTGTGGTGTTTCCTCCGGCATTTATAGTGGCCTGTCCCTGCCGCTTCCGGTTGTCAGTTTCAGCTGTCCGCTGTAGTGGCCGGTATATTGGGTCCAGGTCTATGTGTTTGTTGATGGAGTTTGTGGATGAGTGCCATGCTTCTAGGAATTCCCTGGCTGTTCTCTGTTTGGCTTGCCCTATAATGGTAGTGTTGTCCCAGTCGAATTCATGTTGCTTGTCGTCTGCATGTGTGGCTACTAGGGATAGCTGGTCATATCGTTTCGTGGCTAGTTGATGTTCGTGGATGCGGATCGTTAGCTGTCTTCCTGTTTGTCCTATATAGTGTTTTGTGCAGTCCTTGCATGGGATTTTGTACACTACATTAGTTTTGCTCATACTGGGTATCAGGTCCTTCATTCTGGTGAGTTGTTGTTTGAAAGTGGCTGTTGGTTGTGTGCCGTTATAAGCCCTAGTGGTCGCCGTAGTCTGGCTGTCAGTTCTGAAATGCTCCTGATGTATGGTAGTGTGGCTAGTCCTTTGGGTTGCGGCATATCCTCGTTCCGTTGTCTTTCTCTTAGGCATCTGTTGATGAAATTGCGCGGGTATCCATTTTTGGCAATACCTTGTACAGGTGTTCCTCTTCCTATTTTTGCAGTTCTGGTGTGCTGCAGTGTGTTGTGGCCCTTTTGAATAGTGTCTTTATGCAACTTCGTTTGTGTGTGTTGGGATGGTTGCTTTCATAGTTTAGGACTTGGTCTGTGTGTGTGGCTTCCCTGTGTACCTTAGTGGTGAATTCTCCGTTCGGTGTTCTCTGTACCATCACGTCTAGGAATGGGAGTTGGTTGTCCTTTTCTTCCTCTCTCGTGAATCGGATTCCTGTGAGTGTGGAGTTGATGATCCGGTGTGTTTTCTCTATTTCTGTGTTTTTAATGATTACAAAGGTGTCATCAACGTATCTGACCCAGAGTTTGGGTTGAATTTGTGGTAAGACTGTTTGTTCTAACCTTTGCATTACTGCTTCTGCTATGAGTCCAGAGATCGGTGAGCCCATGGGTGTTCCGTTGATTTGTTCGTATATCTGGTTGTTGAATGTGAAGTGTGTTGTGGGGCACAAGTCCAGTAGTTTAAGTATGCCGTCTTTGTTGATGGGTTCAACGTCCTGTTGTCTGTTATGTCTGTTCAGCAGGTTGGCTATTGTTTCTCTGGCTAGGGCTTTGTCAATAGAGGTGAACAGTGCCGTTACGTCGAATGAGACCATAGTTTCTTCCTTGTCTATGTGTATATTTCTGATGATGTCCAAGAATTCCTGTGTTGATTGTATAGATTATCTGGATCCGCTGATCAGGTGTTTCAGTTTCTGCTGTAGTTCCTTAGCCAGTTTGTGTGATGGTGTCCCTGGTAGTGATACTATGGGTCTGAGTGGGATGTCTGGTTTGTGCACTTTAGGTAGTCCATAGAATCTGGGGGTGTTGTTGCTTTCAGGTTTCATTCTTTGTAGGTCCGACCTGGTTATCTGTCCGTTTTTTTTGTAGATTCCTTAGTGTGTTATTTATCCTATTGGTGAGCTGCGGGGTGGGGTCAAACTCTCTCTTTTGGTAGGTATTGGTATCTGCAAGTAGTTGTTGTGCTTTTTGGATGTACTCTGCTTTGTCCAGGATGACCGTCATTCTGCCTTTGTCTGCTGGTAGTATGATTATGTTCTTATCGTTTCTTAGTGATTTTAGTGCTTCCCTCTCCTTGGTGTTGAGGTTATGTGTTTGTCTTTTCCTTGTTATCAGGGGTATGATACTTTGCCTCACTGTTTGTTGTGTCTCTTCTGTCAGTCCATTGTTCCTGAGTGTGCATTCTAGTGCTGCTAGGAAGTCTGCTGTCTTGGCGTCCCTGTGGTTGTAGTTGAGTCCCTTGGCCAGTATTGTTCTTTCCGTGTCTGTGAGCTGTCTGTGGGAGAGGTTTTTAACCAGGTGTGTGTTGTGGTGTCCTCTTTGTTGTGTGTTAGTTTGGCCATTTTTTCTTTTAGTGCCGTTTTTTTGCGGTGTGTGGTCCTGTTCTGTCCTATGGTGACAGCCCTTCTATGGCTGTTGAACTCAGAGCATGTTTAAGAACATGGGATTGGGATATCATAGCTATTACAGAAACTTTACTGAGAGATAGACAAGATTGGCAACATAATGTTCAGGGTTTTGGATGCTTAGGAAGGATAGAAAAGGAGGCAAGAAAGAAGGAGAGTTGGAGTTTTTCATTAAACAATACATTACTGCTGTAACTAGAGAAGATACTTCTGAAATATTGTCTAGTTAAAATGTGTGGGTAGGAATTAGAAATAAGAAAGGGAAGATCACCTTGAAGGGATTGTACTGCACCCCCGCCCCCCGCCCCCCCCCCCCCCCCCCCCCCCCACACACATGCCACCCCACCCCCCAGTAGCAAGAGGAAAATTGAGAAACAAATACGTAGGGAGATGTCAGATATGAAAGCACAATAAAGTTATAATAATGGGGGATTTTAATTTTCCAAACATTGACTGGGGCTACCATAGTGTTAATGGTGGGGATGGTGAAGAATTTGTCAAATGTGTTCAAAAAATTTTCTTTATAAATATTTGGATACTCCTACTAGAAAAGGAGCAAAACTAGACCTTCTTTTGTGCAATAAGACAAGGCAGGTGACTGAAGTAAAAGTAGGCAAATACTTTGGGTCTAGTAATCATAATTCTATTAGTTTCAAAATAGTTATGGAAAAGGATAAGCCTTCCATTAACATTAAAGTTTTGAATTAGAGTAAGGCAAATTTTAATGGCATAAGACAAGACTTTCAAATGTTGATTGGATTTGATTGTTCACTGGTAAAAGGATGTCTGACAAGTGAGAGGCATTCGAGAGTGTGATGATGAGAGCATTACGTTCCTGTCAGAGTGAAGGCTAAGGCTGGTAAGATTAAGGAACAATGGATGAATAAAGCTATTGAGGTTCTTGTCAAGAATAAAAGATGATCTTTTAGATATAGACAATTTGGTTCAAGTGAATCTCTTAATTAACGTAAAGAGTGTAGGGGCATTCAATAAGAGAGAAATGAGGAAGGCAAAAAGGGGATATGAGATGGCATTGGCACATAAGGCTAAGGATAATCCGAAGAGATTCTACAAATACATTAAGAGCAAATGGGTAACTCGAGAGAGGGTTGGGCCTCTTAATGATCAAGGAGGTCATCTTTGTGTTGAACACCAGGAGATGGGAGAGATACCAAATGAATATTTCCATCAGTTTTTACTGTGTTGGAAGAAATGCAGGCTAGAGAATTCAGGGAAATAAATTTTAATGTTTTAAAAACAGTTCACATTACAGGTGAGGCAGCTCTGAAAATTTTATAGAATATAAAGGTGGATAAATCCCCAGGACCCGATCAGGTGTATCCTAGAACTCTATGGGAAATTGGGAAGTGATTACTGGGCCCTTTGCTGAGATATTTGTAGCATTGATAGTCATAGGTAAGGTGCCAGAAGACTGGAGGTTGACAAATGTGGCACCACTATTTAAGAAATGTGGTAAGAATAAGCCAGGGAACTATAGACCGGTGAGCCTGACATCAGTGGTGGACAAGTTGTTGGAGGGAATCCTGATGGATAGATTTTACATGTCTTTGGAAAGGCAAGGACTGATTAGGGATAGTCAGCATGACTATGTGCGTGGGAAATCATGTCTCACTACCTTGATTGAGTTTTTTGAAAAAGTAACAAAGACGTTTGATGAGGGCAAACAGGTGGATGTGATCGATATGGACTTTGGTAAGGCATTCACAATATTCCCCATGGGAGACTTGTTAGGAAAGTTAGATCACATTGAATACAAGGAGAATTAGCCATTTCAAATTAGAACTGGCTCAAAATTAGAAGACAGAGGGTGATGGTGGAGGGTTGTTTTTCAGACTGGAGGCCTGTGATCAGTGGAGTGCTACAAGGCTTGGTGCTGGGTCCACTGCTTTTTATCATTTATATGAATGATTTGGATGTGAACCTAGGAGGCATGGTTAGTAAGTTTGCAGATAACACCAAAATTGGAGGTGTAGTGGACAGTGAAAAAGGTTACCGTAGAGTACAAAGGGACCTTGATCAGATGGGGCAGTGGGCTGAGGAGTACCAAATGGAGTTTAATTCAGATAACTGTGAGGTGCTGCATTTTGGAAAGATAAGTCAGGGCAGGACTTATACACTTAATGGTAAGTTCAGATCAGAGTGGTGCTGGAAAAGCACAGCAGGCCAGGCAGCATCCGAGGAGCAGGAAATCGATGTTTCAGGCAAAAGCCCTTAATGGTAAGGTCCTGTGAAGTGTTGCTGAGCAAAGAGTCTTGGGGGTTCATAGTTCCTTGAAAGTGGAGTCACAAGTAGACAGGATAGTGAAGAAGACGTTTGGTATGCTTTCATTTTTTGGTCAGAGTATTGAGTATAGGGGTTGGAAGGTCATGTTCGGCTGTACAGGGCATTGGTTAGGCCACTTTTGGAATATTGCATTCAGTTCTGCTCTCCCTGCTATAGGAAGGATGATGTGAAACATGAAAAGGTTCAGAAAAGAGTTACAAGGATGTTGCCAGGTTTGGAGGGTTTGAGCTATAGGGAAAGCTTGAACAGGCTGGGGCTGTTTTCCCTGGAGCGTCGGAGGCTGAGGGGTGACCTTATAGAGATTTATAAAATCATGAGGGCCATGGATGGGATAAATAGGCAAAGAATAGATAATCCAAAACTAGAGGACATAGTTTAAGGTGGGAGGGGAAAGATTTAAAAGGGACCTAAGGGGCAACTTTTTCACACAGAGTGATGCATGTGTGGAATGAGCTGCCAGAGGAAGTGGTGGAAGCTGGTACAAATACAACATTTAAAAGGCATCTGGATGGATATATGAATAGCAAGGTTTTTAACGGATATGGGCCAAATGCTGGCAAATGGGACCTGTTGTGGTTGTGTTCGCCGAGTTGGGAATTTTTGTTGCAGACGTTTCGTCCCCTGTCTAGGTGACATCCTCAGTGCTTGGGAGCCTCCTGTGAACCACAACAATGAGCACCTGAGCTACAAATCTTCTCACAAACGTTTAAATGGGACTTGATTAGGTTAGGGTATCTGGTCAGCATGGACGAGTTGGACTCTCTGTTGCATGTAATGAAATAAAAGTAGCTGAGGTGGGTTAGAATTCATCCACATAAGATGTTGTTTTAAAGCTTTTTATTACAAAGATAAACCATTGTGACTGTTGAGTATAATTATGGTTTCAATTCAAAATTTGGAAATCGTGTCTTTTCATTTAGAAATTGTATAGCAATAAATATTAAATTAGCAACCAACAGCAAAGTGGATATATCTGTAATCCTGATATGAACACATTTTTTTATTCATACAGTATATGCTATAGATGTTGATTTTAAAAATCTTGAATATTTTTGCATTCTTAAAATAAGTTCAGAACAACAATAACATGTATGGCTGTAAATGTTTAAATTAATACTTGAAGAGATTTTTGGTTATGGCACAAGTGCACTTCTGACATTGTAAATCAGATTTTATTATATTGACCACTGGATTGAGCTGCAAGTTCATGCTACTGGAATGCATGAACCTCTTTAATTGACTAAAGATATATAATCATTGCAGGGAAAAAAAGAAATGGGTGGCACAGTAGCTCAGTGGATAGCACTGCTGCCTCACAGCGCTAGGGACCTGGGTACAATTCCTGCCTCGGGTGACTGTCTGTGTGGAGTTTGCACATTCTCCCCGTGTCTGTATGGGTTTCCTCCGGGTGCTCTGGTTTCCTCCCACAGTCCAAAGATGTACAGGTCAGGTGAATTGGTCATGCTAAATTGTCCATAGTGTTAGGTGGATTAGTCAGGTGTAAATATAGGGGGGTGGGTTTCTCTTCAGAGGGTTGGTGTGGACTTGTTGGGCCAAAGGGCCTGTTTCCACACTGTAGATAATCTAATCTAATCATGACTCTATTATTCTAAGTAAGAGAAAAAATTGCAAAGCCCCTTGCTGAAATATTTGCATCATCTATACCTATATAGGTGAGGTGCCTGATGACTGGAAGGTGGCTAATTTTGTACCTTTGTTTAAGAAGGGTTGTAAAGAGAAGCTATGGCATTATGGGCAGCATGATGGCTCAGTGATTAGCAATGCTGCTTCGCAGCACCAGGGACTCAGGTTTGATTCTAGCCTCGGGTGACTGTTGGTGTGGAGTTTGCACATTCTCCCATGTCTGCAGGGTTTCCCCCAACAATCCAAAGATGTGTAGGTTATGTGAATTAGTCATGCTAAATTGCGCATAGTATTCAGAGATGTGTAGGTTAGGTGCATTATTTGGGGTAAATGTAGAGAAATAGGGTAAGGGAATAAGTCTGGATGGATTACTCTTCATAGGGCCTGTGTGGACTTGTTGAGTCAACTGGCCTGCTTCCACACTGTAGGGATTCTATAGACTGTGAGTCTAACTTCTGTTGTGGGTAAATTGTTGGAGGTGATTATAAAAGATAGGATTTATGGACATTGGGAAGGCAAAAATTGATTCTGAGTCCTCTTTTGTCATTTAAATAAATGATTTGAATGAGAATGTAGATGGCATGGTTAGTAAGTTTATAGATGACACCAAAATTGGTGGCATAGTGGATGGTGAAGAAGGTTTTCTAAGGTTATAAATGGATCTTAATCAAATGGGCTCATGAGTTGAAAAATGGAGTTCAATTTGGATAAATGCGAGATATTGTATTTTGGTACAATATACAATGGTAGGGATTATACAATTAATATTAGGGCCTTGGGGAATGTTGTAGAACAGAGTGACTGAGGGGTATGGGTACATAATTCTTTGAGATTTGTGTCACATGTAGACAAGATGATTAAAAAGGCATTTGGCATGCTTGCCTTCATTGCTCAGTCCTTTGAGTGTAGGAGTTGGGATGTCCTGTTGAAGTTGTACAGGACATTGGTGAGGCCTCTTCTGGAGTATTGTGTCCAGTTCTGGTCGCCAAGTTACACAAAGAATATTATCAAGCTGGAGAGGATTCAGAAGAGATTTAGCAGGATGTTGCTGGGAATAGTAGGTTTGAGTTATAAAGAAAGGCTGTATAGACTGGGACTTTTTTCACTGGAGCGTAGCAGGTTAAGAGGTGACCTTATAGAAGTTTATAAAATAATGAGGGGTATAGATAGAGTTAATGGATGTACGTTTGCTCACTGAGCTGGAAGGTTCATGTTCAGATGTTTTGTCACCATACTAGGTAACATAGAGTAATAGAGTAATAGAGATGTACAGCATGGAAACAGACCATTTGGTCCAACCCGTCCATGCCGACCAGATATTCCAACCCAATCTAGTCCCACCTGCCAGCACCCGGCCCATATCCCTCCAAATGCTTCCTATTCATGTACCCATCCAAATGCCTTTTAAATGTTGCAATTGTACCAGCCTCCACCACTTCCTCTGACAGCTCAATCCATACACGTACCACCCTCTGTGTGAAAAAGTTGCCCCTTAGGTCTCTTTTATATCTTTCCCCTCTCGCCCTAAAACTATGCCCTCTAGTTCTGGACTCCCCAACCCCAGGGAAAAGACTTGGTCTATTTGCCCTATCCATACCTCTCATAATTTTATAAACCTCTAAGGTCACCCCTCAGCCTCTGACGCTCCAGGGAAAACAGCCCCAGCCTGTTCCGCCTCTCCGTATAGCTCAAATCCTCCAAGTCTGGCAACACCCTTGTAATCTTTTCTGAACCCTTTCAAGTTTCACAACATCTTTCCAATAGTAAGGTGACCAGAATTGCATGCAATATTCCAACAGTGGCCTAACCAATGTCCTGTACAGCCGCAACATGACCTCCCAACTCCTGGAGAAAGTGAGTGCTGCAGATGCTGGAGATCAGAGCTGAAAATGTGTTGCTGGAAAAGCGCAGCAGGTCAGGCAGCATCCAAGGAACAGGAGAATCGACGTTTCGGGCACAAGCCCTTCTTCAGGAATGAGGAAAGTTTGTCCAGCAGGCTAAGATAAAAGGTAGGGAGGAGGGACTTCGGGGAGGGGCGTTGGAAATGCGATAGGTGGAGGGAGGTCAAGGTGAGGGTGATAGGCCGGAGTGGGGTGGGGGCGGAGAGGTCAGGAAGAAGATTGCAGGTTAGGAAGGCGGTGCTGAGTTCGAGGGATTGACTGAGACAAGGTGGGGGGAGGGGAAATGAGGAAACTGGAGAAATCTGAGTTCATCCCTTGTGGTTGGAGGGTTCCCAGGCAGAAGATAAGGCGCTCTTCCTCCAACCGTCGTGTTGCCATGGTCTGGCGATGGAGGAGTCCAAGGACCTGCATGTCCTTGGTGAAGTGGGAGGGGGAGTTAAAATGTTGGGCTACGGGGTGGTTGGGTTGGTTGGTCAGGATGTCCCAGAGGTGTTCTCTGAAACGTTCCGCAAGTAGGAACGTTTCAGAGAACAACACATTTTCAGCTCCCAACTCCTGTACTCAATACTCTGACCAATAAAGGAAAGCATACCAAAGGCCTTCTTCACTATCCTAACAATCTGCGACTCCACTTTTAAGGAGGTATGAACCTGTACTCCAAGGTCTCTTTGTTCAGCAACACTCCCTAGGACCTTACCATTAAGTGTATAAGACCTGCTAAGATTTGCTTTCCCAAAATGCAGCACCTTGCATTTATCTGAATTAAACTCCATCTGCCACTTCTTAGCCCATTGGCCCATCTGGTCAAGATCCCATTGTAATCTGAGGTAACCCTCTTCGCTGTCCACTACACTACCAATTTTGGTGTCATCTGCAAATTTACTAACTATACCTCTTACGCTCGCATCCATATCATTTATGTAAATGACAGAACGTAGAGGACCCAGCACCGATCTTGTGACACTCCACTGGTTACAGGCCTCCAATGTGAAAATCAACCCTCCACCACCACCCTCTGTCTTCTACCTTTGAGTCAGTTCTGTATCCAAATGGCTAGTTCTCCCTGTATTCTGTGAGATCTAACCTTGCTAATTAGTCTCCGATAGAGAACCTTGTCGAACGCCTTAGTGACGTCCATATCGATCACATCTACCGCTCTCCCCTCATCAATCCTCTTTGTTACTTCCTCAAAAAACTCAATCAAGTTTGTGAGACATGATTTCCCACGCACAAAACCACGTTGACTATCCCTAATAAGTCCTTGTCTTTCCAAATATATGTATACTTCCTGTCCTTCAGGATTCCCTCCAACAACTTGCCCACCACCGAGGTCAGGCTCACTGGTCTATAGTTCCCTGGCTTGTCTTTACCGCTCTCCTTAAACAGTGGCACCAAGTTAGCCAACCTCCAGTCTTCCGGCACCTCACCTATGACTATTGATGATACAAATATCTCAGGATGACGCCCAGCAATCACTTCTCTAGCTTCCCACAGAGTTCTAGGGTACACCTGATCAGGTCCTGGGGATCTATCCACCTTTACCCATTTCAAGTGGATTTGAATCTTCAGTGAGCCTCCAGACGAAGCATTGCTGATGATTCCTGCTTTCTGTTTATATGTTTGGGTTTTTTGGGTTGGTGCTGTAATTTCCTGTGGTGATGTCATTTCCTATGGTGATGTCATTTCCTGTTCTTTTTCTCACGAGATAGTAAATTGGGTCCAAGTCAATGTGTTTGTTGATAGAGTCCAACCGGAACTCAAACCTTTCTTCCCACCCCTGCAAGTCTTTGGGGAGGTGTTAGGAAGCTTAAGCATTACCCACTGACTTCAATCCAATTGCAAGAGGTATTAACACCAGTCCTGATTGTCTTTTCAAGTGGATTTGTAAGATGAAGAGATGACTATTGGAGGATGTACAGGATAGTTCTCCCTAGTTTGATCCATGTACAAACATCATCAAACCTCAGGTTGGTACCAATTGGATCTGACCATAGGTATCATTCACTGATTGAAATGTTAGTTACAGAGAAGCTTGATGCTGTTTGCTCCTTAAAATGATATTAATGAGAATCTAGCCCACACTGTTCTGCCCAGCCTGACTGCCTTACCTTGAACCCAACGCCATCAGCACATCCTCCTGGTTATAACCTGTATCTCTTGCATTCAACAATCTCACACTAGTGAGATCACAGTCAGTAAAAGTCATAACTATTAGGCCAAGACACTGCTCATTTTACCACAACACCTACCCAATAATAACTGCGAGCTGTTAGGATTCGCAGCTGACAGTTACACATTCCTTCACACTCCCACACATTTGGCAGTATTTTCAGGCACAGACATCGTCTGCTAAATGGCAAATTTAATCCAGTAAATCTTTTGATGTTTCTATGCTTCTATTTCATGCTCATACCACACACAGTCAACTAGTCAACTATGATCACCACATCACCTGGCCACTTACTCAGTCCCGTATAAAGGGGAACAGTTACACTGATACCACTGGAAGTTGCTCATTGTCAAAATCTTCACAGTGAGATTGAAACTATTCACAGTGACCATGTCCTCAAACCTAATGCTCTTGCTCATGTTCCACTTTCCCCTCATCCCAGAATCTCTTCCCTTTCACAAGCTTCAGGAATGTTCCTCGGAATTCTCTCTAGTTCCTCATTGAAACCTGTAGCTCCCTGTCCAAACACCAAACACTGCAGCAGAAGACCCTCCAACATGGTCCAATGGGAAGTGTTGTATAAAGTAATGGTTCTGAAACGGTTAATGTTGGACATTGCATCAGGCTCTATCCAATCTGAAGATGTCACACACTCAAGTAGAGAAAGGGGGAGTTTTCAGTGAGACGATGTCTAGCACAATTCATGGCAGACATCTCTGTGTGCGTGAGCAACAAGCATCATCATTTCCATCTCAAAAAAAACTGCAGCCTAAATAGCAGGCACTAACACGCCTACAAGTGTCTCCCATTTCTGGATCTTGTTGTGCAATAATTGGCTGTTGTGTTTCCAGAATTTCAACAATGACTACAATTGTAAAATATTTCAATGTCTGTGAGGTGCTTCAGGATATCCTGAGAATCTGGGTGCTGTCTATACCTCTGAAAGGAAATATTTCTAATGGATAAAAAGGAATGAGATGGGAGTCAGTGAGTGAGTGTGTGTCAGTGTGACTGTGAGTGAGTGTGAGTTGCCTGAAGGTATTGTCTTGTGAAGGAATGATTAAACATTGAACAGCTGCTCCAACTGGTTGGATTAAGAGCAGAAATCCAGACAAAGGTCCGCGCATTACAGAAGGTTTGAAATGAAGATAAAAAATGTTTGAGATTCTATGCTGAAAAAACATTTCCTGCTGGGACTGCAAACCAGGAGCAATCCATGAGGAGCAGGGCATGCCCAGGAGCTGTGACTTCAGGCTGGGATTCTTTGTTCAATCCAAGACAGGGCTCCAGGAATTTGGAAACAGATTAACAAAGGGGATGAGAATCTTTCGGAGCATCTCACAAGAAACCAAAGGTTTTGGAGATATTGGTTATTATGTCACACACCAATCTATGCACAGGAGGAGAAGACAGCAGGGAGGGGCTGACAGAGAGGATCAGGAAGCTGCATGACACATAACAACAGGACAGAGTGTGCAATCACACCTGGAAAAATATCCCTCTGCAGAATGATCTGATGAGTTTCAGATCAAAGTTCATGAATGATAAGATTTTCACCCAGTCTCTGAGCAGAAATAAATGAGCAAAGTATGGTCTTTGTTGAAAGATCTGAGCTTGTTAGATAACATCTCCCAAACCTATAGCTTTTCACAGCCATCTCATAGCAGCTGAACTAGATTACTCATGATTTTCTACAACGTGTGATTAACACACAAACCGCAAATCACACTGAGCAGTGGAAAACCCAACACAGCAAATAAAAGCAAACAGCTCATATGTATTGTTGTACAGCACGTGTGTTTTGCTGTTAGTGCCTGTATTCGTTTATTACATCCCAGAGGTTATGCAACACCATACCCTCACGCTTTCTGCTGCTGTTTGTCATTTCAGTGTGTCACAGCCCATAATTACTATTCCCATCATTGAATCTGTTACAGGCCAGTCTGAGTTCATTAGTTTCCCTGCCACACCCAGACTACACTCAGTCACACAATGCCACAACAAGCAGGGACATAAACCCAATGACACAACAAAACACAACATGCAGCAGCACAATGGTACCCCAAATGTATCTGGGGTCTTCCTGTATCATCCCAATCAGTGAAGCTGAATGGCAACAGGAAAACATTGCAAAGTGACAAATGGGACACATACACAGAGTCAGCAACACTCCATGTCACACACAGCTATATCCACTCTCAAAGACATACACACAGAGTAAACCCATCCTGGGTATGTACTCACCCTGAAGTCCCTGGCTTCATCTGGAGACTCACTGAGGATGTTACCTAGTATGGTGATGAAACGTCTGAAAACGAACCTTCCAGCTCAGCGAGCAAACCTACATCCAGAACCTCAACCTTAGCTACAAATCTTCTCAAAACGCACTCACCCTGAGTGTATGCCCTCAGTGTATACTGACCCTGGTGTGTGCATATCCTGAATGTGCAGTTCAACTGTTATGATTCTATGTCTCACTTCTTGCTTCCTACCTGTAATCACGCTGCTGGGTCTGTCTTCATCCTCCTTATAGTAATGACTGCCCAGGGAATCTGCAAGACACACATTGCTGCTCGTAACAACATGAACAATAAGAAACTTTCATTTCATTTGATTTATTATTGTCAAATGCACCAAGATACAGTGTAAAGTATTGTTTTGCATGCTATTCAGACAAATCATACCTTACATAGGCACATCAGGATAATAGAAAAAAATGCAGAATATAGTGTTACAGCTACAGAGTAGTGCAGAGAAAGATCAACTCTAATATATGAGAGATCTGATAAATCTGATAACAGCAGGGAAGAAGTTGTCCTTGAATCTGCTGGTATGTGTTTTAAACTTTTGTATCTTCTGCCCAATGGGAAACATTAGAAGAGAGTATAGTGAGGTGAAAGAACTCTTTGATGATGTTGGCTTGCTTTCCCGAGGCAGCAGGAAGTGTCGATGGAGTCAATAGATAGAAGGAGAAAGTGAGGTCTGCAGATGCTGGAGATCAGAGTCGAGAGTGTGTTGCTGGAAAAGCACAGCAGGTCAGGCAATATCTGAGAAGCAGGAGAATTGACATTTCGGGCTGGAGCCTCATTCCTGATGAAGGGCTCCTGCCCGAAATGTTGTTTCTCCTGCTCCTCAGATATTGCCTGACCTGCTGTGCTTTTCCAGCACCACAGTCTCGACTCAATAGATAGAAAGCTGTTTTTTTAAAATGGACTGGGCTGTATTCACAACTCTCTGTAATTCCTTTGGGTCTTGGGCAAAGCAGTTGCTGTACCAAGGTGAGATGCATCCGGATAGGATGCTTTCAATGGTGTGTCAATGAAAATTGGTAAGAATCATTGTCTCCAGGTCCTTATTGAAACCTGTCCTCACACCAAACACAATAACATGGTTTGATAATATGGTTGTATTGCTGAATGTCCTTAGCTTCCTGAGGCAGTAAAGGTGTTGATGGGCTTTCTTTTCTATAGTGTCAGCATGGATGGAATGGGATAGATTGTTGGTGATATTTTCTCCCAGGAACTTAAAGCTCTCGACCATCTCCACCTCAGCCCCATTGACACAGATAAGGGCATGACCTCCACTCAGCTTCCTGACGTCAATGACCAGCTCTTTTCTTTTTGTTTACATTGAGGGACAAATTTTTGTCTTAATACCATGACACTAAGCTCGCAACCTCCTTCCTGTACGCTGCCTCATCATTGTTTGAGGTCGACCCACTACAGTGGTGTCATCAGCAAATTTGTAAATGGGGTTACAGCTGAATTTCACTGCACAGTTGTGAGTGTATGAGAAGTCTGATAAGGGGCTGAGAATGCAGCCTTGTGGGGCACTGGTGTTGAGGATTATTAAGGAGGAGGTGTTGTCTTCTATTCATGTTGATTATGATCTGTGGGTCAGGAAGTTGAGGATCCATTTGCAGAGAGGGGAGCAGAGTCCTAGGTCGTGGAGTTTGGAGATGAGTTTGGTTAGAATTATGGTGCTGAGGGTGGAGCTAAAGCCAATGAATAGATGTCTTAAATAAGTGTCCTTGTTATTCTGTTGTTCCAGGGATGAGTGTAGGGCTTGGGAAATGGTATCTGTCATGGACATGTTGTGACAGTAGATGAATTGCAGTAGATTCAGGCAGTCTGGGAGATTGGAGTTGATGTGTGCCATTACTAACCTTTCTATACACTTTATATGACGGATGTTAGAACCACTGGGCGGTCATCATTAAGGCAGTTTTGGCAGCAAAGACAAGAATGAACAGATCATTCAGGGACAACGTACAGAACATTTCACATAGATTCTAGATGTTATCTGTTATTCTATAAATAAACCACCCTGAATCCCTTGATTAGATTCCAGTCTGTAACTCACTCCCATGTATCTGTTATTGAATAAATACACCCTTTGATTAGATTCCGGTCTGTGAAGATGAGGTCAAGCATGTTTTTCCCTCTTGTTGGTTCCCTCAGCACCTGACCAGCTCATTTATTACTGAGTTACTCTTGGATCTTGAAGACTCCCATCTCGAGTACAGTCTGTGGCCTTGCTACCATCAGTGCTCTTTCTATTTGGTGTTAACATGGAGGAGACTGATTCATCAGCAGATGACAAACTGAGCAGCACTCATCTCAGACAAGGTGGAGGTGAAGAAAGAAGCCACCCGTTAACGATTGTGGCTCTCTTTGATCCCAATATTACTAACTGTATTCTGTCTGAGAAGTTAAACTGGCCGATATTAATGTGCTGTTATTACACTTCTCTCTGAAGCGATATGTCTATTCTCCAGCTCACTCCCATTCTGTTTCACCTCTCATGCAGCTTTGCACTACATTTTTTCATTCATTTATGGGACTTGGGCATCACTGGCTGGGCCAGCATTGATAGCCCATCCCTATTTGCTCTTGAGAAGGTGGTGGTGAGCTGCCTTCTTGAATTGCTGCAGTCCACTTGCTGTGGGTTGACCCAGAATACCAGTATGAAGGGAAGTCCAGGATTTTGACCCAATGACTGTGAAGGAACGGCGGGATATCTCTAAGTTAGGGTGGTGAGTAGCTTGGAGGGGAACTTGCAGGCGGTGGTGTTCCCAAGATGGAAGTGGTTGTGGGTTTGGAAGGTGCTGTTGAAGGATCTTAGGTGAATTTCTGCAGTGCATCTTGTAGATAGTACACACTGCTGCTACTGAGCACTCATGGTGGAGGGGTTGAATGTTTGTAGATGTGGTGCCAATCAAGCGGGTTGCTTTGTCCTGAATGGTGTCAAGCTTCTTGAATGTTGTTGGAGCTGCACCCATCCAGGCAAGTGGGGAGTATTCCATCACACTCCTGACTTGTGCCTTGTAGATGGTGGATAGACTTTGGGATGTCAGAAGATGAGTTACTCACTGCAGTATCCTAGTCTCTGGCCTGCTCTTGTAGTCACTGTGTTTATGTGGTAAGTCTAGTTGAGTTTCTGGTCAATGGTAACCCCAAGGATGTTGACAGTGGGGCATTCAGTGGTGGTAATACCATTGAATGTCAAGGGTTAGTGGTGTCATTGTCCGGCATTTATGTGGTGCGAATGTTACTTGTACGAGTTGGCCCAAGCCTGGATATTATCCAGATCTTGTTGCATTTGAGCACGGACTGCTTCAATATCTGAGGAGTCGCGAATGGTGCTGAACATTGTGCAATCATCAGAACTTTCTTTCTGAGTTCTGAATGCTGTCCATGAGCTTTCTATTTCCTCCATGTCACAGACCTCTGCATATAGCCCTTATGATGACAGTAAATCATTCCATTTTATCCGGCACATTCAAGAACACTGCCTTTGGACAGAGGTGATGCTAATGTCACTGGGCTAGTCATCCAAAGAGCAAGGTTAAAGCTCTGACAGCATGGTTTCAAATTCCACTGCCTACTGGTGGAATTTAAATTCAATTCATTAAAAAGAATCTTGAATTGAAAATTAACTCTCAAGCACCTTAACTGAGCCCTCAAGTCTCATCCTAACATAAGCCTTTTTCTTCGTCTTGACAAGAGATTCAACTTCTTTAGTAAACCATGGTTCCCTCGCTTGACCACTTCCTCCCAGCCTGACAGGTACATACTCATCAAGGCTACGCAGTAGCTGTTCCTTGAACAGGCTCCACATTTCAATTGTGCCCATCCCCTGCAATTAGTAATTGCAGTTACCTTCCCCACCCTCTGCATCCTAGATCTTGCTGAATCGCATCATAATTGCCTTTTCCCCAGCAATAATTCTTGCCCTGCGGTATGTACCTATCCCTTTCCATCACTAAAGTAAACATAACCGAATTGTGGTCACTATCGCCAAGGTGTTCACCAATCTCCAAATCTAACACCTGACCAGATTTATTATCCAGTACCAAATCCAATGTGGCCTCACCCCTTGGCCTGTCAGCATACTGTGTCAGGAAACCCTCATGTACACATTGGACAAAAGCTGACCCATCTAAAGCACTTGAACTATAGTATTTCCAGTCAATATTTGGAAAATTAAAGTCCCCCATAACAAACTACCCTATTACTCTTGCTCCTATCCAGAATTATCTTTGCTATCCTTTCTTCTACATCTCTGGACCTATTCAGAGGCCCATAGAAAATTCCCAACAGGGTGACCTCTCCTTTCCTGTTTCTAACCTCAGCCCATACTACCTCAGTAGATAAGTCCTCAAACGTCCTTTCTGCCACCGTAATACTTTGACTAACAATGCCACACTTCCCCCTCTTTTACCATCTTCTCTGTTCTTACTGAAATATCTAAATCCTGGAACCTGCAACAACTATTCCTGTCCCTGCTCTATCCATGTCTCCGAAATGGCCACAACATCGAAGTCCCAGGTACCAACCCATGCTGCAAGTTCACCCACCTTATTCTGGATATTCCTGGCGTTGAAGTAGACACACTTCAAACCACCTTCTTGCTTGCTGATGAACACTTGCGACTTTGAAAGCTCATTTCTGACCTCACTACTCTCAATCTCCTAGACATTGGAACTACAATTTAGGTTCCCATCCCTCTGATGAACCATATAACATAATCAGAAGGTTAGATAGGGTGGACAGTGAGAGCCTTTTTCCTCTGATGGTAATGGCTAGCATGAAGGGACATAGCTTTAAATTTAGCAGTGATCGATACAGGACAGATATTAGAGATAATATTTTTACTCAGAGAGTAGTAGGGGCGTGGAACGTCCTGCCTGTAACAGTAGTAGACTCACTAACTTTAAGAGCATTTAAATGGTCATTGGATAAACATATGGATGAGAAGCATTCCTAATGAAGGGCTTTTGCCCGAAAGGTTGATTTTCCTGCTCCTCGGATGCTGCCTGACCTGCTGTGCTTTTCCAGCACCACTCTAATCTAGACTCTGATCTCCAGTATCTGCAGTCCTCACTTTTGCCATATGGATGAAAATGGCATAGTGTTGGATAGACTGGTTCCACAGTTCGGCACAACATCGAGGGCCAAGGGCTTATATTGCGCTGTAAAATTCTGTATGGAAATTAATCTCAGGAAAAACTAATGTCGATTGTTGTTAGGACCCATTTGGCTCACATATGTCCTTCAGGAAAGGATATTGTCAGCCTTACCTGGTCTGCCTGACATGTGGCCCCTGACCCACAGCAAATGTGACTGACTCTTAACTGCCCACTTGAAAATCACTCAGTTCAAGCTGGCAGCACCCGTATTGTGTGAACAAGGAACTATTTTTAACAACACCACACGAACAGACATGTACATGGGCATACACAAATACACTGTATACTGAAACAAAGAAAACCAGGATTGGTTGACAGTGCTATCAAACCCATGTATTGATCATCTTATTATTAATTCCCAGAGCGGTATTTACTAGGATTAGTCCAAGTATAATCATAGCTCTGGTCCAAATATGGTCTAAAATACTACATTTTAGAGATGAGGTCACAATGTCTGACGTTGGGACAAAACCCTTGAATTCCCTTCCTGTCATACCAATTGTGGGATTATCTCCATCAAATGGACTGCTGTGGTTCAAGAAAGCAGCTCACCATCATTTCTCCAGATCAATTAGTAATTGGAAATAAACATTGATCAAGCCATTAACACTCCAGTCCATTAACAATAAAAAATTAAACATATAGGTGAAGAGCACAGTAGTTAGTGTCATTCTACAGTTTCCCAATCAGTTTCAAATGAACTTCCTCCATGACTACTTTACCTTTACTTACAGGATTGTTTCAGATTGTTAGAATACAGATTTCAGAGCAGTCAGTCATGAAAGAATATCTATAAAAATCTTGTGGTTATTTGATAAACCCTTTGTCTCTTTTTTATGGCCTCTTAATGCAAGTTTTAATCTGATAATTCTCCACAGTGATTGCTTTCACTTCTAGTGTGTGAGATATGAGACCACGTGGCAACAGCAAAGGATCAGACACAGCACTTACCCCAAAACAGGAGCAGAAAGACCAACAGCAGAAGAAACAAGTCCATTTCTTGAACCTTGGCAAAGTTCTGAACCTGATGAATTGAGTGAGTCTTTTAGGGCTTTTTTTTGCTGCAGTCACAGAAACTTTCCTTTATATTAAGTTCTTAAACGTGACTGATATAAATTCCGAGACAGACCTCAGTTTTAATACTGCCATCTTCTCCCACACTCCCTCTGATTCTCATCGGATACTTGTCCATTCTTACCAAATAACCGAAAGATTTTGAGATAAAATCTTGACGTATCTTTCCTTGAATGAGATGATTAGCTCAAACAGTGAACTGCAGAAACCACAAACCATACATGGAACATGTGAGAGAGAGAAAAAGATAGAGAGAGAGAGAGAGAGGCAGTCATAGAGTAAAGATATTTGAGGAGGCGAGTGAGCAAGAAGGTGAGTGGGGAATATCCACAGGAACATGTGTTAAGTAGGTGATCGGCAGTTTTCAGTTTTGATTCTGTTTTGGTCCAGTTTCTGCTCATCAGGAATGGATCACACACATGGCCCTTTGTCTGTCCCCAGAAATGATAATGTCCTTGAAATGAAAAGAGGTTAATGCAGTAACCATTGAATGGTGAAGCAAACCACACGTGAGGGCAGCAGTTTGCAAATTGCTGCTATTTTTCACAGACATGACCCGAGTTCTGAATCGAAAGCTTTATTTACATTCAAAGGGACAAAAATGAACAGGTCGTGGTTTAAGTTCGTGATTAAATTAACATCTGCTACTCAGCCTAGCTGAGGTGAACTAATTGTTTGATAGTATTTATTTGGAATTTCAGAATACAATTGATAAACTTGAATTTAAAAGACAACTTAAACTCATGGAATTAATGGAAATTCATTGACTACTGTTACATGGCAGAAAGAGCAGCAACGAGCTAGCTCTGTTCACATGCAATGTTCTGCTTCTCATTGTTATAATACTTGGTACAGTTTAACCAGGACAACAGTAGCTCAGAATTAAAAACAACTGGCAGTGAAAATGTCACAATTATCGAAACTCTGTAAGTGCAATCCTAGTCAATATCTCCCGAATTTGATCCTTTTGCCCTGTAATCACTCTGGCGAGTCAATGCTGCTTTCCAAAACCCCCATTCCCTGCACCACAGGTCAGCATATCCTTCCTGAGGGCGTGGGTCCAGCCTGACCAGAACTCTGTACAGCTGTAACATTCTTTTAACCTCTTTGTCATAGAATTATACAGCACCCTTTGGTCCAATCAGCCCATGTGATAATCCCAAACTATACGAGTCCCTCCTGCCTGCTTCTGGCCCATATCCCTCCAAACCTTTCCTACTCATGTATCTATCCACAGGCCTTTTAAACATTGTAATTGTATTCACATCCAGCACTTCCTTAGGAAGTTCATTCCACACTCAAACCACCCTCTGTGTAAAATATTTGCCTCTTTTCTAAATCTCTCTCCTCTCACCATTAAATGTGCCCTCTAGTCTTGAAGTTCCCCATATTAGGGAAAAGACAATTACAAACAACTCTATCTATGCCCCTCATTATTTTCTAATCTTCTACCAGGTCAACCTGCTTCACTCCAATGAAAAACAATGCAGCCTATCCAGTCCTTCTTTATACGCAAACCTTCCATACCTGGCAACATCCTGGTAAATCTTCTCTGAACTTTCTCCAGCTTGATAATATCCTTCCTATAACTGGGCGACCAGAACAGGACACAGTGCTCCAGAAGAGACCTCACCAATATTCTCACCACAACCTCAACGTGACTTCCCAACTCCAATACCCAAATGACTGAGCAATGAAGGGAAGTGTGCCAAATGCCTTTTTAATCACCTTGTCTAAAGTGATGCAAATTTTAAAGAATGATGTACCTTTGGTCCCTCTGTTCTACAACATTACCCAAGGCCCCTACCATTAATTGTGTAATCCCTGCCCTTATTTGTTGTACTGAAATGCAATATCTCGCATTTATCCAGACTGAACTCTATCTGCCATTTTTCAGCCCATTGACCCATTTGATCAAAATCCCTTTGGAATCTTAGAAAACCTTCATCACTATCGACTATGCCACCAATCTTAGTGTCATCTGCAAATTTACTAACGATGCCTTGTATACTCTTATCCAAATCATTTATGTAAAAGACAAACATAAAAGGATCTGGAACTGATTCCTGTGAAACACCGCTGGTCACAGGCCTCCAGTCCGTAAAGCAACCCTCCACCATTACTCTCTGGGTCCTATTATTAAGCTAATTATGTCTCCAGTTGGCAAGCTCATCCTGAATCCCATGTGACCTAAATTTACTAATTATTCTACTATGTGGAAACTTATCTTGAAATAAAGATCAACTCTTGGGCGTTTATTGTGTTGGGCTAAGTAAGGTGGTCTTTATATATCTTTAGATATGACGGGCAGGACCCAGCTCTGGGATTCTTGTCCCTATTGCTGTTTCTAGCGATTGTCATAGGTGTGGTTAGTGAGAACACACATAGCAAACACCCACCTCTCCCCTTTCTTGCTTGGTCCATTGCAGAGGTGAGAATTTCAAACATCCTGCAATTCTAGTGCTGAGAATATTTTGTGAGAAGATGTTTTTCATAGTCTCTCACAGCATTTATGAACTAGGGGCACATCTGATCTTGAAGCATCAACAAATAAAACTATAATTTAACATTCCTTTTGAAATGCATTAACTTTGTCACCATCTCACAAAGCTGTCAATCAATTCTAGGCAGTGAAAGCCCTTTGAGGAAATCTTCATCTCACTTCACAACCTTCTAATTTTACATAAATAAACACATATGCATTGAAAATAAAATATATCAAAGAAGGATTAGATTATTACAAAGTCAAAAAGATATCAGCCAAGAATAGCATTCCCTTATACATTGTTTCATCATTGACTTCAGGATCAATTATAAAACCCAAATAAAAGCAAAATACTATGGATGCTGGAGATCTCAAATAAAACCAGAAAGTGCTGGAGAAACTTAGCAGGTCTAGAGAATCCGTGGAGAGCGAAAAACAGAGTTCTCACTTTGAGTCTGATATGACTTGTTCTTTGAAAGTGAATTTAAACACTCACTGGTTAAAAAAACTTTGAATACTAAAATACTCTCCATCCAGTCACAGTTCAGTCTCAACAGGAACCACAGCAAGCTGTATTAATGTGATTTTTCAGAAACATTGTTAAAAAGAATCCCAATGTTCACAGTGATATTTCAACAAGTTTAAGAAAAACACTCCAGGATTATGTACAAAACTTGAAATAACTCAATTTTCGATAACCCTTCAAAATCTAAGTCCTCCAAGAATTAAAGATGAAACATTGCTGTAGTTGTGATCAAATGCAGCAAGACATTGACAATATCCAGGTTTGGACTGACAAGTGGCAACTAACATTGGTGCTATCCAAGTGCCAGGCAATGATGATCTCCAAAAAGAGAGAAATTAATCATCACCTACTAACATTTAAAGACATTTATCATTTCTGTATCCCCCACTATTAACATCCTGGGTCTTAACATTGATCAGAAACTAAACTGGACCATTCATTTATAAATACTATGATGATATTTAGCAAGAAATATATAAAGTAGCTCCTTTGACTTATAAAAAAGGAACAGAAAGACCAAAGTGAGCATAGGCACCTTCGAGAATGAAGGTGGGGAAATAATAACAGAAACCCAGGAAATGAATAAACTGAATGGTAAGTTGAGTAAATAGCTTGCATCAGTCTTCACAATAGAGAACACTAATTGTATTCCAAAACTGCCAAATAATTGAGGAGCTAAAGCTGGGGAAGGAAATAAATGGAATATCTATCACTGGAGAAACAGTACCAGGGACACTAATGGGGCTAAAGGTCGATATGTTCCCTGTACCTGATCGGTTATATTCTGGAGTTTTTAAGGACTTAGCTACAGTTAGAGAAGACACACCGGTAGTAATCTTCCAAGAATCTTGAGATTCTGAGTAAGTGCCAAAGGATTGAAAAACTATCCATGTCACAGCTTTCTTCAAAAAGGGAGGGAGATAGAAAAACAAGTAATAATAGGTCAGTTAGCTTCATATCCATCATTGGGAATGTGTTACAGTCTATTATAAAGGATGTAATCACAGAGCATTTAGAAGTACATAATATGACCAAAGCCAAAAATCACACATCACCAGGTTATAGTCCAACAGATGGATTATTACCTGGTGTTATGTGATTTTTAACTTTGTCCATTCTAGCCCAACACAGGCTCCTCCACATCACAATATGATTAGACAGAGTCAGCATAGCTTCATGAAGGCTAATCGTGCCTGACAAATTTATGAGAATATTTTGCGGATGTAACAGTCAGTGTTGCCTCTCAGTTCCAGATTTATTGAATGAATGTAAACTCCCCCAGGTGCTGCGATGGGACTTGAACCCATGACCCAGAGCAATAGCCTGGTTTCTGATTTCACTTCACCATTACCAGGAGGTGCCGATGTGGATATTACTTTAGAGTTTCTGTCACAAACTGACTCTGTTTTCCTGACTGGGCTGTGATTGGTGGCGTGGAGGCTCTGGGGGTCAGGGAAGTCGATAGGAGTGGAGTGGGAGTTGAGACCTTAGGTGATAATCAGAAAGGGTCAGGGTGTTGTTTGAGAGACCAGTGGGAATGAGGTGAAGGGGTAGACCCTGGAGGGGTTGGATGTTAAGGGGACTATGGGTGCGGGGGTGCTGCCTGATGTTCAATGTGTCTGTCGATTGAGGTACACTCTGTACATCCTGTGTCAGGCCTGAGCAGGATCACCTACAGGTCTTGTACCTCTATCCAGCCAACTCTGGACCTGGATTCCACCCCTAGTCTGAAAAATGAAACCGGATGAGAAATGATCTCAGTGTGGGTAAGGGCAGGACACTGGCCTAAGCCTCATCTGTCCCTCCATAACATTGTAGATCAAGGCCAGGTAGGAACCCAATCAGAAAGCCAGCTATTGCTTTCAAACTCTCCAGCAGGGGAATATAAAATTCTGCCTCCTCTGTCCCACAGGACCAGATTCACGTTAAGGACGTAGAGGCCAGAGTTGCAATTGTTTTTATTATGAGAATGCCTAATGCTGCGCACATGTTTTTATGTGTTCTTGGAAATGTCCTTGGCACAGCTAATGTTTGATACCCATTTCAAATTGCTCCTGAGAAGTTGTGATGAGCTGAACCACAGCAGTTTATTTAAGAAACAAGTGCAGGAGTAGACCATTTAGCTCCTCAATCCTGCAATACCATTCAATATAGCTGATGTTCTACTTCAAGTTCTCTCTACCACTGAGTCCCATGTTCTGGATTCCCAGTGAGATCTACAACTCATCTATTCCTGCCTTAAGAATATTTGATGACGGACATGCACAGCCCTTGGCAGAGTGAACTTCAAAGATTCACAACCTTCTGGGTGAAGTAATTTCTCTGCATCTCAATCCTAAATGACCAATCCCTTGATTAGAAACTGTGCTCCATGTTCTAAATTCACTACCTGTCAAATTCCTTCAGTATCTATGCTGTAGTGAGAACATCTCTCATTGCCCTAAAACAATGTAGAGTCCGTTTATTCAACCTTCATCAAAGGACGACGTTCTCATCCCAGGGACCAATTTTGCATTTCTTGGTCATTTTGCCTCCAATGAAAGTATAGTTTAAAATACAGAGAACAAATTTGTACATGAGTTTTCAGGTCTGGCCTCACTAAAGTCCCATGCAACTGCATTCCTGTACTCCAATCCCTTTGCAATAAAGGCCAATGGGCCATTTGTCTACTTCATTGCTTGTTGTACCTATAAGATACTCTTTGAATTCTTGTACATATAGGTCCAATTCCAACAAAAAAGATTCTGTGTGCCGGATTGGTAAGATAACTAGTTTTTTTAAAATTCTTTATTTTCCTACAGTCTCTTTGCGAATTTAGAATTGTGGGATTTGTGGTTAGGGCAGTTAAATGTTCCTCCTGCAGAATGTGGGAGATAAGGGTCATCACTAGTGTCCCTGCTGATTTCATCTGTGGGAAATGCACCTAACCCCAGCTCCTCAATAACCATTTTAGGGAACTGGAGCTGGAGCTGCATGAACTTTGGATCATTTGGGCGGCAGAGGGCATTACTAAGAGGAGTTACACAGAGGTAGTAACACCTCAGATACAAGAAAAAGGCAGATGGCAAGGGGACAGAAAGGGAACCAGCAGACAGTGCAAGAAATCACTGTGGCCATTTCCCTTAATAGCAAGTATACCATTTTGGATACTGGTGGAGGGGATGCCATAGGGTACAGGTCTCTAGCACAGAGTCTGTCCCTATTGCTCAGAAGGGAAGGGGAAGAGGAGCAGACCATCAGTCATAGTGAGGGGGATAAGTAGAAGGTTCTGTGGGAATCAGAGAGACTCTTGATTGGTGTATTGCCTCCCAGGTGCCAGGGTTTGTGATGTCTTGGATCATGATTTTGGGATCCTTGGGAGGGAGGGGGAGAAGCCCCAAGTCATGATCCATGTAGGCACTAACAACATAGGTAGAAAGAAAGGTGGGGATCTAAGGCAGAAATTCAGGGAGCTAGGGTGGAAGCTTAATGCTAGAACAAACAGAGTTGTTATCTCTGGTTTGTTACCCGTGCCATGTGCTAGTGAAGGGAGGAATAGGGAGAGAGAGGAGTTGAATAGGTGGCCACAGGGATAGTTCCAACCGGAACTCTATCAACAAACACATCGAGTTAGACCGCATCTACCACCCCCTGAGAAAAAGATCAGGAAGTGACTTCACCACAGGAAATAACATCACCACGGGGGACTTTAATTTTCCAAATATTGACTGGAAATACTATAGTTCGAGTGCTTTAGATGGGTCAGTTTTTGTCCAATGTGTGCAGGAGGGTTTCCTGACACAGTATGCAGACAGGCCAATAAGGGGCGATGCCACATTAGATTTGGTACTAGGTAATGAACCTGGATAGGCATTAGATTTGGAGGTAGATGAGCACTTTGGTGATAGTGACCACAATTCGGTTATGTTTACTTCAGCGATGGAAAGGGATAGGTATATAATGCAGGGCAAGAGTTATTGCTGGGGGAAAGGCAATTATGATGTGATCGGGCAAGATTTAAGATACATGGTGGGGAAGGAAACTGCAGGGGATGGGCACAATTGGTGTCTGGAGCATATTCAAGGACCAGCTACTGTGTGCCCTTGATAAGTCTGTACCTGTTAGGCAGGCAGGAAATGGTTGAGTGAGGGAGCCGTGGTTTACTAAAGAAGTTGAATCTCTTGTCAAGCTGAAGAAGAAGGCTTATGTTAGGATGAGATGAAAAGGCTCAGTTAGGGCGCTTGAGATTTCCAAGTTATTCAGGAAAGACCTAAAGAGAGTTAAGGAGAGCCAAGAGGGGACATGAGAAGTCATTGGCAGATAGGATCAAGGAAAACCTCAAACCTTTCTATAGGTATATCAGGAATAAAAGATTAATGAGAGAAAGATTGGGGCCAATCAAGGATAGTAGTGGGGAGTTGTGCGTGGAGTCCAAGGAGATGGCACAATGGCTCAGTGGTTAGCACTGCTACTTCATAGCGCCAAAGACCCAGGCTCGATTCCAGGCTTGGGCGACTGTCTGTATAGAGTTTGACATTCTCCCCATGTCTGTATGGATCAGAGTGGTGCTGGAAATGCACAGCAGTTCAGGCAGCATCCGAGGAGCAGGAAAATCAACGTTTCGGGCAAAAGCCCTTCACCAGGAATAGAGGCAAAGTGCCTACAGGGTGGAGAGATAAATGAGAGGCATCCGGATGAAGGGTTTTTACCTGAAACGTCGATTTTCCTGCTCCTCGGATGCTGCCTGAACTGCTGTGCTTTTCCAGCACCACTCTAATCCAGAATCTGGTTTCCAGCATCTGCAGTCATTGTTTTTACTGGGTCTGTATGGGTTTCCTCCCACAATCCAAAGATGTGAGGGTCAAGTGAATTGGCCATGTGTTAGTCTGGAGTACATATAGGGAATCAGTCTGGATGGGTTACTCTTCAGAGGGTTGGTGTAGACTTGTTGGGCCGCAGGGCCTGTTTCCATATTATAAAGAATCTAATCTAATCAGACAGGGGAAGTGCTATGAATATTTTTCGTCAGTACTCACACAGGAAAAAGACAATGTTGTCGAGGAGATTACTGAGATACAGGTTACTAGACTAGGCGGGATTGACATTAACAAGGAGGAGGTGTTAGCAATTCTGGAAAGTGTGAAAATAGATAAACCCCTTGGCCAAATGGGATTAATCCTAGCATTCTCTGGGAAGCCAGGGAGGAGATTGCAGAGCCTTTGGCTTTGATCTTTATGTCATCATTGTCTACAGGAATAGTGCCAGAAGACTGGAGGGTAGCAAATGTTGTCCCCTTATTCAAGAAGGGCAGTAGAGACAACCTTGGTAATTATAGACCTGTGAGCCTTACTTCGGTTGTGGGTAAAATGTTGGAAAGGTTTATGAGAGATAGGATTTATAATAATCTAGAAAGGAATAAGTTGATTAGGGATAGTCAACATGGTTTTGTGAAGGGTAGGATGTGCCTCACTAACCTTATTGAGTTCTTTGAGATGGTGACCAAACAGGTGGATGAGGGTAAAGTGGTTGTTGTGGTGTGTATGGATTTCAGTAAGATGTTTGATAAGGTCCCCCATGATAGGCTATTGCAGAAAATACAGAGGCATGGGATTGAGGGTGATTTAATATTTGGATCAGAAATTGGCTAGCTGAAAGAAGACAGAGAGTGGTGGGTGATGGGAAACATTCATCCTGGAGCTCAGTTACTAGTGGTGTACTGCAAAGATCTGTTTTGGGGCCACTGCTGTTTGTCATGTTTATCAATGACCTCAATGAGGGCATAGAGGATGGGTTAGTAAATATGTGGATGACACTATGGTCGGTGGATTTGTGGATCGTGCTGAAGGATGTTGCAGGTTACAGAGGGACATGGATAAGCTGCAGAGCTGGGCTGAGAGGTGGCAAATGGAGTTTAATGTGGAAAAGTGTGAGGTGATTCAATTTGGAAGGAGCAACAGGAATACAGAGTACTGGGCTAATGGTAAGATTCTTGGTAGTGTAGATGAGCAGAGACATCTGGTTGTCCATGCACATAGATCCCTGAAAGTTGCCATCCAATTTGATAGGGTTATTACGAAGTCATATGGTGTGTTAGCTTTTATTGATGGAGAGATTGAGTTTCGGAGCCATGAGGTCATGCTGCAGCTGTACAAAACTCTGGTGCGGCCGCCGCACTTGGAGTATTGTGTACAGTTCTGGTCACCGCATTATAGGAAGGATGTGGAAGGATTGGAAAGGGTTCAGAGGAGATTTACCAGGATGTCACCTGGTATAGAGGGAAGGTCTTATGAGGAAAGGATGAGGGACTTGAGGCTGTTTTCATTAGCAAGAAGAAGGTTGAGAGGTGACTTAATAGGGACATATAAAATAATCAGAGGGTTAGATAGGGTGGACAGGGAGAGCCTTTTTCCAAGTATGGTGACGGCGAGCATGAGGGGGCATGGCTTTAAATTGAGGGGTAATAGATATTAGCAGTAGTGTCTTTACTCAGAGAGTATTAGGAATGTGGACCGAACTGCCTGCAAGAGGAGTAGACTTACCAACTTTAAGGGCATTTAAATGGTCATTAGATAATCATATGGATGAAAATGGAATAGTGTCGGATTGATGGACACAAGGCAAAAGATGGAAAATTATAGGCCAATTAGCCTAACCTCGGTTGTTGGTAAAATTCTAGAATCCATCATTCCCCAATGGATCTAGAATCCATCAAACCCCAATTTAGGATGAAGTTTCTAAATTCTTGGAAGAGCAGGGTCGGATTAGAACAAGTCAACATGGATTTAGTAAGGGGAGGTCATGCCTGACAAACCTGTTGGAGTTCTTTGAAGAGGTGACAAGTAGGTTGGACCGGGGAAACCCAGTGGATGTGGTCTACCTAGACTTCCAAAAGGCCTTTGATAAGGTGCCACATGGGAGGCTGCTGAGCAAGGTGAGGGCCCATGGTGCTCGAGGTGAGCTACTGGTATGGATTGAGGATTGGCTGTCTGACAGAAGGCAGAGAGTTGGGATAAAAGGTTCTTTTTCGGAATGGCAGCCGGTGACAAGCGGTGTCCCGCAAGGTTCAGTGTTGGGGCCGCAGCTGTTCACATTATATATTAATGATCTGGATGAAAGGACTGGGGGCATTCTAGCGAAGTTTGCCGATGATACAAAGTTAGGTGGACAGGCAGGTAGTACTGAGGAAGTGGGGAGGCTGCAGAAGGATCTAGACAGTTTGGAGGAGTGGTCCAGGAAATGGCTGATGGAATTCAATGTGAGCAAATGCGAGGTCTTGCACTTTGGGAAAAAGAATAGAAGCATGGATTACTTTCTAAACGGTGAGAAAATTCGTAAAGCCAAAGTACAGAGGGATCTGGGAGTGCTAGTTGAGGATTCTCTAAAGGTAAACATGCAGGTTGAGTCCATGATTAAGAAAGCGAATGCAATGTTGTCAATTATCTCGAGGGGGTTGGAATATAAAAGCACTGTTGTGCTACTGAGACTTTATAAAGCTGTGGTTAGGCCCCATTTGGAGTACTGTGTCCAGTTTTGGTCCCCACACCTCAGGAAGGACATACTGGCACTGGAGCGTGTCCAGCGGAGATTCACACGGATGATCCCTGGAATGGTAGGTCTAACATACAAGGAACAGCTGAGGATCCTGGGATTGTATTCATTGGAGTTTAGAAGATTAAGGGGAGATCTAATAGAAACTTCCAAGATAATACATGGCTTGGAAAGGGTGGACACTAGGAAATTGTTTCCGTTAGGCGAGGAGACTAGGACCCGTGGACACAGCCTTAGAATTAGAGGGGGTAAATTCAGAACAGAAATGCGGAGACATTTCTTCAGCCAGAGAGTGGTGGATCTATGGAATTCATTGCCACAGAGTGCAGTGGAGGCTGGGACGCTAAATGTCTTCAAGGCAGAAATTGATAAATTCTTGATGTCACAACGAATTAAGGGCTACGGGGAGAATGCGGGTAAGTGGAGTTGAAATGCCCATCAACCATGATGAAATAGCCGAGTGGACTCGATAGGCCGAATGGCCTTACGTCCGCTCCTATGTCTTATGGTCTTATGGTCTTATGATCTGGGAACAATGACTGAGCCATGGTTGCAGGAAGATCAGTTGTGTGAATTGAATATCCAAGGGTACTCAGTATTCCAGAAGGATGGCTGGAAGGAAAATGGGTTGGTGCAACTTTGTTAGTGAAGGAAGAGATCATTGCTGCAGTGAGAAGTGATATCAATACAGAGACCAAGACGTAGAATCAGTCTGAGTATACATCAGAAATGACATGGGAAATAAGTCCCTGGTCTCCAAACAGTTGTTCCACAGTCAGGCACAATATAAACCAGAAAATACTGGAGGATTATAAGAAAGATATAACAGTAATCATGGGTGATTTTAAGACCGTTAGAAATAGGAATAGGAGTGGGCTGTTTGGCCCCTCATGTTAAGAGTGTGGTGCTGGAAAAGTTCCTTGAACCTACTCCACCATCCAGTAGGATCAATGCTGATCCAAAGTACTCGTGACCACCTTCCCCATAGCCCTTGATGATCAAGAAGCTATCGATCTCAACATTAAATACACAAGGATTCTACACCACAACTTTCTTTGGCAAGGAGCTCCAAAGACTCACAACTCTCTGACAACTTTCTCTTCATCTCAGTTTTAAAGTGGCAGCTCTTAATTCAGAGACTATGCCTTGGGAGGAAGCATCCTCTCAGCATTTAACATGTTAAGACCCTTAAGAATCCTATCTTTGTCAATGAGATCACCTCCCATTCTTCTAAACCCAGTGGGTAGAGTACCAACTTGTTTAACCTTTGCTCATAAGACAATCCCTCCATACCAGGGGCCATCCTAGTGAAGCTTCTCTGAACTGCCTACAATGAAATGATACTTTTCCTCAAACAATGGGGACCAAAACTGCTCACAGTACTCCAGGTGTGGTCTCCTCAGTACCTTGTACAGTTACAGTAAGACTTCCCAACTCTTACACTCCAACCCCCTTGAAATAAGGGCCAACATTCCATTAGCCTCCCAATTCCCTGCTGCCCTGTGTGTTGGTTTTCTATCTTTTGTGCATAAATCCCGCCAAATCCCCTTGTGTTGCAGCTTTCTGCAGCTTTTCTTTATTTAAATAATATTGTTTTTTGTTCTCCCTTCCAAAATGAACAACTTCACATTTTCCCATATTATACTCTATGAAGGAGGAGAAAGGCAGAGTCCCCTTGTGTGGCGGCCTTGTCCCTATGTGGAGGTCTTTTCTTGTCATCAGTAATCAGGTATTTGAACAACTAGGCAGCTCGTCATGCCCAGGAGTGGTGTCTTGGCCCAGCTGCATCTTTAAGGTATTCCATTATCCCTTAATCGACTTTCCCAAGTCCAGGAGCTGTTAACTAAACTGTGATTAATTTCGTCTTAAAAAATTTTACTTTTTTTTATTATGATGCATGACTTCTATCACTGATGTAAGTGTCATGGTTGGGTGACATTAAAGTTTTCACTGTATTGTTCATGTAAAAGTACGTGTGAAAAATTTCTATTCTATTTTGTTTGACAACTTATTGCCCATTTACATAATCTATCTGTATCTCTCTGTAAACTGCTTGTGTCTCTCTCATAACCTGTCTTACCACCTTTCTTTGTGTTGTCTGCAAATTTGGCGACAGTGCATTCACTTCCTTCCTCAAAGTCATTAACATATATTGTAAACAATCACTGTCCCAGCACTGATCCCTGTGGAACCCCACTGGTTACAGGTCTCCAACCAGAAAAAACAACCACTTATCCTCATTCACTGCTTCCGGCCCATGAGCCAATTCTCTATCCACGCCAAGATGCTACCTCCAACACCTCATCTTTTGTGACATACTTTGCCAAATGCTTTCTGGAAACCCAAATACAACACATCATATTGTTCCCTTCTACCCACTCTGGCTGAGACTTCCTTCGAGTCATAGAGCTGTACAGCACGGAAACAGATCCTTTGGTCCAGCTGGTCCATGCCGATCAGATATCCTAAATTAACGTAGTCCCATTTTCCAGCATTTGACCCATATCCCTCTTAACATTTCCCAATCATATACCCATTCAAATGTCTTTTCAATGTTGTTATTGTAACAGCCTCCACCACTTTCTTTGGCAGCTCATTCCATAAATGCTCAGTCCTCTGCATGAAGAAATTGCACCTTACAGTCTTTTTAAATCTTTCCCCTCTCACCTTAAACCCATGCCCTTTAGTTTTGGACTCACCTACCCTGCCGAAAAGACCTTGATTATTCACCCTATCTATGCCCCTCATGATTTATAAACCTCTATAATGTCATCTCTCAGCCTCTGAAGCTCCAGGGAAAACAGTCCCAGCCTATTCAGCCTCTCCCTATAGCTCAAACCCTCCAACCCTGGGTTTGAGCTAACTGAACCTCAACTCTTTCGTCTTCCTCTTTAGTTTTTGCTTCTTGCTGTGACTTATGACAGTGGGACCTGGTTAGTACACAGTCTGGAAAAATTCCAGGGTATTTTTCTTTTAACTCCTCAGTTCCCTGGTCTTCCTTTGGCTTCTCCACAACAAGGGGTGTCACTCCCACATTGGATCCTGCCAATTCCCAAGAACAAACTGTGTTTCTGGAACTGACACTCTGTCAATCACTCCCACTATAACTTCTCCAGTCTTGACTTGGCTCTCCAACCTGATCTTACGTAGGGGAAATGCTTAATTTCTCTCCATCTATTCCACAAATTACCACCCTCTTGGATTGCAAATATGTTCACCTCTTACTATTAGAGACTCCCATATCTCTCAAAATTGTAATTTCTTTCCCTTCTCCCCCTGTTATTTCTGAGCAAACTTTACCCAAAGAGATTAAGCTTTTATAGAGATCGGACACTAACTCAATACCCAGCTTCTGCCTGGGCTGTTCACTCTCTTGCAGCTGCTCAACTTTTCTTGGAGTTTCCTTTACTACTTTCACTAATGCCACTGGCTTAACCTCTTTTACCCCATCTTTTCCCACAATGCCTTTCTTCAACGACTCGCTCTGTCGTTTTGTGTACCCCACCTTCCACAGTGGAAATACCTGAGGCCTTTCACTTTCTTTTCTCCCTCTTGGGCTTCTTTTCACACATGGTAAACTATTCCCAATGTGCTCTACTCTTTGTTTTGTAGTCAAGGATCTCCCCTTCTCCCAATTTCTATCCCTCACAGGATGAAATTCCTGCCGGAAGTTAAATTTCACCTTATGCTCCAATGTATATTCATCTGCCATCTCTGCTGCTCTTTTCACTTCTTGAATTTTCTGTTCATCCACATGAATTCTTATCATCTCTGGAAGTGAGTCTTTAAACTCCTCCTGCAGAATAATTTTTCAGAGGTTAAACCCTCTGTTAATTAAACCAAACTCCCAGAAAAGCTCACCTTGCCTCGTAATCTGTTAAAATATGAGTGACAAAGAATTCCCAAATTCCACTATTTAAAGAAAATAACATCAATTTGTTTTCTAACTCTAAAATCGAACATTTAACAACTGTTCACAACTCTAAGCTCCCCTTTTTCTTAAATGCCTCCGTCTCTGTGGCATAACTGTTTAGTGTGTTAGGCTGTTAGCTAGAAGATTGGTGGTTTGAAACACCGAGAGCTGAATGCTTCCTTTCTTTTGCCCCGTGACCATTCTCCATGATACATTCCTTGGGGCAGCATGGTGACTCAGTGGTTAGCACTGCTGCCTCACTGCGCCAGGGACCTGGGTTCGATTCCAGCCTTGGGTGACTTTCTGTGTGGAGTTTGGACATTCTCCCCGTGTCTGCATAGGTTTCCTCCAGGTGCTCTGGTTACCTCCCACAGTCCAAAGATGTGCAGGTTAGACAAATTGGCCATGCTAAATTGCCCCATAGTGTTCACAGATGTGTAGGTTAGGTGTAGTAGTCAAGGGAATTGTAGAGTAATAGGGTAGGGGAATGGGTCTGGATGGGATCGTTTTTGGAGAGTTGGTGTGGACTTATTGGGCCAAATGGCCAGTTTCCACATTGTAGGATTCTATGATTGCTATGATCTACCTCCAACTCTATAACAATATGCTGCTTCAATAAGACACTAATTAAAATTACAACAACTTAATTTCAAAACCACACATCCGCTGTCGTCTTTGTGTGTTTCTTCTTTCGGCTGAGAGTCTCCCTGGGTTGTCTTCTTTCTTTTTACTGTGAGTATGTTTCATATTGAAAAGGTACCTTTGATAGAGAGTGTTTCCTAATTTCTTGGAGAGCAAGAGGTTACCTCTCCAGGCTTTTCTGTCTTGATGGCAGTTGCTCTCTGACCAATTTTCAAAAATGTTCACATTTTATACAACCCACACATCAGATCGTCTCATTGATTCAGTGTTGGCAGAACAATAAATTCAAATTTGATTGGGTTTTAGTATCCTGAGGCATGATTTAAGCTAATTGGTTAAATTTAAATTGTTGTCAAAACTGAAACCAAAACGTAGGCATCCATTTCATAGCCAAATGTTACATATTTTCAATTTTCTAATACACTCTGGGACTGCCATCTAGTCATATCAGCTGTCAATTCACACTCTCTTAAAGGTACAGTACACACCTTCACCTTCATAATGATCAAAAAGGTGCCTTTTTAAGAGAGCTATTTTTCAGGCCGCCTGTTTACATGTTAGAACATAAAACATAGATAGAACATAGAACAAAATAGCTCAGAACAGGCCCTTTGACCCTCAATGTTGAGCCGACCTGTGAACTATTCTCAGCTCGTCCATTTCCAACGCCCCTCCTCCAAGTCCCTCCTCCCTACCTTTTATCTTCTCCTGCTGAACACTCTCTGCTCATTCCTGAAGAAGGGCCTGTGCCCGAAACGTCGAATCTCCTGTTCCCTGGATGCTGCCTGACCTGCTGTGTTGTTCCAGCAATAAAGTTTCAACTTTGATCTCCAGCATCTGCAGACCTCACTTTCTCCTCAGCTCGTCCCCCTACACTATCCCATCATCATCCATGTGCTTATCCAAGGATTGTTTAAATCTCCCTAATGTGTCTGAGTTAGCACATTAGCAGGTAGGGCATTCCACGCCCTTACCACTCTCTGAGTAAAGAACCTGCCTCTGACATCTGTCTTAAATCTATCACCCCGTCATCACCAGAGGAAAAAGACTTCCACTGTCTACCCTATCTAATCCTCTGATCATCATGTATGTCTCCATCAAATCTCCTCTTAGCTTTCCTCTCTCCAATGAGAACAGACCCAAGTCTCTCAGCCTTTCCTCATAAGACATTCCTTCCAGACCAGGCAACATCCTGGTAAATCTCCTGTGCACCTTTTCCAATGCTTCCACATCCTTCCCGAAATAAGGCGACCAGAACTGTACGCAATATTCCAAGTGTGGCCGCATTAGTGTTTTGTATAGTTAGAACATAGAACATAGAACAGTACAGCACAGAACAGGCCCTTCAGCCCACGATGTTGTGCCGACCATTGATCCTAAAGTATGCACCCTCAAATTTCTGTGACCATATGCATGTCCAGCAGTCTCTTAAATGTCCCCAATGACCTTGCTTCCACAACTGCTGCTGGCAACGCATTCCATGCTCTCACAACTCTGTGTAAAGAAGCCGCCTCTGACATCCCCTCTATACTTTCCTCCATCCAGCTTAAAACTATGACCCCTCGTGTTAGCCATTTCTGCCCTGGGAAATAGTCTCTGGCTATCGACTCTATCTATGCCTCTCATTATCTTGTACACCTCAATTAGGTCCCCTCTCTTCCTCCTTTTCTCCGAGTCAACCTCTCTTCATAAGATCAGCCCTCCAGTCCAGGCAGCATCCTGGTAAACCTCCTCTGAACCCTCTCTAAAGTATCCGCATCTTACCTATAATAGGGCGACCAGAACTGGACGCAGTATTCCAAGTGCGGTCTAACCAAAGTTTTATAGAGCTGCAACAAGATCTCACGACTCTTAAATTCAATCCCCCTGTTAATGAAAGCCAAAACACCATATGCTTTCTTAACAACCCTGTCCACTTGGGTGGCCATTTTAAGGGATTTATGTACCTGCACATCAAGATCCCTCTGTTCCTCCACACTGCCAAGAATCCTATCCTTAATCCTGTACTCAGCTTTCAAATTCGACGTTCCAAAATGCATCACCTCGCATTTATCCAGGTTGAACTCCACCTGCCACCTCTCAGCCCATCTCTGCATCCTGTCAATGTCCCACTACAGCCTACAACAGCCCTCTAGACTGTCAATGACACCTCCAACCTTTGTGTTGTCTGCAAACTTGCTGACCCATCCTTCAATCCCCTCATCCAAGTCATTAATAAAAATTACAAACAGTAGAGGCCCAAGGACAGAGCCCTGTGGAACACCACTCACCACAGACTTCCAGGCAGAATATTTTCCTTCTACTACCACTCGCTGTCTTCTGTTGGCCAGCCAATTCTGTATCCAGACAGCTAAGGTCCCCTGTATCCCATTCCTCCTGACCTTCTGAATGAGCCTACCATGGGGAACCTAATCAAATGCCTTGCTGAAGTCCATATGCACCACATCCACAGCTCGACCCTCATCAACTTTTCTAGTCACACCCTCAAAGAACTCGATAAGGTTTGTGAGGCAATACCTGCCCCTCACAAAGCCGTGTTGACTGCATTTAATCAAGCCATGCTCTTCCAGATGGTCATAAACCCTATCCCTCAGAATCCTTTCTAACACCTTGCAGATGACAGACGTGAGACTTACTGGTCTGTAATTGCCGGGGATTTCCCTATTTCCTTTCTTGAAGAGAGGAATTACATTTGCCTCTCCCGAGTCCTCAGGTACCACTCCAGTGGAGAGTGAGGATGCAAAGATCTTCGCAATTGGCGAAGCAATTGCATTTCTCATTTCCCAAAGCAGCCGAGGACAAATCTGGTCCGGGCCTGGTGACTTGTCGATCTTAATGTTTGACAAAATTTTCAGCACATCAGCTTCCTCTATCTCTATCCATTCCAGCATGCACACTTGCTCTTCAAAGGTTTCATTCACTACAAAGTTGCAGCATGATATTGCGGCTCCGGAACTCAATCCCTCTACGAATGAAACCTAATACACCGTATGCCTTCTTAACAGCACTATCCACCTGGGTGGCAACTTTCAGGGATCTATGTACATGGACTCCAAGATCCCTCTGCACATCCACACTACCAAGAATCTTTCCATTGACCCAGTACTCTGCCTTCCTGTTATTCTTCCCAAAGTGCATCACCTCACATTTAGCTGCATTGAACTCCATTTGCCACCTCTCAGCCCAATTCTGCACTTTATCCAAGTCCCCCTGCAACCTATAACATTCTTCCAAACTGTCCACTACTCCATTGACTTTAGTGTGATCTGCAAATTTACTAATCCATCTACCTATGCCTGCGTCTAAGTCATTTATAAAATTGACAAACAGCAGTGGTCCCAAACCGGATTCTTGTGGCACACCACTAGTAACCGGACTCCAGGCTGAATATTTTCCATCAACCACCACTCGCTGCCTTCTTTCAGAAAGCCAGCTTCTAATCCAAACTGCTAAATCACCCTTAATTCCAAATCTCTGCATTTTCTCCATCAGCCTACCATGTGGAACCTTATCAAAGGCTTTACTGAAGTCCATGTATACCATGTCAACTGCCCTACCCTCATCTACATGCTTGGTCACCTTCTCAAAAACTCAGTGAGGTTTGTGAGACACGACCTGCCCGTGACGAAACCATGTTGACTATCTGAAATCAAATTATTGCTTGCTAGATGATTATAAATCTTAACTCTCATAATCCTTTCCAAAACCTTTCCTACAACAGAAGTAAGGCTCACTGGTCTATAATTACCTGGGTCATCTCTACTGCCCTTCTTGATCAAGGGCACAACATTTGCAATCTTCCGGTCTTCTGATACTTAACCTGTAGACAATGACAACTCAATTATCAAAGCCAAAGGCTCTGCTATCACCTCCCTATCGTCCCAGAGAATCCTCAGATAAATCCCATCCGGCCCAGGGGACTTGTCTATTTTCACTCCTTCTAGAATTAATAACACCTGTTCATAACTAACCTCGATCCTTTCTAATCTAATATCTCGTACCTCATTCTTCTCCTCTACAATATTCTCCTTTTCCTGAGTAAACACCAATGAGAAATGTTCATTTAACACCTCTCCGATCTCCACAGGATCCACACTCAACTTCCCTCTTCTGTCTTTGACTGGCCCTATTCCTACCCTAGTCATCCTTTTATTCCTCACATACCTATAGAAAGCTTTAGGGTTCTCCTTTATTCGATTTGCTAAAGACTGCTCATGTCCTCTCTTTGCTCTTCTTAACTCTCTCTTTAAATCCTTCCTCGCTGATCTGTAACTCTCCATCTTGCCTCATCAACACATTAGCCTCCTTCTTCTGCTTAACAAGAGATGCACGGTTCCCTTACCTTATCACTTCCTCCCTGCCTGATAGGAACATACCTATCAAGGACATGCAATATCTGTTCCTTAAACCAGCTCCACATTCCCATTGTTTGCATCCCCTGCATTTTGCTATCCCATTCTATGCATCCTAATTCTTGCCTAATCGCATTATAATTGCCCTTGCCCCATCGATAACCTGTGGCATGTACCTATCCCTTTCCGTTGCTAAGCTGAATGTAACTGAATTATGGTCACTCTCTCCAAAGTGCTCACCTACCACTAAATCAAACACCTGGCCTGGTTCATTACCAAGCACCAGATCCAGTGTGGTCTCCCCTCTTGTCGGCCCTTCGACATACTGTGTCAGGAAACCCTCCTGTACACATTGGACAAAAACTGATCCATCCGACGTACTAGAGTTATCGCATTTTCAGTCAAAGTTGGGGAAGTTAAATGGCCCCATAATGACCACCCTGTTCCTTTCACTCCAACCCAGAATAATTTTGCTAATTCTCTCTTCCACCTCCCTGGAACTCTGCAGATGCCTATAAAAAACTCCAAGCAGTGTGACCTCTCCTCCTGTTTCGAACCTCAGCCCATACTACCTCAGTCGACAAGTCCTCGTCAAAAGTTCTCTCAGCCACCGTTATACTGTCCTTGACTAACAAGACCACATCTCCCCCTCTTTTACCACCTTGCCTGTTCTTAATGAAAGATCTAAACCCTGGAACCTGCAACATCCATTCCTCACCCTGCTCTATCCATGTCTCCGAAATGGCCACAACATCGAAGTCCCAGGTACCTATCTATGCTGCAAGCTCACCTACCTTATTTCGGATACTTCTGGCGTTGAAGTAAGCACACATCAAATCACTTCGCCGCCTGCCAGCACATTCCTGTGACCCTGAAATCCTGTCCCTGTCCTTCCTACTCTCATCCTCCTGTGCACTGCAACTACACCTCCGGTTCCCATCCCCCTACTGAGCTAGTTTAAATCCACCCGAATAGCATCAGCAAATTTCCCGCCCAGGATATTATTACCCTCTGGTTCAAGTGAAGACCGTCCTGTTTGTACAAGTCCCACCTTCCCCAGAATGAGCCCCAATTACCCAAGAACCTGAAACTCTCCCTCCTGCACCATCCTTGCAGCCACATGTTCAGCTGATATCTCTCCCTATTCCTCGCCTCGCTATCATGTGGCACGGGCAACAAACCAGAGATAACAACTCTGTTTGTTCTAGTTCTCAGCCTCCACCCGAGCTCCCTGAAATCCTGCCTTACATGCCTAGCCCTCTTTCTACCTGTGTCGTTGGTACCTACATGGACAAGGACTTGAGGCTGGTCACCCTCTCCCTTCAGGACCCCAAAGATACGATTCGAGACATCACGGGCCCTGGCACCTGGGAGGCAACACACCAACCGCGAGTCTTGTTCGTTCCCAACAACCCTTCTATCTGGGCCTCTAACTATTGAGTCCCCAATGACTAACACTCTCCTCCTTTGCCTCCTTCCCTTCTGTGCAACAGGGACAGCCTCTGTGCCAGAGACCTGGGCCCCACTGCTTGCCCCTGGTAAGTCACCCCCCCTCAACAGTATCCAAAACGATATACGTGTTTTTCAGGGGAACGACACAGGGGATCCCTCTGACTATTTCTCCCCTTCGAACAGTTACCCAGCTTTCTTCGTGCCTAGGAGTAACTACTTCCCTGTAACTCTTATCTGTCACAGCCTCTGCCTCCCGAATGATCCGAAGTTCATCCAGCTCCTGCTCCAGTTCCCTAACATGGTCTTGGAGGAGTGAGAGTTGGGTGCACTTCCTGCAGATACTAATGGCATCTCTCACCTCATACATCATGCAAGAGGAACATTGCTCTCCCTGCACTGTCATTCCTGATAGTCCCCTTATCACAAAGTCAAAAAAAAGGGATGCTTACCTGATGTGTCCCTGGTCTTTGAGGTTAGAGGAGGTAGTTGGGTGGAAGGCTCTACAAAGGTAGGGTCTTGGGTTGAGAAAACACTGACTTATATAGCAGGACAGAAATAAAAAGATGAAGTGCCTCCTTTCCCAGAAACCTCTGCTCTCTGACTTCAAATTTAAAAGCTCAAATCAGTGACTCACTGCTCCCGGCAGGCCCCTGGTCCAAGCTCCCGCCCTTCGAATTTCTCCTGCCGCTGAAAAACAGAAATGGAGGCAGTTCTCCTCTCAACTGTTCAATTTTCCCCGGTCTTATACTCCAGAGTATCGGATTGTGCCATTGGCCCTCAAGATTGGCGTTTGATATGTTTCGAGTATAATTTAAAGTGATTAGCCGAATTCAAATTTGTTTTTGTCTCTAAGCAATAAACTAATCGAGTGGTTCAACCTAGTGTTACATTGTTAGTTTTTTGAATACAATTGGTGTTGTGTCTGGTAGTTCTGCTGCTTTTAACTCTCTTAAAGGTACACCCACATCTTCACATCAAAATGGATATTGATAGTCTGGGTGAATTGGCCAAAATTTGGCAGATAATATTGAATGTGGATAAGTGTGAGATTATACACTTTGTTTGGAGGAAAAGAAAGGCAACTTATTTTCTAAATGGAGAGAAACTTCAGAGTGTGTTTGTGTTGATCTGTGTGTCTGTGTGCATGAATCACAGAAAATTAGTCTGCAGGTCAGCAGGTGATACGGAGGGCAAATGGAACTTTGGTATGAATTGCTAAAGGATAGAGTATAAAAATAGGGAAGAGTTACCATGACCATCCAAGGCTTTAGTGAGGCTGCACCTGGAACATTATGTACAGTTCTGGTCCCCTTACCTGAAGAGGGCTGGAGTTGTTTTGGAGGTAGTTCACTGGAGGTTCAAGAGATTGATTCCAGAGATGAGGGGCTTGTCTTATGAAGACAGATTGAGACAATTAAGCTGAAATCCTCTGGTGTTTATAAGAATAAGAGGAGTTCTAATAGAGGGATAGAAGATGTTAAAGGGGATTGACAAAGTAGGTGTGGAGAGGATGGTTCCTCGTGTGGGGCAACCTAGAATGAGAAGTCACAGTTTGATGATCAAGTGTAGCAGATGAGGAAACATTTCTTCTTTCAAAGGGTTGTGAATCTGTGGAATTCACTCCCCCAGTGTGTGGTGAATGCTGGGACATTGAGTAAACTTAAGGAGGAGATCGACCAATGTTTACCTGGTAATGGGTTGAAGGGTCATGGAGAATAGAATCGCGAGTGTGGTGCTGGAAAAACACAGCAGTCAGGCAGCATCCGAGGAGAATAGGCAGGAAAGTGGGGTTGAAGCTGAGATGAGATCAGTGATGATCTTTTGAATGGCACAGCAGGCTGGTGGGGCTGAATGGCCTACTCTTACTTCTAGTTCTTATGTATTGTTAAAATGTTACTTACAGCACTTAATGAAGTCTGTTTGGAAAGTGGAATGTGGAGTTGAGGCTGAGATGAGATCAACCATCATTATATTAAATGGTGGAGCAGGCTCAAGAGTGAATTGTCCACTCCTGCTCCCAGTTATTACATTTTTATCTCATCCTTACACTTTTATGTGGCACTTTATTGTGCACCTTTGGAAATCTAAGTATCGATTTTGTTTCTGTAGTTTAGGTACATTTAGGCACAGTGAGGAAGTAAGCTGTAATTTTTTGAACTCAGCAACACTGAAGGGACCAAGTCAGGATGGTGAGTGACTTGGAGGGGATCTTGAGGGTGGTGGTATTCCCACATACCTGCTGTCCTTGTTCTTCTCGATGATAGAGGTTGTTGGATGGAATGTGCTATTAAGAAACCTTAGGAGTTGCTTCAGCACACACTATAGATGGTACATACTGCTGCGACTGAGTAACAATGATGGAATTTGTAGATGTGGTGCCAATCAAATGGGGTGCTTTGCCCTGGATGGTGTTGAGCTTCTTGAATATTGTTAGAGCGACACTTACTCAGGCAAATAGGGAGTATTTCAAACTTGCTGCAGGATGCCTAGCCTCTGACTTGCTCTTGTAGACAAAGCAAGTTCAACTGTAACTCTCAAAAGGGAATTGAATAAAAACTTAAAAGGAAGCAATTTGCACAGGCAAGGGGAAAGACCAAGTGAGTAAACTGCTTGCTTATTTTGTATTTTCACACATACATTTTTCCCCTTTAGGGTATGATTGGGAAGAATTGGTGGATTTACAGGTTAATTATCAACCTGTTGGATCATGAAAGTCCCTTAAGGGGTGTGGTATATTATTGTGTTCGAGTAGTTTCAATAATTTGAAAAGACTGCTGACTGTAGAAGACTGTGTCTTTATTATACATCTCTACAGTGATGAGGACACACCCTCAAGTGGACAAGTTAGTTTCTACACTATTTTCTCTTAGAGTCCAAGATCACGAGTTAATATTATGTGCTGTTATTATGTCACAGAGTATTACAGCTAACTTTTATTCCAACTTGATCTAACATACTCCTTTATACAATAAATCCTATTGACTGAATAGCTCTTTCAAAGATGGACTGAATGGCCTCAGTCTGTTCTGAAGCATTCATGAATTTTGTGGCTTGTCATGATGGTTGACTGACCACAAGAGGGAGCTCTGGCTGCAGAGTTTGGGACTGACTGAGAGGATGTCAGACCTTTGATGGAGTGAAAGGGATGAGGACAGACAGACATTGAGACACTGGTGGTCCCAGGAAGTGTCTGTATAATCAGGTCGACAGAAAAGTCCATTTCAATCTGTAATCTCTGCTTGCTTCCAGCTCTTTCTCTCCCCTTATTTCTATGCCCTCCTTTTAGATTAGATTGGATTACTTACAGTGTGGAAACAGGCCCTTCGGCCCAACAAGTCCACACCGACCCGCCAAAGCGCAACCCACCCAGACCCATTTCCCTACATTTGCCCCTGCACCTAACACTACAGGCAATTTAGCATGGCCAATTCACCTGACCTGCACATCTTTGTGACTGTGGGAGGAAACCGGAGCACCCGGAGGAAACCCACGCAGACACGGGGAGAATGTGCAAACTCCACACAGTCAGTCGGCTGAGGCGGGAATTGAACCCGGGTCTCTGGTGCTGTGAGGCAGCAGTGCTAACCACTGTGCCACCGTGCCGCCCAAAGAATGCTAACACTGACGTATACATGCGTCTTTGGGTGGGTATGAACCACCCAATTTCCTGTTTCCCCATTTCCCTATTCCCTTGTTTCCTCTGTCCCCTGTTCCCATTCCTCTTGTCCTGTTCTCCTGCTCCAGTTGTGTCAATGCTCCTGGGGGAAGCTGGTCTCAAGATCCCAGAATGACACTGCTGCAGGATCATCACAGACTAACCCATAATCTCAATAGGAATCTCTGTTGCTAAGTTTATCTGGTGACATTCTTGAATTTTGATTGAGCAACATTGTATCTGTCGTCTAAAGCGTGACTCGAATTTTTTTCCTAGTTTCAGACCATTGCCTCCATCATTCCAAAAACTCAAAGCTCAGTCCTGGACAGGGGGATGGTTTTCAAGGATATGGGAATAGAGGACATGGGAGACTGCCAGAGGAGAAGTTGAGGAAGGATAGGGTAGGTTGTGAAAGGACTAAGAACTGACTGATTGGGATATAAGATCACAAAGCAGGAGAAGGCCATTCACCCTATCAAAGCCACTCCTCCATTCAGTAAGGTCACAGCTAACCTGATTATGCCCTTGAGTAAGGAGATCAGTATTGGACAGTGTACTCTCGGTTTTGTCACAACACAGTTGCAGAAAGACTTTGCTTCTTTCTTCTCCACTCTATGATAAATATCAATAGCCCATTTGCTTTCCAAATTCCATGGTGTACTATACTAACTTGGAGAAGGATAGCCAGGTCCCCTCGCTGAACGGGTATTGCAACATTCTATTTGACTAATAACTGTTTTGCTATCCCCTCTTCTCGCATTTTCCAACATTATACTGCATCTGTCAAGTTATTGCCAACACCCTCAACCTAATTATAATCCTTTGCAGACTCTTTGCATCCTCCTCACAATCTGCTTTCTAATTTTCTTCACATCATCAGAAGACATAGTTATAATATTGTCAGCCCCCTCATTAATACAGATCATAAATAATTGAGGCCACTGTGACACTCCATAGTTAGTTTGCCAACCCAAAAGTAACTATTTATCAGTTTGGTTATTTAACTTGACTCTCTGTTTCCTGTTAGTCAACCAGTTCTCTGTCTATGCTGAGTATATTACTCAATACTGTGAGCTATTACTTTCTGCACTAATCTTTCATGTCACATTTCATTGAATGTCTTTTGAAAATTCAAATACTCTAATCTACTATGTGTTCCTATCCATCCTCGTCACATCCTCCAACAATTCTGGTAAGTTTGTCAAAGTTTCCTTTCATTAAACGTATTGACTCTGACTGACTGCATTATAATCTTCTAAATGCCCTCTTCCTAACTCATTAAGAGACCCTCGTAGTTTCCTAACAAAGGAAGTTTGACTGCCTGGCCAGTAGTTTTCGGCTTCTGTGTCTCTTCTTCTTGAATAGAAGTGTTACATTGTGGCTTACACTGAGATCTTTCAGAACTGAAGAAATTTTGGAAGATTACAACCAATGTATCCAGTGTCTCTGCAGCCACTTCCTTTAAGAGCCTGGGCCATCAGGTCTCGCTGCAGAAACTTGAGGCCTGGGCTGCAGATCTCACACAGCAGCTGGAGACACTGTGACACATTGGTGCAGAGAGGTGGTCACACTGCAGCTTACGGACTTGGAGTCACAAAGGCAATGGGTGATTGCCAGACACTCCAAAAGAACCAGACAAGACAGATTTTCACTTTGGAAGCTGATAAATGTGAATAGTCATCAATCTGTGATTTCACTACCTCAATGTGCAATGGATGCTGGGACATTGAGTAAATTTAAGGTGGATTTAGATGTTTAATTAGTAATGTTTAATTAGTAATGGGTTGAAGGGTCATGGAGAGTGGGCGGGAAAGTGAAGTTTGGGCTGAGATGAGATTAGCTATGATTGTATCAAATGATAGGGCAGGCTCAAAGGGCTGAATGGCCTACTCCTGCTCATATAGTATGTAACAGGTTGAAATCATCATTTGGGTAGAAAGGGGGATGAGGCTCTGCAATAAGAATTTGAGAGTTAAGTAGAAAATTAGCAAACAGGTCCTCAAATGCAGTAATCTCCAGCTCAAATGCCACATGCAAGTATGTACAGACGCAGGGAAAGAAAGAATGTAATGTGTAGCTGGAAAGGTGGTGCAGGAGGGAGTGCTCCACATTCCTAGGATACTGCGACTGATTCCAGATAGCTCCTGGACAAGTGGAATTGGATTGTCCCTGATCAAAGCTGAGACTGAGTTCCTTGTATGGTGTTTGACTAGTGCTGTTAAGAGATTTTAAACTGATTTGACAAGTATAAGAAATGAACCTCACTCACTTCAATAACTTCAGTCCGAGACAAAAATCTGAATCAGTAGTGTCATTTATTTTACACTTGCAATTGGGTGTGATGCCAGGGACAGGGACAAAACACACACCAAATTCGACAGACGCTTGATATTTATATAATTTGGCTTCTTTTGTTTTACATTGCTCTTCCCCTATATACATCCTCCAGTTCCCTAAGACTGGAGATTTTAAACTGATTTGATAAGAGTGTAGATTCAAGAGAAAAATACCAGGATTTCGAGATCGATCGAAAGAATTAACGGAATGCAGTCTGTCTAAAGCAAGGTTACCAGTTTAATCAAATAAGGCAGCCTGACGCAGTTTTATCCAGCAACACAGAGGTTAAAGCTTCTGTGGTCTGTGGTGAAATTGCACAATTACAATTGAAAATTAAACATTACTTGTAGTTTTTTTAAAGAGAGAGCACAGCCTTAATTACAAGAAAAGACCAATCAAATGTAATAAGGTGACATGATTGACAGCAGGTTAATCCAACGATATTTGCTGGGAAATGGTTCTTATCCTATGGAGATCATCATCTCCTGCTGGCAGTTCCGGGTTACTTCGAGTGGTCAATTAGTGTCTTGTGATTCATTTTATGAAAAGTCTATTCTCTGCTTTATCTTCTAATTCAGCAAAACAGTAAAACAGGTTCACAGTGTCAAATCATAACTTGAAGCCATTTTGTTGCGTTATTTTAAATTGAAAAAACAGTTTGTGGTTAATAAAAACCTACATATATTTGTTGCTTCTGACAACAGCCTAAATTCAAATTTTAAATCCTCATCTCTCCCCTTTGGTCATTCTATAACCACACCATAAATGTGAGGGCACGGATCAAATTAATCCAATTCAATGGCAACCTAAGAATGCCATACTTCCTCTTCCTCCGGGGAGGGACCGGGGGCAGGCAATGGCGCTTCCTCATCTTCATCTGGAGAAGAGGCATTTTCTGGGTGGAACCAATGTTGTCAATAGAAGTGAATATCTTAGCAATAATAAACTTAACAATAGCAATACCAACAACAAGACTCTTTAAACGTGCTCAGTAAATGAACTGTTCAATCTTTTTGATGCTGTTGACCACTGCAACAGTCATTCTTGGTAACGTTCAGTCTCTCGGCGCACAAGGGTTTGTCTGATGAGCTTGCAATGATGGAGATGAACCCAGGCAGAACGTTTGGCGACCTTAGCAGCAGTTCGGGTGGTGAGGAGGACCTGAAAGGTTTTGCTGGGGACCCATTGGGATCTGAAGTTTGGGGTGTAAGGCTGTCTGCTTGGCAGCTGCATCTACTTGCCCATTACTTTGGAAACAGTATCAGTTTCCTCAGCATGAGCTGAACATCTTGATAATTGCCAGATTGATTGGACAAAACAGCATTACTATAATGCTGCCTCTTGGGGGTTAAAAATCTTCAATGTTCCCACAAGGCTCCAAAATCGCGGATCATACTAAAAGCACAATGAACAGTCGGTGTATGTAGGTAGACTTTCCTTTTGCTAGGAAGGAAGAATGTCGATTCCCCACGTCAGCTCCAAGGTAACATTAAAGACATATTACTCCCTGGTGACCACATTTCAAAGGTTAAAGCAAGGGCCAGGCATTTATCCATGGGGGCTTTGCTGTCTTGTTCCCAGTCTCTGCTGGGGCCTGCCTGTCCCCATTTTCAGGATCCCCTCGGGATAAGATTGTCCAGCAATGGTCATCAGGTGGGCACCTGAGGTAGGTTCCACCCCCAGTAGGTATCCTGGTTCCAATCAACCCTATCAGGGCTGGTGTACGGTATTTGGGATCGCGAGGGCGCTGGATACAATTGGTTTTACCTGTAACTTGCATCATTGTTCAGTCTGGTTCTGGCCATCCCAATAAAAAAACACTGCTCACCTCATTTGCGACTGGAAATTCCTGGACTGGTTTGTACTGTTGGTCTGGATCATCTCAGTGACTCCAGGCAGAAAACATTGCAAATGCATAGGGTTAAATAAAGGTAATTGAACTTATTGATTATTGTTCAATTGTGTGTCACTTCCGTCAGACAGATAGGCGCATAGAGTCATCGAGTCATAGAGATGTACAGCATGGAAACAGACCCTTCAGTCCAACCCATCCAGCCGACCAGATATCCCAACCCAATCTAGTCCCACCTGCCAGCACCCGGCCCATATCCCTCCAAACCCTTCCTATTCATATACCCATCCAAATACCTCTTAAATGTCGCAATTGTACCAGCCTCCACCACTTCCTCTGGCAGCTCATTCCATACACGTACCACCCTCTGAGTGAAAAAGTTGCCCTTTAGGTCTCTTTTATATTTTTCCCCTTTCACCCTAAACCTATGCCCTCTAGTTCTGGACTTCCTAACCCAGGGAAAAGATTTTGCCGATTTACCTTATCCATGACCCTCATAATCTTGTAAACCTCTATAAGGTCACCCCTCATCCTCTGACGCTCCAGGGAAAACAGCCCCAGCCTGTTCAGCCTCTTCCTGTAGCTCAAATCCTCCAACCCTGGCAACATCCTTGTAAATCTTTTCTGAACCCTTTCAAGTTTCACAACATCTTTCCGATAGGAAGGAGACCAGAATTGCACGCAATATTCCAACAGTGGCCTAACCAATGTCCTGTACAGCGGCAATATGACCTCCCAACTCCTGTACTCAATACTCTGACCAATAAAGGAAAGCATACCAAACGCCTTCTTCACTATCCTATCTACCTGCGACTCCACTTTCAAGGAGCTATGAACCTACACTCCAAGGTCTCTTTGTTCAGCAACACTCCCTAGGATCTTACCATTAAGTGTATAAATCCTGCTAAGATTTGCTTTCCCAAAATGCTGCACCTCACATTTATCTGAATTATACTCCATCTGCCACTTCTCAGCCCATTGGCCCATCTGTTCCAGATCCTGTTGTAATCTGAGGTAACCCTCTTCGCTGTCCACTACACCTCCAATTTTGGTGTCACTTGCAAACTTACTAACTGTACCTCTTCTGCTCGCATCCAAATCATTTATGTAAATGACAAAAAGTAGAGGATCCAGCACCGATCCTAGTGGCACTCCTCTGGTCACAGGCCTCCAGTCTGAAAAACAACCCTCCACCACCACCACCCTCTATCTTCTACCTTTGAGCCAGTTCTGTATCCAAATGGCTTGTTCTCCCTGTACTCCATGAGATCTAACCTTACTAATCAGTCTCCCATGGGGAACCTTGTCGAACCTTACTGAAGTCCATATAGATCACATCTACTGCTCTGCCCTCTTCAATCCGCTTTGTTACTTCTTCAAAAAACTCAATCAAGTTTGTGAGACATGATTTCCCACGCACAAAGCCATGTTGACTATCCTGAATCAGTCCTTGCCTTTCCAAATACATGTACATCCTGTCCCTCAGGATTCCCTCCAACAACATGCCCACCACCGACGTCAGGCAGTCTTGTAACACAAGCCATTTGTATTCAGGTGACTCCCAGTATTTTACTGCATTTACATCCGTATCACCCTTGGACATATTGAGCAAATTGAGCCGGTTTGATCTTGTGGTCAGGGGCATGTTTTATTAACATTATTCTAATTCCCGGGATGGGACCCAGTTTGGGATGGTGCAGGCCACTTATCCCCATGATATTGGCTATGAAGACTGGATGCTTCATTTTCAAAAGAAGGAAAGGTTTGTAACAAATGGGTGGTTTAAATTAAGGCTGGGGACAATCAGGAGATGTTAGGGGCTCAGCAGGTATCCAGGAACAAAATCCCAATCCTCAAAAAGGGTTGGTAGGCCAGACATAGGCTTGGGATTCCAAATAGAATCTAAGTTCATTATTTTACAGTATTATTGCCTTAACCCCGTTTATATATTCCTCAATCTTAGTGGCCTTCCACTGTTTATCATATCCCTTTTATTTTTTCATATACCCATTCACAGTCACCTCCCCAGTTTTTGGGAGTTCATATATATATGTATGAATATATATATGTGTATCATATGTGTATATATATATATATATAATATATAACCTAATGCACAAATAATGGCTGAATCCAAAGACACAGATATTAACCATAGGATATTAATTTTGTTACATGATTTATCACAACCTAATGTTGAATTAAAACTTCAATTGTCATTGAGGGAGGGGACTCCCTTAATAAAGGTACGACTGGCACATCATAATCACCAATGAAACACAGAAGTCTTAAAATTAAGTGGAAACAAACAAATCTGAAACAAGGAAAAAGGTTATAAAGTTGTATTTGAATCTGTATTAAACTGATTTGAAATTGAATAAGCCTGGCTTTCATGTAAGGATAAAAGAGATTAATCAGAAACTGACAGTAAGGCAGTCATGGCCTATAAGAAGAACATGGGTTAATATTTCATTTCATAATCACTGAAGGATCCTTAACCCTAAAGGAAATCAAGTTAAATTTCCAAAATGCAAATCAAATCCAAAACAGTCCCAGATCTCGAGCTCCAGGCAACAAAACACAACATTCAATTACCAACAAGCAAATGTGCAACCAAACTGAATCTCAAAGGGTTAAACTTTCTGCAAGCTGTGGGGCTGTCTCTCTCTCTCACACACACACACAACGGTGGCACTGCTGCCTCACAGCGCCAGAGACCCGGGTTCAATTCCCACCTCAGGCAACTGTCTGTGTGGAGTTTGCACATTCTCCCCATGTCTGCGTGGGTTTCCTCCAGGTGCTCGGTTTCCTCTTACAGTTCAAAAATGTGCAGATTAAATGAATTGGCCCTGTTAAGTTGCCCGTAGTGTTTGGCGAAGGGGTAATTGTAGGGGAATGGGTCTGGATGGGTTGCTCTTCGGAGGGTCGGTGTGGACTTGTTGGGCCGAAGGGCCTGTTTCCACACTGTAAGTATTCTAAAAAAAAGTCAAATAAATCTTGGCTGTGGCAGATAAGTTCTTTACCAAGCGTGCGAGAATTGTATCGTTGGCCAGCTTTCTTATTTTTAACACAGCAAGAACAGCAACCACCCTCCATATTTCATAAACAAAGAACAATCACCAAAATGAGCAGAAAAAAACCCAAAAATCAGTAAAGCAAGACAAGACAAGCTGAACAGGTACAACAGGTACAACGAAAAACAAGACTAATGAATAGCCAACCATCGAACGTTTGACTAGGAAAAGAGATTATTTTGTGAAAAACTGGTGATTTGTCCTCTGTCTCTTGCTTGTGGTGGAGGATGATTGTTGTCAGGAGGTTTACCCCAAGTGTCATAGGAGTTCTGAGGGTAATTCTTATAAAAATTCCTTGGTTCCCCTATGGGACCCCTCTAGGGCAATTACAGGTCCAGTGGAGGGGACTGCTGCCAGTAAGGAGGTTTCAAGTCAGGCAGTCACAAGCCCAGTGATATAGACTGTTACAATTAAAACAGGCCAGGGACGGATGCCTAGGGGGAGTCCCTCTGCTATACCCACGACCGTGGCCTTGAATGGGTGTAGGGCCACTATGACACACGGGCAGTTGTTGAGATGCCTCCTCTTGGACTACAAATTCTAATTTTACACGGATTGGTGGTCTGTCTTTACTCTGCTGTTTCCACAAGGCCCTGATAGAATGATGGAGTTGTTTAGGGGTGGCTTCAACCCAGCCTAGATTGTTTGTTTTGACTGCTTTGACTACAGAGGGCGGCAGGCAGTTTAAGAGCAAAGAATGATACTGAGCATTAATAGTGTTTAAATTCCAAGCCCGATCGCTGGATTAAGACTCATAACATTCTCTAAAACATTCAAGGAAGTCTTCAGCAGACTCCTTATTTTTGGGCCAAAGTTCAAAGATGTGAGTAAAGTCAATAGATTTTGCTAGTCTGACAGATACAGCAGCAAAAACATAGAACATAGAACATAGAAGAATACAGCGCAGTACAGGCCCTTCGGCCCTCGATGTTGCGCCGATCCAAGCCCACCTAACCTACACTAGCCCACTATCCTCCATATGCCTATCCAATGCCCGCTTAAATGCCCATAATGAGGGAGAGTCCACCACTGCTACTGGCAGGACATTCCATGAACTCACGACTCGCTGAGTAAAGAACCTACCCCTAACATCTGTCCTATACCTACCCCCCCTTAATTTAAAGCTATGCCCCCTCGTAATAGCTGACTCCATACGTGGAAAAAGATTCTCACTGTCGACCCTATCTAAACCCTTAATCATCCTGTACAGCTCTATCAAGTCACCCCTAAGCCTTCTTTTCTCCAATGAAAACAGCCCCAAGTGCCTCAGCCTTTCCTCATACGATCTTTCCTCATCATCTTGTTGTTGCTGATCTTGGGCTACAGCATTAGAGAGGGCAGTAAAATTATTGTGACCAATATATTCAGTAAAATGGGCATATTCAGAGCAGGTAAAGACATGTTTAAGAAGGGCCCAAAGATCCTGGGCATTGCCATCATAAACTTTAATTGTGGTGTTTAAAAAATCAACAAACTGCTGAGGAATCTTGTGGCGGTCCGGTACATTACTGAGGATGGGGCTTCCAGGGACAGTAAATACGGATTGTGGCGTTTTGACCAGGAGTGCCAGCCTGTGTGTTCAATAGTTCTCTCATAGGGAACATACCTAATGCTTTGTTTTCCGAATCCTTAGAAGAGGAATTTAAAGGGGTTTCTAATTGCTGCACGAGTTGTTTATTAGAGGATCAGTGCTGTTTCAATCTTCGCTGACAGCGAGTGTTGTAAGAAACAGCATCAGTGAATGGGGAAGGGCTGGGGGAACAGAAGTGGCTATGGCAGCAACACAGTCTTAGGTCGAGCTGTAGACACCGCGCTAACAGTCTTTGTTTTCTTACCAGCCACTCGTGACTTCTCCTTTTGTTTCTGTTGGCATTTTGCTCGAGCACATTCATTGTTTGAGGACCTCAATAGATTTCATGGCACCATCAGCAGTTAGTTCAATTCCCAATTTAGTGGCAGTATCCTGCCATGAGCACAAAACTGATTCTTTATGAGTTTCATCACAATATTGTCTCCACAATCTAATTAGTTCCTTTGTCTTAGAGTTTATGTTCCTTTGCCAAATGATTTGCTGGCTGATTTGATCAGTTGAATACTTTTAGGGCCACCTAGTGATCACTGCACATCACCCAATGCTTTATTTAAGGTGCCAGAAAATTTCCGAAAGGCTTCGGAATTTTCCGGAAACTTCTCATATATTTTTACTAACAGTGAAGATGGATGTTCCCTCTTATCTATGTGATTACCCATCTTTAAACAATCTGCTTTTTATAGTTCCAAGTCAAAAACCTTTATTATCCAACAGCCCATCGACACGCAACAATTTACCAACTTCCACAGACCCTTCTCGACTTTGTTTTCAGAACCGTTTCTCAAGTCTGTCCTTAGATGTCACTCTCCCCCATTTTAAATGAATCTAATCTTTTTTTGTGGAGTTCTCAACTCTGTAAAGGTCCTTGACCTTCTCTCTCTCTCTCTCTCTCTCTCTCTCTCCCCCCTTGCCAAGACCGATCCTTTTCGGGCTGGACTAGGACAATAGACAGCGAGGGGTCAGTTTAGCTGCTACTTGAATGAGAGGAGAACCAAACGGATATAAAATACTCATGTCTGGCTGGCCGAATTCCTCAACACTCCATAGTGAAGGGCTCAAGGCTCTGACACTGCTGTCCATGATCCATCCTTGCCGAATCACAAGTCACGGCACCATATGAAGATGTAGATTCCAGGCAGGACCTCTCAGCTTCGAGATAGTCCCTGATCAAAGCTGAGACTGAGTTCCTTGTATGGTGTTTGACTAGTGCTGTTAAGAGATTTTAAACTGATTTGACAAGTATAAGAAATGAACCTCACTCACTTCAATAATTTCAGTCCGAGACAAAAATCTGAATCAGTAGTGTCATTTATTTTACACTTGCAATTAGGTGTGATGTCACAAGGCAGGGACAAAACACACACCAAATTCGACAAACGCTCGATATTTATATAATTTGGCTTCTTTTGTTTTACATTGCTCTTCTCCTATCTACATCCTCCAGTTCCCTAAGACTGGCCCCATTATTCCTGTTTATCCAGTCTTGTCTGTGACAAAATGCTTACTCTGACCTCACAAGGCCGTTTGACCTCATCTCATCCTTTGCTTACCATTATCTACTCCCTCCATCTGCGCTGCCCCTCACAGCATCTTATCATTAAGCCCTTTTAATTGGGGTTTGTTCCTGTGTCTCTGTACAAGTGGGAAACCTACTGTTTATACAGGCCTCTCTTCACAGCATTTTATCTAGTGCCTGTATTTCTACCATTGTTTTGCAATCACGTTTCATGCTGGCATACAATTATATATTTCCTCCACATAGTTTCCATTCTTGTTGACTCAGCTCTTGGCTGAAACAATTACACACTGATGTGAGTTAATTTACTCTGTATCAGAACTTATAATTGCAGAAATAACATTAATTCACCTATATCCCACACAAGAGTGTAGATTCAAGAGAAAAATACCAGGATTTTGAGATCGGCTGAAAGAATTAACGGAATGCAGTCTGTCTAAAGCAAGGTTACCAGTTTAATCAAATAAGGCAGCCTGACGCAGTTTTATCCAGCAACACAGAGGTTAAAGCTTCTGTGGTCTGTGGTGAAATTGCACAATTACAATTGAAAATTAAACATTACTTGTAGTTTTTTTAAAGAGAGAGCACAGCCTTAATTACAAGAAAAGACCAATCAAATGTAATAAGGTGACATGATTGACAGCAGGTTAATCCAACAATATTTGCTGGGAAATGGTTCTTATCCTATGGAGATCATCATCTCCTGCTGGCAGTTCCGGGTTACTTCGAGTGGTCAATTAGTGTCTTGTGATTCATTTTATGAAAAGTCTATTCTCTGCTTTATCTTCTAATTCAGCAAAACAGTAAAACAGGTTCAGTGTCAAATCATAACTTGAAGCCATTTTGTTGCGTTATTTTAAATTGAAAAAACAGTTTGTAGTTAATAAAAACCGACATATATTTGTTGCTTCTGACAACAGCCTAAATTTAAATTTTAAATCCTCAGCACTAGCAAAACAAATAGCAAGTTGGACTAAAGGAGGATGCAAGGAAGTCTAAATCAGGGTTGCTGCGCATGTACTTGAATGCATGGAACATGGTGAACAATGCTATCAATGTTACAGGCACAGATTGCCATGTAGATTAGATTACTTACAGTGTGGAAACAGGCCCTTCGGCCCAACAAGTCCACACCGCCCCGCCAAAGCGCAACCCACCCATACTCCTACATCTACCCCTTACCTAACACTACGGGCAATTTAGCATGGCCAATTCACCTGACCTGCACATCTTTGGACTGTGGGAGGAAACCGGAGCACCCGGAGGAAACCCACGCAGACACGTGGAGAATGTGCAAACTCCACACAGTCGCCTGAGGCGGGAATTGAACCCGGGTCTCTGGCGCTGTGAGGCAGCAGTGCTAACCACTGTGCCACCGTGCCACCCACATGTAGAATTTTGATGTTGTGATAACAGAGACCTGGCTCAAGAAAGGGCAAAACTGACTGTTAAATATTCCTGGGTCAAGAGTGTGGTGCTGGAAAAGCACAGTAGGAAAATCAACTTTTCAGGCATAAGTCCTTCCTGATGAAGGGCTTGTGCCCGAAATGTCAATCCTCCTGCTCCTCAGATGCTGCCTGACCTGCTGTTTTCCAGAACCACACTCTCAACTCTGATATCCAGCATCTGTAGTCCTCACTTTCGCCCTGTTAAATATTCCTGGGTGCGAGGTAGCCAGGAGAGATTGAGAAGATAGGAATAAGAAATGGTGATGTTGGTTAATGAGAGTATGGCTTTTGGAGAATGAGGATGTCTGAGATCATTCAAAGACAGAGTAAATTTGGGCTTGAACAAAGAAACAAAAAGGATGCAATTAATTTCCCCAAATAATCTTTAGACTGTTGCGCAGTGGAAAGAATGTAGAGGAATGAACCTGCAGGGAAATTACAGACAGAGGTAAACATTAGAGAGGTTGTTATAATGGGAACTGTTTAACTATCTGAATGTAGACTGGGATAGTGGCAATACCAAGGGAAGGACTGTGTTTAGGACAGGTCCCCTGACAGTATGTGTCCAGTCCAACAGGGAAGGGTGCATTGTAGGGCCTGGTCTTGGAAATAAGGTAGGCCAAATGGATCAAGTGTCAGTGAGGAAATATCCAAGAGACAGTGCTCATTCCATTGGAAGGTTTATGATAGCAGTGGATGGTGACAATGAGCAATCCGGAGTAAGAATAGTAAAATTAGTTTTAACATAGTTATGAACAAAGATGGGACAGGTCATAGCAACATAGAAACATAGAAAAAAATATAGCGCAGTACAGGCCCTTTGGCCCTCGATGTTGCGCCGATCCAAGCCCACCTAACCTACACTAGCCCACTATCCTCCATATGCCTATCCAATGCCCGTTTAAATGCCCATAAAGAGGGAGTGTCCACCACTGTTACTGGCAGGGCATTCCATGAACTCACGACTCGCTGAGTAAAGAATCTACCCCTAACATCTGTCCTATACCTACCACCCCTTAATTTAAAGCTATGCCCCCTCGTAATAGCTGACTCCATACGTGGAAAAAGGTTCTCAAGGTCAACCCTATCTAAACCCCTAATCATCTTGTACACCTCTATCAAGTCACCCCTAAACCTTCTTTTCTCCAATGAAAAGAGCCCCAAGTGTCTCAGTCTTTCCTCATACGATCTTCCTTCCATACCAGGCAACATCCTGGTAAACCTCCTCTGCACCCGTTCCAGTGCCTCCACATCCTTCCTATAGTATGGTGACCAAAACTGCACACAATACTCCAGATGCGGCCGCACCAGAGTCTTATACAACTGCAACATGACCTCAGGACTCCGGAACTCAATTCCTCGACCAATAAAAGCCAGTACGCCATATGCCTTCTTCACTGCACTATTTACCTGGGTGGCAACTTTCAGAGATCTGTGTATATGGACACCAAGATTCCTCTGCTCATCCACACTACCAAGTATCCGACCATTAGCCCAGTACCCCATCTTTTTGTTACTCTTACCAAAGTGAATCACCTCACACTTACCTACATTGAACTCCATTTGCCACCTTTCTGCCCAGCTCTGCAACTTATCTATATCCCGCTGTAACCTGCCACATCCTTCCTCACTGTCTACAACTCCACCGACTTTCGTATCATCCGCAAACTTGCTCACTCAACCTTCTAACCCCTCCTCCAGGTCATTTATAAAAATGACAAACAGCAATGGTCCCAAAACAGATCCTTGCGGAACACCGCTAGTAACTGCACTCCAAGATGAACCTTTACCATCAACTACTACCCTCTGTCTTCTTCCAGCCAGCCAATTCCTAATCCAAACCTCCAACTCACCCTCAATGCCATACCTCTGTATTTTTTTGCAGTAGCCTACCATGGGGAACCTTATCAAACGCCTTACTAAAATCCATATACACCACATCTACCGCTTTACCCTCGTCCACCTCCTTAGTCACCTTCTCAAAGAATTCAATAAGGTTTGTGAGGCACGACCTGCCCTTCACAAAACTATGCTGACTATCCTTGATCACATTATTCCTATCCAGATGTTCATAAATCCTATCCCTTACAATTCTCTCTAAGACTTTGCCCACAACAGAAGTGAGACTCACCGGCCTATAGTTACTAGTGTTATCCCTACTCCCCTTCTTGAACAAGGGAACCACATTTGCTATCCTCCAGTCTTCTGGCACTATTCCTGTAGACAACGAGGACATAAAAATCAAGGCCAATGGCTCTGCAATCTCCTCCCTTGCTTCCCAGAGAATCCGAGGATAAATGCCATCAGGCCCAGGGGACGTATCTATTTTCACCCTTTCCAGAATTTCCAACACCTCTTCCCTATATACCTCAAAGCCTTCCATTCTAATTAATTGTGACTCAGTATTCACATCGGCAACAATGTCCTGTTCCTGAGTGAATACTGATGAAAAGTATTCATTCAGTGTCTCCCCCATCTCTTCAGCCTCCACACGCAACTTCCCACTACTATCCTTGACTGGACCTATTCCTACCCTAGTCATTCTTTTATTCCTGACATACCTTTAGAAAGCCTTTGGGTTTTCCCTAATCCTACCAACTAAGGATTTTTCATGTCCCCTCCTTGCTGCTCTTAGCTCTCTCTTCAGATCCTTCCTGGCTACCTTATAACTCTCAATCGCCCCAATTGAACCATCACGCCTCATCTTTACATAGGCCGCCCTCTTCCCTTTAACAAGGGATTCCAATTCCTTATTAAACCACGGCTCCCTCACACGACCCTTTACTCCCTGCCTGACAGGTACATACTTATCAAGGACACTCAATAGTTGCTCCTTGAACAAGCTCCACATATCAATTGCGCCCTTCCCTTGAAGCCTACTTTTCCAAGCCACGCATCCTAAGTCGTGCCTCACCACGTCATAATTTCCCTGCCCCCAGCTATAACTCTTGCCCTGCAGTGCACACTTATCCCTCTCCATCACTAGAGTAAAAGTCACCGAATTGTGGTCACTGTCCCCAAAGTGCTCACCTACCTCCAATTCTAACACCTGGCCTGGTTCGTTACCCAGAACCAAATCCAGTATGGCCTCACCTCTTGTTGGCCTGTCTACATATTGTGTCAGGAAACCCTCCTGCATACATTGGACAAACACCGACCCATCTAACGAACTCAAGCTATAGCTTTCCCAGTCAATATCTGGAAAGTTAAAGTCCCCCATAACAACCACCCTATTATTTTCACTCTTCCCCTGAATCATCCTCGCAATCCTTTCTTCTACGTCTCTAGGGCTTTTATAGGGAAAAAAAACCTACCTAGGTAAGTTTGCATTACACCAGCCTCCGGGTCCGCTCCGCGCTTTTTTTAAAAAAAACTTTCAAATTTAAACCATTAAACAAACGTCACCGAGCCTTCAAGCAGCCACTGCCAAACAGCCCTTACCTGCTCCGCTGAGAGAGTGAGGCCTAGGCCTTGGAGCTGCGCGCTTTTATAGGAAAAAAACCTACCCAGGTAAGCTTGCGCTACACCAGCTTCTGGGTCCGCTCCACGAGGAGTCGAGAAGTTAAAGTGCTAAACTGGAGCAGGTCCAATTTTGGGGTCATTAGGCAGGATTTAGTAGAGGTCAATGGATTGAGTCTGTTTGAAGGAAAAGGAACAACTGGCAAATGGGAAACTTTTAAAAGTGTGATATCAAGCGTCCAAGGGCAGTATGTCCCAGGGTGAAGGGAAAAGCTGGCGAGTTTAGGGATCTCTGGCTGATGAGGGGTATTGAGGTTCTGGTCAGGAAAAAGAAGATGGTATATATTGGGTTTAAGCTATCGGGCTCCAGTGAATCCTGAGATGACTATTAAAAGTGTAGCAGCACACTGAAGAGGGAAATCAGAAAAGCAATTAGAGCATTTGAGATGGATCTGCAAATAACATTAAAGATAATCCCAAGAGGTTCCAAAGCTATACTAAGGTTGAAAGGGTGACTCAGGAGAGAATAGGTCCCCTTAAAGTTCAGCATGTGTGGAGTTGAAGGAGATGGGGAAATTTTTAATGAATATTTCTCCTCAGTATTTGCTGAGGAAAGAATCATGGATGCTAAGGAATAAGGAAAATAAGTGGTGATGTTTTGGACCGCATATATATTACCAGAGAGGAGGTGTTTGCAGTCTTAAAGCACATCAAGGCGGTTAAATCCCCTGGGCCTGATCAAGTCCATTCTCGATATTGCGGGAGGCGAGGGAAGAAATTGCAGAGGCCCCTGCAGAGATTTTTTGCTTCATCTTTAGCCACTGGTGACATTCTGGAAGCCTGGTGGGTGGCTAATGTCGTTCCATTGTTTAAGAAAGGTAGCAAAGACAAGCCTGGAAACAACAGGCCAGTAAGCCTGACATTAGTGGTAGGTAAGTTATTGGAGAAGATACAGAGGGACAGGATCAACTAACATTTGGGTAGTCAAGGTCTGATTCAGGATAGTCCACATTGGTTTGTGATTAGAGTGGTGCTGGAAAAGCACAGCAGGTCAGGCAGCATCCGAAGAGCAGGAAAATCAACGTTTTTCAGAGACCTTCATCAGGTTCCCAATGAAGGGCTTTTGCCCAAAACGTCGATTTTCCTATTCCTCGGATGTTGCCTGACCTGCTGTGCTTTTCCAGCACTACTCTAATCTTGACTATAACCTACAGCATCTGCAGTACCCACTTCTGCCACATGGGTTTGTGTGCAGAAATTCATGTCTGACAAATTTTTTAGGGTTTTCAAAGAGGTGACCAAGAGAATAGATGAGGGTAGAGCAATGAATGTTGTCTGTATGGACTTTAGGAAGGCCTTTGACAAGGTCCAGCATAACAGGCTAGTCATGAAGGTTAGGTTGCATGGGAAGAGCAAGCTAATTAGTTTCAAAATTGGCTCAATGGTAGGAAGCAGAGGGTGATGGTTGAAGGTTGTTTCTCTGACTGCAGGCCTGTGACTAGTGGTGTGCCACAGGGGTCAGTGCTGGGAACTTTGTTATTTGTTATTTACATAAATTATCTGGATGTGCATGTACAAGGTATGGTTAGTAAGCTTGTGGATGTTACAAAATTAGGAGGTATCATTGATAGCAAGGAAGGTTATCAAAAATTACAGAGAGATCTTGATCAGATGGGGAAGTGAGCTGAGGATTGGCAAATGCAATTCAATACAGATAAATGTGAGGTGTTGCACTTTGGAAAGTCAAACCAAGGTAAGGCTTATACAATAATTGGTAAGGTTCTGAAGAGTGTTGTGGAATAGAGGGACCTCAGAGTACAAGTACATAGTCCGTTGAAAGTGGTGTCACAGGTAGACAGGGTGGTGAAGAAGGCATTTAGCGTGCCGGCCTTCATCAGTCAAGGCATTGAGTAAAGGAGTTGGGACATTATACTACAGTTGTAGAAGTTGTTGGTGAGGCCGCACTTGGAGTATTGTATAACAGTTTTGGTCACCCTGTTATAGGAAAGAAATAGTTAAAGTGGAAAGAGTGCAAAGAAAATTTACGGAGATGTTGCCAGGACCAGTAGCCCTGAGTTATAGGGAGAGGTTGGCCAGGATAGGACTTTATTCCTTGGAATGTAGGGGAATGAGGGGTGACCTTATTGGAGTGTATAAAATCTTGTGGGGCACAGATAAGATGAATACGTATAGTCTGTTTTCCCAGGGATGAGGAATTGAAAACTAAAGGGCATAGGTTTAAGGTGAGAGGGGAAAGATTTAAGAAGGACCTGATGAGTAACATCTTCACACAGACAGTGGTGCGTTTATGGAATGGGCTGCCAGAGAGAATGGTTGAGGCAGGTACAGTAGCAACATCTAAAAAAATATTTGGATAGGTACATGGATGGGAAGGGTTTAGAGGGATAGGGACCAAATGTGGGCAATTGGACCGAGCTGAGTGGGCACCGTGGTCAGCATGGACCAGTTTGGGCTGAAGGGCCTGTTTCCAAGCTGTATTACTCTATGACTCTACTCTTACTCTATAACTGGCAGAGAGATAACTTCAATGGGGCAAGCTTAGAGCTGGGAAGGCTTGCCTGTAACAAAGAGGCTGGCAATTGATCAATGGGTTAAACTCAAAGAGCAAGTGTTTCAGGTACAGTTGAGAAGGTTATGTTCTAAAAGGAAAAGGGAACACAAACAAATGCAGAGCTCCTTGGATGAAAAAGGAGATGGAAATTATGATAAAGAAATAAAAGTATTAATGACAAGAGTCAGATAGAAAATACAATTGAGAACCAAGAGGAATACTGAAGGTTTAGAGGTGAGGTGAAAAAGAGAAGCAAGGAGGAATCTTATGAAGAAAAGCCAGAGCTAAAATAAAGGGAAATAATTTACAGGAATATAACAGTAAAAGAGTAGTTAAAGGAGGAGTAGGGCTGATTAGAAACCAAAAATGCGATTTATGCCTAGAGACGGGGAACATGGCTGAGGTGTTAAACAGTGTTTACATTGGTCTTTACCAATGAGATGCAAGCCACTTAATGCCAGTTCAGTGCAACACAAGAGACTTGTGAAAAATATTGTAGGCCATGTTATAAAAGTGACAATGGCAAACTGGACCCAACATTAGCTGAGGCATAGGAAACAGGGAGTAAAGGCCAATGGACATTTTCGACGGGAGGAAAGTTTGTCATGGAGTTGCCCAGGGATCAGTACTGGGACCCCTGATTTCTCTAATCTATATTAATGATCTGGATTTTGTGCAGGGGGGAATTTGCAAGTTTGCAAATTATACAAAACTTGGGCAAAAATATAAACTGTGGGGAGGACAGTGTAGGAGAACTCCAAAAGGGCATACATAAGTGGTTGGACTATGGAATTCACTATAGACAAATCATTGATTCCTTACAGTGTGGAAACAGGCTCTTCAGCCCAACAAGTCCACACCGACCCTTCGAAGAATAACCCACCCAGACCCATTCCCCTACCCTATTATTCTACATTTACTCCGAACTAATGCACCTAACCTACACATCCCTGAACACTATGGGCAATTTAGTATGGCCAGTCGCCTAATTTGCACATCTTTGGATTATGGGAAGAAATTGGAGCACCTGGAGAATGTGCAAATGCCACAGAGACAGTTGCCCAAGGTTGGGATCAAATCTGGGTTCCTGGCACTGCGAGGCAGCAGTGCTAACCACTGAGTCACCATGCCCCACCTGGGAATATAGTGGAGGCTAATTCAACTGAAGCATTCAAGAGGGCAATGGATGAGTGTTTGAATAGAAACAAAGTGTAGGGTTATATGAAAGGGCAGGAGAATGGCATAAGCCATGATTCTAACAGGGAAAGCAGGCGCAGACATAATGTACTGAATGGCTATGTTCTGCACTATAACAATTTTGTGCTTCTATTCTTAAAGAAATCCAAAAGGATAAGACATGATTGTTAAGGAGCTGTCAATCTCATACTGAGGCGCATATAGACAGGTCATGAGACACTTGCAGTTGTCTCTGGGGCCTTAGCAGTTGTAGCTTGCACAGGATACACAGTATGGAGACCTCTTGCAGTTTTAGGTTTCATTTTGGGACTTTAAGCACACTCAAAGACTGAGCCTTCACAGCCCTCTGTGAGTAAAGTAATTGTGCTCATCTCGGTCCTTTTTCTCATTTTCTCATTGTACTGCCTGGTTCTTGACTCCCTAACCAGGGAAACATCTCACCTGCGTCTATCCTGTCTATCAATTTCACTAATTTGTACATTTCAATGAGGTCACTTCTCATTCTTCAAAACCCTAGAGAATACAGACTCAGTTTGTCCAAACTCTCTTCATAGGACAGTGCCACTATCCCAGGAACCAGTCTGGTGAGCCTTCACTGTACTCCCTCTGTGGTAATAGTATCTCTCCTGGGAGAAGGAGACTAATACTCCATGTTCAGGTGCAGACTAAGTAAGCTCCTACACAACTGAAGCAAAACTTCACTATTCCTATACTGCTGTGGTTCTGTTCGCCGAGCTGGAAGTTTTTGTTGCAAACGTTTCGTCCCCTGTCTAGGTGATATCCTCAGTGCTTGGGAGCCTCCTGTGAAGTGTTTCTGTGGTGTTTCCTCCGGCATTTATAGTGGCCTGTCCCTGCCGCTTCCGGTTGTCAGTTTCAGCTGTCCGCTGTAGTGGCTGGTATATTGGGTCCAGGTCGATGTGTTTGTTGATGGAGTTTGTGGATGAGTGCCATGCTTCTAGGAATTCCCTGGCTGTTCTTTGTTTGACTTGTCCTATAATAGTAGTGTTGTCCCAGTCAAATTCATGTTGCTTGTCGTCTGCGTGTGTGGCTACTAGGGATAGCTGGTCATGTCGTTTCGTGGCTAGTTGATGTTCGTGGATGCGGATCGTTAGCTGTCTTCCTGTTTGTCCTATATAGTGTTTTGTGCAGTCCTTGCATGGGATTTTGTACACTACGTTAGTTTTGCTCATGCTGGGTATCGGGTCCTTTGTTTTGGTGAGTTGTTGTCTGAGAGTGGCTGTTGGTTTGTGTGCTGTTATGAGTCCTAGTGGTCGCAGTAGTCTGGCTGTCATTTCAGAGATGTTCTTGACGTATGGTAGTGTGGCTAGTCCTTTGGGTTGCGGCATGTCCTCGTTCTGTTGTCTCTCCCTTAGGCATCTGTTGATGAAATTAGCGGGGATATCCGTTTTTTGCGAATACCTTGTATAGGTGTTCCTCTTCCTCTTTTTGCAGTTCTGGTGTACTGCAGTGTGTTGTGGCCCTTTTGAATAGTGTCTTGATGCAACTTCATTTGTGTGTGTTGGGGTGGTTGCTTTCATAGTTCAGGACTTGGTCTGTGTGTGTGGCTTTCCTGTGTACCTTGGTGGTGAATTCTCCGTTAGGTGTTCTCTGTACCATCACGTCTAGGAATGGGAGTTGGTTGTCCTTTTCTTCCTCTCTCGTGAATCGGATTCCTGTGAGTGTGGCGTTGATGATCCGGTGTGTATTCTCTATTTCCGTGTTTTTAATGATTACAAAGGTGTCATCAACGTATCTGACCCAGAGTTTGGGTTGAATTTGTGGTAAGACTGTTTGTTCTAACCTTTGCATTACTGCTTCTGCTATGAGTCCAGAGATCGGTGAGCCCATGGGTGTTCCGTTGATTTGTTCGAATATCTGGTTGTTGAATGTGAAGTGTGTTGTGAGGCACAAGTCCAGTAGTTTAAGTATGCCGTCTTTGTTGATGTGAGGGTACAGAGAACACCAAACGGAGAATTCACCACTAAGGTATATAGGAAAGCCACACACACAGACCAAGTCCTGAACTATGAAAGCAACCACCCCAATACACACAAACGAAGTTGCATCAAGACACTGTTCAAAAGGGCCACAACACACTGCAGTACACCAGAACTGCAAAAAGAGGAAGAGGAACACCTATACAAGGTATTCGCAAAAAACGGATATCCCCGCTAATTTCATCAACAGATGCCTAAGGGAGAGACAACAGAACGAGGACATGCCGCAACCCAAAGGACTAGCCACACTACCATACGTCAAGAACATCTCTGAAATGACAGCCAGACTACTGCGACTACTAGGACTCATAACAGCACACAAACCAACAGCCACTCTCAGACAACAACTCACCAAAACGAAGGACCCAATACCCAGCATGAGCAAAACTAACGTAGTGTACAAAATCCCATGCAAGGACTGCACAAAACACTATATAGGACAAACAGGAAGACAGCTAACGATCCGCATCCACGAACATCAACTAGCCACGAAATGACACGACCAGCTATCCCTAGTAGGCACACACGCAGACGACAAGCAACATGAATTTGACTGGGACAACACTACCATTATAGGGCAAGCGAAACAAAGAACAGCCAGGGAATTCCTAGAAGCTTGGCACTCATCCACAAACTCCATCAACAAACACATAGACCTGGACCCAATATACCGGCCACTACAGCGGACAGTTGAAACTGACAACCGGAAGCGGCAGAGACAGGCCACTATAAATGCCGGAGGAAACACCACAGAAGCGCTTCACAAGAGGCTCCCAAGCACTGAGGATGTCACCTAGACAGGGGACGAAACGTTTGCAACAAAAACTTCCAGCTCGGCGAACAGAACCACAGCAACGAGCACCCGAGCTACAAATCTTCTCACAAACTTTGAACTCCTGTACTCAAACCATCTTGCAATAAATGCTAACATTCCATTAATCTTACGAATAGGATGCTGCACCTGTAAAGGGTAGAATAAATGACTCATTTTCAAGATGGAATATAGAGACTTGTGAGTAGCACAGAGTCCATTGCTTGATTCTCAACTACTTACAATATATTCACAGTGTTTTGGATGATGAAATTGAGTGTAATATTTGAACATTTGTTTTTAACAAGGAACGAGGTGGGCGTGTGATCATTGACGAGTACATCTTAGAGATATACAGCACAGAAACAGTCCCTTTGGTCAACTCGTCCACGCCAACCACATATCCTAAATTAATCTAGTCCCATTTGCCAGCACTTGGCCTATAAAACTCTAAATCCTTGATATTCATATATCCATTCAGATGCCTTTTAAATGTTGTAATTGTACCAGCCTCCACCACTTCCTCTGGCAGCTCATTCCCTACACGTACCACCCTCTGTGTGAAAAAGTTGTCCCTTAGGTCCCTTTTAAATTTTTCCCCTCTCACCCTAAACCCATGCCCTCTAGTTCTGGACTCCCCCAACCCAGGGCAAATATCTGCCTATCCATCTCCTTCATGATTTTACAAACCTCTGTAAGGTCACCCCTCAGCCTCCGACGCTCCAGGGAAAACAGCCCCAGCCTATTCAGCCTCTCCCTATAGCTCAAATCCTCCAACCCTGGCAATATCCTTGTAAATCTTTTCTGAACCCTTTCAAGTTTCACAACATCCTTCTTATAGGAAGGAGAGCAGAATTAACACAATATTCCAAAAGTGGCCTAACCAAAGTCCTGTACAGCCGCAATATGACCTCCCAACTCCTGTACTCAATACTCTGACCGATAAAGGAAAGCATTACAAACGCCTCTTCACTATCCTATCTACCTGCAACTCCACTTTCAAGGAGCTATGAACCTACACTCCAAGGTCTCTTTGTTCTGGACACTCCCTAGGACCTTACCATTAAGTGTATAAGTCCTGCTAAGATTTGCTTTCCCAAAATGCAGCACCTCATATTTATCTAAATTAAACTCCATCTGCCACTCCACAGCCCATCTGGTCCAGATCCCATTGTAATCTGATGTAACGTTCTTCACTATCCACTACACCTCCAATTTTGGTGTCATCTGCAAACTTACAAACTGTACCTCTTATGCTCGCATCCAAATCATTTATGTAAATGACAAAACATAGAGGACCCAGCACCGATCCTTGTGGCACTCCACTGGTCACAGGCCTCCAGCCTGAAAAACAACCTTCCACCACCACCCTCTGTCTTCTACCTTTGAGCCAGTTATGTATCCAAATGGCTAGTTTGTGAGACATGATTTCCCATGCACAAAGCCATGTTAGTCATCCCTAAACAGTCGTTGCCTTTCCAAATACATGTAAATCCTATCCTCCACGATTTCCTCCAATAACTTACGGACCACTGATGTCAGGCTCACTGGTCTATAGTTTCCTTACTTTTCCTTACCACTTTTCTTAAGTAGTGGCAAGGGCAGTTTGATCAAATTGAGTGAGTGGGCAAGTATATACAGTTGATAAATATGAAGCCATCCTTCATTAAGAATATCGGAATGGTAGAGTTAAACAGTGATAGAGTGAGGAGTGATGATGTGCAAAAGGATTTGGATGTTTTTGTACATCAGTTACTGAAAGCAAGCATGCAGAGACAGCAAGCAGTCAGAAAGGTGGCTGCTATGTTGACCTTCGTTATAAGTGGATTTGAGGACAGGAGCAAGGACGTCTTACTGTAGCTGTACATGGCCCTGGTAAGACTACAACTAGAGCACTGTGCACATTTTTAGTCTCCTTAGTTAAGAAAAGACCTCAGACAGAGTGCAGGGAACGTTCACCAGACTGATTCCTGGGATAGCAGGTTTGTTAAGTGTGGAGAGATTGGGTCTGTTGGGCCTGAGGGAGAGGCAATGGTGTAATGTTAATGTCATTGGATTAATAATTCAGAACCCAATGCTCATATTTTGAGATTATAATTCAAATACCACATGTCAGGTGGCATTGAAATTCAAGAAAAAATTGCAATGAAAGAAAGCTGGCAGGAAGTGACACTGTGGACAGCACGGTGGCACAGTTGTTAGCACTGCTGCCTCACAGCGCCTGAGACCCGGGTTCAATTCCCGCCTCGGGCGACTGTCTGTGTGGAGTTTGCACATTCTCCCCGTGTCTGCGTGGGTTTCCTCTGGGTGCTCTAGTTTCCTCCCACAGTCCAAAAATGTGCAGGTTAGGTGAATTGGCCAGGCTAAACTGCCCATAGAGTTAGGTACAGGGGTTAATGTAGGGGAATGGGTTTGGGTGGGTTGCTCTTTGGAGGGTCGGTGTCTGCTATCTGAAATCTGCTATCCTTACCCAGTCTGCTTATATGTGACTTCAGATCACAGTAATCTCTGTGGACTCTTAACTACCTTCAGGGTAATTAGGAGCAGAATAAACTTCCGGTTGGTCAGATGTGCAGATCAGTGGCCGGATGAAATGTAACCTTGACAAGTGTGAGGTGATACACTTTGAAAGAAGTAACAAGACAAACAAGACAAGAGAGTACTCAATGAATAGCTGAACTCTAGGAAGCTCAGAGGAACAGAAGTTTCTTGAGATGCTTGTGTACAAACCACTGAAGTTGGCAGGGCAGACAAATAGGGGAGTTAAGGCATAAAGGATTTCTATATCTATCACAAATCATTACAGAAGGGGAGTTATATTGGAGCTGTGCAGAACTTCGGTTAGACCACAGCTGCAGGAAGGATGTGATTGCACTGGAGGGAATGTAGAGGAGATTCATCAAGAGGTTGCCTGAGATGGAGCACTTTAGCAATAAAGAGAGGCAGGATAAACTTGGGATGCTTTCTTTGGAGCACAGAATTCTGTGGAAGGTCCTGATTGAGATATATAAGATAATGTGGGGCATGAACAGAGTAGATAGAAAGCAGGTTTAGAGGTGTTTTTGAAGAAAACCTTTTTCATCCACAGGCTGGGACAGTCACAGTGGGAGTTGAAGCGGAGACCCTCACAATTTTTAAAAAGTACTTGGATGAGCACTTGAACTGTCATAACATTCAGGGCTGTGGGCCTAGTGGTGGTAAGTGGGACCTGTACAGATTTAGGATGTATCTTTGGGATGAAAGTGAGGTCTGCAGATGCTGGAGATCAGAGCTGGAAATGTGTTGCTGGAAAAGCACAGCAGGTCAGGCAGCATCCAGGGAACAGGAGAATCAACGTTTCGGGCATAAGAAGAAGGGCTTATGCCCGAAACGTTGATTCTCCTGTTCCCTGGATGCTGTATCTTTGGGATACTAACCTCGATGATCCAAAGGGCCTGTTCTGTTTAGTATGATTCTGAACTGGAGTTCAGAAGAACAAGAAGGGCTCTCCGTGGAATGTAAAAGATTCTGATGGGACGAGACAACCAGGATAGAGGGGGAATGTATTCCCTGACTTATAAAGTCTCAGGATATGGAGAAGGCATTTTGGACTGAGATGAGAAGCAATGTCTTCGCTCAGAAGATGGTGAAACTGTAAAATTCTCTACAACAAAGGCTGTGGCAGTGAGGTCACTGAATGTATTGAAGAAAGAAAGGAATTCTGGAAACTAAAGGAATCAGAGGTAAGAGAGGAGTCAGGGTGTTGAACTTGAGGATCAGCCTTGATCATGTTGAATGGCAGAACGGGCTCAATGGCGTGAGTGGACTATATCTGCTCCTATTTCCTATGTTTCAATGTTTCCCATATGTTTGCTTCTCAGTAGTAGAGATTGTGGGTTTGAAAGGTACTGTTGGAGTAGTCTTTGTGAGCTGCTGCAGTGCATCTTGTAAATGGTACACTTTGCTGCAACCAAGCCTTCTTGATGAAGGGAGTGAATAATGAAAATAAATGATGCAGTTCCAATCAAGTTGGCTACTTTGACCCAGATGGTGTCAGCCGTCTTGAGTGTTGTTGGAGCTGCATGCATCTCGGCAAGTGGGGAGTATTCCATCGCAATCCTGACGTGTGCCGTGTAGATGGTGAACAGGCTTTGAGAAGTCAGGAGGTGAGTTACCTACTGCAGGATTCCAAGCCTCTGACCTGCTCTTGTTATCAACCCAAGTTCAACTGTAACTCTCAATGTATTTATATGGCTAATCAAATTCATTTTCTGGTCAAAACTTAATGATTGCCAGCTGCCAGTTAGAGTCATTGCCTGGCAATTACATGGCACAAGATTCTAAGAGGGGGATAAACCATCCATGGCTAACCGAAGGAATTAAGGATAGTAATTAAGTTGAAAGGAAAAGTAGATAATGAGGCAAAAGTCAGTGATAGCCCCAGAGACTAGGATAAATTCAGAATCCAGCAAAAGATGATTAAAATATAATAAAGACAGAGAAAATAAACTATGAGGCCAAACTAGCGAGGACTATAAAAACTAACAATAGGAGCTTCTTTAAATATATTGAAAAAGAAGAGAGAGACAAAGAGAATATCGACCATTTAGAAATGAATCTGGGGAGGTGGTTATGGGGAACAAGGAAATGGCAGAGGAGTTAAACAGATATTTTGCTTCACTCTTTGTGGTGGAAGATACTTCAAGAATCCTATTAAGACTAAAGAATATGGGGGAGGAATTAAGTACCATCACCATCACTAGAGAAGTAGAATTAGACAAAGTAATGAGGCTAAAGACAGCTCAGTCAGCTGACCCTGATGTTTTGCATCCTAGAGTCATAAAAGAGGAAGCTACAGGGATAGTGAATGCTAAAATAAATGGGAAAGCAGGCTGTGATGAGAAGATAAAGAGTTTACAGATGGATTTTGATAGGCTGGGAGAATGAGCCAGAATCTGGCAGATGGAGTTTCATGCTGATAAGTGTGAAGTTATCCATTTGGTAGGAAAAATAAAAGTACAAATTGTTATTTAAATGGGAGCAGATTCAAAGTACATCAGAGGGACCTTGGTTGTCTTTGTGCATGAATGGCAAAAGTGGCTATATAGGTGCAACACATAAAAGGAAAAGCAAATGGAATCCAGGCATTTATTGCAAAAGGACTGGATTATAAAAGTAGTGTTTTTACAGTTGAATAAGGCATTGGTGAGACCAAACCAGGAGTAGTGTGTCCATCTTTGGTCTCCTTGCTTTAGGAAGTATGTGGTGGCACTGGAAGCAGGTCAGAGATGGCTCACCAGGCTGATCCCAGGGATGAAAGGGCTGTTGTACAAGGAGCGGTTAAATAGCTCCTTGTTAAATGATTGAGGAATATAAAATGCTAAATGGGATTGATAAAGTGGACGAGGAACAGACGTTTCCGCTTGTGGGACAGTCTGGAACAAGAGGTCATGGGTATAGAGTGAAAGGAGGTCAGTTCAAACCTGAGATGAAGAGAAACTATTTCTCCCAGAGGATTGTGAATCAGTGAACTCACTGGCTCAGAGTGCACTGGAGGCAGAATCAAACAACAGATTCAAGAAAGAAATAGATATGTTTCTGATGAAACGTGGGATAGTGGGCTATGGGGAGCAGGCAGGAAAGTAGAGTTGAGACCAGGATAAAATGAGCCAAGATCATGTTAAATGGTAGAGCAGGCTTGAAGGGTTGAATTGCCTACTCCCACACCTAATTCTTATGTTCCTGTTGGCTATAATTTTACAACAATCATTGGATTCGGGAGAAGTACCAGAGGATTGGAAACTACAAACATGACTCCCCTATTCAAAAAGGGAGGGAGGCAGAAAATGGATAACTATCAGCTGATTAGCCAAATGTCGATTGTTGGAAATGTATTGGAATTAATTATTATGGAAGTAATAGCAACACATTTAGTAAATCATAATCTAATCAGATAGAGTCAGCATGGCTTCATGACAGGAAAATCACATCTGACTAATTTATTAGAGTTTTTTGAGGATGTCTGAGCCGGAGTGGATAGAGGGGAACCAGTAGATGTTTTGTATTTGGCTTCCAGAAGGTGTTCAACAAGGTACCTCACAAAAGGTTAAATCATAAGAGCCAACCATGTTGGAAGGAATACATTGGATAGAGAATTAGCTAATGGGCAGAAAACAGTGAGGGATTTTTTTTTGGATTAGCAACCTATGACCAGTAGGGTTCCACAGGGATCAGTGCTGGGATCACAACTGTTTACAATATATATTCATGATTTGGAGAAGGGAAGTGAATGTACCATAGACAAATTTGCAGATGACACAAATTGAGGTGGAAAGGTATATTGTGAAATGGATATAAACAGTTTATAGAGAGATATTGATAGGTTGAGTAGACAAAATGTTGGCAAATGGAGTAGAATGTAAGAAAATGCAAATTTATTCATTTTGGAAGAGAGAACAAAAGAAGAGCATGATTTAAGTGGCGAAAAACTGCAACACAAAAGGACTGAGGAACTTGTGCATGCAACACAGAAAGCTAGCACACATGGGGAAGCATGTAATCAGGAAGGGTCATGGAATGTTGACCCTTATTTTATGGCTGTTGGTGTATAACTGGAGGAAGGTCTGACGATAACTGTACAAGATGATGGGGAAACCACGTCTGGAGCACAATGAGCAGCTCTAGTCCCCTCATTTAGGGAAAGATGTCATTTCATTTGAGGCGGTTCAGAGAAGGTTCATTAGGATGATCCCTGGTATGGGAGGGATTATCTGGGACTGGGACTCTACTCAGTGGAGTTTAGAAGAATTAGAGATTATCTCATTGACATTGATAAGATTCTTAAGGGGCTTGACAGGGTAAATGCTGAGAGGAAATTTCTCCAAATGGGAGAGTCTGGGACCAGAAGGCACAGTCTCAGAATAAAGGGTGCTCCATGATCCTATTGAATGGTGGAGCAATTCCAAGGGGTCAAATGGCCTGCTCCTGTTTTTATTTATGATCGTTTATGGTCTTATGAATGCTTCTTGTCACTTTTCAGCTCAAAACAAGATGTTGTCCAGGTTTTGCTGCACTTGGACATAGATTGCATCCAATTATCAGATGCAGCATGACTTATTGCGCTCAAGTGTCTGAGGACTCAAGAATACTGCAGAACATTGTGTAATCATCAGTGAACATCTCTACTTCTGACTTTATGATGGAGGGAAGGCCATTGATAAACCAGCTGAGGAGTTCCTCCAGTGACTGGAGCTGAGATGATTGAATTCAACAACCATGACCATCTTCTTATGTGCCAGGTGTGACACCAACTATTGGAGAGTTTGCCCCCCAATTCCTATTGACTGTGGTTTTGCTAGGTCTCCTTGTGCCACATTCAGTCGAATGTAATCTTTATGTCAATGGCTATCACTCTCATCTCACTTCCATAACTCAGCTCTTTTGTTCCTGTTTGAACCAAGGCTTAATGACATCAGCAGCTGATCACAAGTTGAGTATGTGACAAATGTATTGCTAAGAAAGTGTTGTTGGAGAGTACAGTTGAGAACTCTTCCATCAGTTTGCTGATGATTAGTATCAGACTGATATGGCAGTAATTGTACATTGTCGGGTAGATGCCAGTGTTGTAACTATACTGGAAAAGCTTCGCTAGGGGACTGGCAAGTTCTGGGGCACAAATCTTCAGTACTATTGCTGGAATGTTGACAGGGTCTTTAGCCTTTGCAGTATATAGTGTCTCCAACTATTTCTAGATATCGGATGGAGTAAATCAAATTGATTAGATTATATTTAGATTAGATTCCCTACAGTGTGGAAACAGGCCCTTCGGCCCAACCAGTCCACACCGACCCGCTGAAGAGTAACCCACCCAGACCCATTTCCCTCTAATGCACCTAACACTATGGACAATTTAGCATGGCCAATTCACCTGACCTGCACATCTTTGGACTGTGGGAGGAAACCAGAGCACCCGTAGGAAACCCACGCAGACACGGGGAGAATGTGCAAACTCCACACAGTCAGTCACCCGAGGCAGGAATTGAACCTGGGACCCTGGTGCTGTGAGGCAGCAGTGCTAACCACTGAGCCATCTTGTCGCCCCAAATTGGTGGAAAAACTGGTATCTATGATGCTTGCTTGCTGTTATCAGGCACTTAAGCTCTTGCAAGAATGCCTGCCTTGAAGAAATTTTCCTCCTCTCTCTACAAGGATTTTGCTGAAGCTCCTGAATTGCTGTGCTCTTCCAGTACCATTGATCCAGGATGCTGTTATCAGGGTTGAATTGGGCAGGGGTCAGGTTGGCATTATAGATTCATAGAGTCATAGAGATGTACAGCATGGAAACAGACTCTTCAGTCCAACCTGTCCATGCCAACCAGATACCCCAACCCAATCTAGTTCCACATGCCAGCACCCGGCCCATATCCCTCCAAACATTTGCTATTCATATACCCATCCAAATGCCTCTTAAATGTTGCAATTGTACCAGCCTCCACCACTTCCTCTGGCAGCTCATTCCACACACGTACCTCCCTCTGTGTGAAAAGGTTGTCCCTTAGGTCTCTTTTATATCATTCCCCTCTCGCCCTAAACCTACGTCCTCTAGTTCTGGACTCCCCAACCCCAGGGAAAAGACTTTGTCTATTTATCCTATCCATGCCCCTCATAATCTTGTAAAACTCTATAAGGTCACCCCTCAGCCTCTGACGCTCCAGGGAAAACAGCCCCAGCCTGTTCAGCCTCTCCCCATAGCTCAAATCCTCCAACCCTGGCAACATCCTTGTAAATCTTTTCTGAACCCTTTCAAGTTTCACAACATCTTTCCGATAGGAAGGAGACCAGAATTGCACGCAATATTCCAAAAGTGGCCTAACCAATGTCCTGTACAGCGGCAACATGACCTCCCAACTCCTGTACTCAATACTCTGACCAATAAAGGAAAGCATACCAATAACCTTCTTCACTATCCTATCTACCTGCGACTCCACTTTCAAGGAGCTATGAACCTGCACTTCAAGGTCTCTTTGTTCAGCAACACTCCCGAGGACCTTACCATTAAGTGTATAAGTCCTGCTAAGATTTGCGTTCCCAAAATGCAGCACCTTACATTTATCTGAATTAAACTCCATCTGCCACTTCTCAGCCCATTGGCCCATCTGTTCCAGATCCTGTTGTAATCTGAGGTAACCCTCTTCGTTGTCCACTACACCTCCAATTTTGGTGTCATCTGCAAACTTACTAACTGTACCTCTTATTCTCGCATCCAAATCATTTATGTAAATGACAAAACGTAGAAGACCCAGCACCGATCCTTGTGGCACTCCACTGGTCACAGGCCTCCAGTCTGAAAAACAACCCTCCACCACCACCACCCTCTGTCTTCTACCTTTGAGCCAGTTCTGTATCCAAATGGCTAGTTCCCCCTGTACTCCATGAGATCTAACCTTGCTAATCAGTCTCCCATGGGGAACCTTGTCGAACGCCTTACTGAAGTCCATATAGATCACATCTACTGCTCTATCCTCATCAATCGTCTTTGTTACTTCTTCAAAAAACTCAATCAAGTTTGTGAGACATGATTTCCCACGCACAAAGCCATGTGTCCCTAATCAATCCTTGCCTTTCCAAATACATGTACATCCTGTCCCTCAGGATTCCCTCCAACTACTTGCCCACCACTGAGTCAGGCTCACCGGTCTATAGTTCCCTAGCTTGTCTTTACCGCCCTTCTTAAACAGTGGCACCACGTTTGCCAACCTCTAGTCTTCCGGCACCTCACCTGTGACTATTGATGATACAAATATCTCAGCAAGAGGCCCAGCAATCACTTCTCTAGCTTCCCACAGAGTTCTTGGGTACACCTGATCAGGTCCTGGGGATTTACCCATCTTTAACTGTATCAAGACATCCATCACTTCCTCCTCCGTAATCTCGACATTTTGCAAGATGACACCATTTCCCTGCAGTCTATATCTTCCATATTCTTTTCCACAGTAAATACTGATACAAAATATTCATTTAGTATCTCCCCCATTTTCTGTGGCTCCACACAAAGGCCGCCTTGCTAGTAGGAATTGGAAAGGGAATGGGCTAGGATCAGATGGTCACTTTTCATCGTCATAGTTTATGGTTATCAGATTTCAGCACAATGCTGGGGCCTAATTGAAATGCAGGGGGGGTCTGGATGTGCATGTCCACAGATCAATGAAGGTGCCTGTGCAAGTGGATAAGGGAGTAAAAAAGGGCTATGACCTTGCCTTCATTGAGGAGCAAGAGAGTTGACATTTCAGTCATAACCCTTCATCAGGACTGGGGTGTTATGCCCAAAACATTGACTGTCTTGGTTGTCAGATGCTGCCTAACCTGCTGTGCTTGTTCCAGTGCTACACTTTATTGACTTTGAATTCTCCAGCATCTGCAATCCTCACTATTCCCTTCATTGGAAAGGGCATTAGTATAAGGAAAGACAGGTTATGCTACAGCTTTATAGAACTTTAGTTAGGCCACACTTGGAATGTTGCCTATAGTTCTGGTCACCTCACTATCAGAAGGATGTGGATGCTTTTGAGAGTGTATGGAGAAGGTTTACCAGGATGTTGCCTGGTTTGGGGGATTTTAGCTATGAAGAAAGATTGGATTGACTGGGTTTGTTTCCACTGAAACTCAGGAGGTTGAGGGGTGACCTAATAGAAGTTTACAAGATTGTGAATGGCATGGATAGGTGGAAAGTATGAGGCATTTTCCCAAGGTGGAGGAGTCAATTACTAGGGGACAAAGATTCATGGTGGGAGGGGGGATGTTTAAAAGAGATGTGTGAGGCAAGTTTTTCACACAAAGGGTGATGAGTGCCTGGAACGTGCTGCCGGAGGAGGAGGTAGTGAGAACAGACACAATAACAGCATTCAAGAAGCACCTGGACAAATAGGAAGGGAATACAGTAGCACCTTGATATACGAACGACCCCGTTCATGAACAAATTGGTTTACGAACAGGATTGTACGTAAACTTTTGCTTCAACGTATGTACGAAATTCAAGTTAGGAACGAAGGTACGAACACAAAAAGCCCGTGTGCGACCATGTGGTTTCATTGTTCTGCTTTGAACACAAAAGCTCTCGGGCCCCACGTGATCTCATTCAGTTCGTCTTTGGCGCGTGCGCTGTGAACAGCGTTCATTGCTATGTCCAAGCATTCTTACGCTATCCGAACAATGGGAAACATTGATTCAGTTCGCGAATCGGGTCCGGAACGGATTAAGTTCGCAAGTCGAGGCGCTACTGTAGAGGGATAGGGATCCAGCACGTGAAGACAGTTTTAGTATGGAAGGGCAAAATGTGTCAACACAGGCTTGGAGGGCCGAAGGGCCTCTTCCTATGCTGTATTGTTCTTTGTTTTTTATAATATGTCACACTGGGCTGGGTTGAGAGGGTACACCCAGCACATACAGAAGGTCCCAGCTTCCAGCAGGAAATCATAACACAAACAGAAAGGCGGAATAAAAGACACACAGAGACCCCACAATCTTCCTGAGGCAGAGAGCTAGGACTGAGGACATACCAGAGCTGCTCAAAGACTTTCTGCATGTTAATCAGATTGTGTGTTGGCACCAATGAGTTATACAGGCAGCTCGCCAATACTTAGAACAATGAAAACACTCTCCCACACTCAGTGCCAGGCTGAAGAGACACTCACAGTAACAAGGGGGCAATGGACAGGAAGCACCACATCAGAATGTTACAGTAAGGGGTGTGGGGTATATCAGGGTGTTACAGTAAGGGGTCTTGGGTATATCAGGGTGTTACAGTGAGGGGTCTTGGGTATATCAGGGTGTTACAGTGAGGAGTGTGGGGTAAATCAGGGTGTTACAGTAAGGGGTGTGGGGTATATCAGGGTGTTACAGTGAGGGGTGTGAGGTAAATCAGGGTGTTACAGTGAGGAGTGTGGGGTAAATCAGGGTGTTACAGTAAGGGGTGTGGGGTATATCAGGGTGTTACAGTGAGGGGTGTGGGGTAAATCAGGGTGTTACAGTGAGGGGTGTGGGGTAAATCAGGGTGTTACAGTGAGGGGTGTGGGGTAAATCAGGGTGTTACAGTGAGGGATGTGAGGTATATCAGGGTGTTACAGTGAGGGGTGTGGGGTATATCAGGGTGTTACAGTGAGGGGTGTGGGGTATATCAGGGTGTTACAGTAAGAGGTCTTGGGTATATCAGGGTGTTACAGTGAGGAGTGTGGGGTAAATCAGGGTGTTACAGTAAGGGGTGTGGGGTATATCAGGGTGTTACAGTGAGGAGTGTGGGGTAAATCAGGGTGTTACAGTGAGGGGTGTGGGGTAAATCGGAGTGTTACAGTGAGGGGTGTGGGGTAAATCAGAGTGTTACGGTGAGGGGTGTGGGGTATATCAGTGTGTTACAGTGAGGAGTGTGTGGTAAATCAGAGTGTTACGGTGAGGGGTGTGGGTTTATCAGAGTGTTACAGTGAGAGGTGTGCCCCACACCTCTCACTATACTGCTCTGATATAATCCATACTCCTCACTGTAAAACCCTGAAAAAACCCACATTCCTCACTGTAACACTATGATATACCCCACTGTAACACTATGATATACCCCACACCCCTAACTGTAACACTGTGATATACCCAACACCTCTCATTGTAACACCCTGATATACACCATACCCCTCACTGTAACACTCTGATTTACCCCACACCCCTCACTATAACATCTGATATACCCCACACCCCTCACAGTAACCCCTTGATATACCCCACATCCCTCACTGTAACACTGATATACCACACACTGCTCACTGTAAAACCCTGATAAAATCTACATTCCTCACTGTAACACTCTGATATACCCCATATCCCTCACTGTAACACTATGATATACCCCACACCGCTCACTGTGACCCCCGCTATACCCCACACCCCACACTGTAACACACTGATATACCCCACACCCCTCACTGTAACACTCTGGAATACCCCACACCCCTCACCGAAACACACTGATATACCCCACAACCCTCACTATAACACTGATATACCCCACACCCCTCACTATAACACTGATATACCCCACACCCCTCACTGTAACACACTGATATAACCCACACCTCTCACTATAACACTGATATACCCCACACCCCTCACTATAACACTGATATACCCCACATCCCTCACTATAATACTGATAAACCCCACACTCCCCACGGTAACATTCTGAAATAACCCACATCCCTTGCTGTAACACTATGATATGCCCCACACCTCTCACTATACTGCTCTGATATAATCCATACTCCTCACTGTAAAACCCTGAAAAAACCCACATTCCTCACTGTAACACTATGATATACCCCACACCCCTAACTGTAACACTGTGATATACCCAACACCTCTCATTGTAACACCCTGATATACACCATACCCCTCACTGTAACACCCTGATATACCCCACACCCCTCACTGTAACACTCTGATTTACCCCACACCCCTCACCGTTATATACTGATATACCCCACACCCCTCACCGTAACACTCTGATTTACCCCACACCCCTCACCGAAACACTCTGATTTACCACACACTACTCTCTGTAACACTCTGATAAACCCCACACCCCTCACTGTAACACCCTGATATACCCCACACCCCTTACTGTAACACCCTGATATACACCACACCCCTCACTGTAACACCCTGATATACCCCACACCCCACACTGTAACACCCTGATATACCCCACACCCCTCACTGTAACACCTTGATATACCCCACATCCCTCACTATAACACACTGATATACCCCACACCCCTCACTGTAACACCTTGATATACCCCACATCCCTCACTATAATACTGATATACCACACACTGCTCACTGTAAAACGCTGATAAAATCTACATTCCTCACTGTAACACTCTGATATACCCCATATCCCTCACTGTAAAACACTGATATACCCCACAGCCCTCACTGTAACACTCTGGAATACCCCACACCCCTCACTGTAACACTCTGATTTACCCCACACCCCTCACTGTAACACCCTGATATACCCCACACCCCTCGCTGTAATACCCTGATATATCCCACACCCCTCACCGTAACACTCTGATTTACCCCACACCCCTCACCGTAACACTCTGATTTACCACACACTACTCTCTGTAACATTCTGATAAACCCCACACCCCTCACTGTAACACCTTGATATACTCCACTCCCCTTACTGTAACACTCTGATATACCCCACACCCCTCACTGTAACACTCTGATATACCCCACATCCCTCACCGTAACACCCTGATTTACCCCACACCCCTCACTGTAACACCCTGATATACCCCACACCCCTCACTGTAACCCCTTGATATACCCCACATCCCTCACTATAACACTGATATACCACACACTGCTCACTGTAAAACCCTGATAAAATCTACATTCCTCACTGTAACACTCTGATATACCCCACACCCCTCACTGTAACACTATGATATACCCCACACCGCTCACTGTGACCCCCGCTATACCCCACACCTCACACTGTAACACACTGATATACCCCACACCCCTCACTGTAACACTCTGGAATACCCCACACCCCTCACCGAAACACACTGATATACCCCACAACCCTCACTATAACACTGATATACCCCACACCCCTCACTATAACACTGATATACCCCACACCCCTCACCGAAACACACTGATATACCCCACAACCCTCACTATAACACTGATATACCCCACACGCCTCACTATAACACTGATATACCCCACACCCCTCACTGTAACACACTGATATAACCCACACCTCTCACTATAACACTGATATACCCCACACCCCTCACTATAACACTGATATACCCCACATCCCTCACTGTAACACTGATAAACCCCACACTCCCCACGGTAACATTCTGAAATAACCCACATCCCTTGCTGTAACACTATGATATGCCCCACACCTCTCACTATACTGCTCTGATATAATCCATACTCCTCACTGTAAAACCCTGAAAAAACCCACATTCCTCACTGTAACACTATGATATACCCCACACCCCTAACTGTAACACTGTGATATACCCAACACCTCTCATTGTAACACCCTGATATACACCATACCCCTCACTGTAACACCCTGATATACCCCACACCCCTCACTGTAACACTCTGATTTACCCCACACCCCTCACCGTTATATACTGATATACCCCACACCCCTCACCGTAACACTCTGATTTACCCCACACCCCTCACCGAAACACTCTGATTTACCACACACTACTCTCTGTAACACTCTGATAAACCCCACACCCCTCACTGTAACACCCTGATATACCTCACACCCCTTACTGTAACACCCTGATATACACCACACCCCTCACTGTAACACTCTGATATACCCCACACCCCACACTGTAACACCCTGATATACCCCACACCCCTCACTGTAACACCTTGATATACCCCACATCCCTCACTATAACACACTGATTTACCCCACACCCCTCACTGTAACACCTTGATATACCCCACATCCCTCACTATAATACTGATATACCACACACTGCTCACTGTAAAACGCTGATAAAATCTACATTCCTCACTGTAACACTCTGATATACCCCATATCCCTCACTGTAAAACACTGATATACCCCACAGCCCTCACTGTAACACTCTGGAATACCCCACACCCCTCACTGTAACACTCTGATTTACCCCACACCCCTCACTGTAACACCCTGATATACCCCACACCCCTCGCTGTAACACTGATAAACCCCACACTCCCCACGGTAACATTCTGAAATAACCCACATCCCTTACCGTAACACTCTGATTTACCACACACTACTCTCTGTAACATTCTGATAAACCCCACACCCCTCACTGTAACACCTTGATATACTCCACTCCCCTTACTGTAACACTCTGATATACCCCACACCCCTCACTGTAACACTCTGATATACCCCACATCCCTCACCGTAACACCCTGATTTACCCCACACCCCTCACTGTAACACCCTGATATACCCCACACCCCTCACTGTAACCCCTTGATATACCCCACATCCCTCACTATAACACTGATATACCACACACTGCTCACTGTAAAACCCTGATAAAATCTACATTCCTCACTGTAATACTCTGATATACCCCACACCCCTCACTGTAACACTATGATATACCCCACACCGCTCACTGTGACCCCCGCTATACCCCACACCTCACACTGTAACACACTGATATACCCCACACCCCTCACTGTAACACTCTGGAATACCCCACACCCCTCACCGAAACACACTGATATACCCCACAACCCTCACTGTAACACTGATATACCCCACACCCCTCACTATAACACTGATATACCCCACACCCCTCACCGAAACACACTGATATACCCCACAACCCTCACTATAACACTGATATACCCCACACGCCTCACTATAACACTGATATACCCCACACCCCTCACTGTAACACACTGATATAACCCACACCCCTCACTGTAACACTATGATATACCCCACACCGCTCACTGTGACCCCCGCTATACCCCACACCTCACACTGTAACACACTGATATACCCCACACCCCTCACTGTAACACTCTGGAATACCCCACACCCCTCACCGAAACACACTGATATACCCCACAACCCTCACTATAACACTGATATACCCCACACCCCTCACTATAACACTGATATAGCCCACACCCCTCACCGAAACACACTGATATACCCCACAACCCTCACTATAACACTGATATACCCCACACCCCTCACTGTAACACCCTGATATACCCCACACCCCTCACTGTAACCCCTTGATATACCCCACACCCCTCACTATAACACACTGATATACCCCACACCCCTCACTGTAACACCTTGATATACCCCACATCCCTCACTATAATACTGATATACCACACACTGCTCACTGTAAAACGCTGATAAAATCTACATTCCTCACTGTAACACTCTGATATACCCCATATCCCTCACTGTAAAACACTGATATACCCCACAGCCCTCACTGTAACACTCTGGAATACCCCACACCCCTCACTGTAACACTCTGATTTACCCCACACCCCTCACTGTAACACCCTGATATACCCCACACCCCTCGCTGTAACACTGATAAACCCCACACTCCCCACGGTAACATTCTGAAATAACCCACATCCCTTACCGTAACACTCTGATTTACCACACACTACTCTCTGTAACATTCTGATAAACCCCACACCCCTCACTGTAACACCTTGATATACTCCACTCCCCTTACTGTAACACTCTGATATACCCCACACCCCTCACTGTAACACTCTGATATACCCCACATCCCTCACCGTAACACCCTGATTTACCCCACACCCCTCACTGTAACACCCTGATATACCCCACACCCCTCACTGTAACCCCTTGATATACCCCACATCCCTCACTATAACACTGATATACCACACACTGCTCACTGTAAAACCCTGATAAAATCTACATTCCTCACTGTAATACTCTGATATACCCCACACCCCTCACTGTAACACTATGATATACCCCACACCGCTCACTGTGACCCCCGCTATACCCCACACCTCACACTGTAACACACTGATATACCCCACACCCCTCACTGTAACACTCTGGAATACCCCACACCCCTCACCGAAACACACTGATATACCCCACAACCCTCACTGTAACACTGATATACCCCACACCCCTCACTATAACACTGATATACCCCACACCCCTCACCGAAACACACTGATATACCCCACAACCCTCACTATAACACTGATATACCCCACACGCCTCACTATAACACTGATATACCCCACACCCCTCACTGTAACACACTGATATAACCCACACCCCTCACTGTAACACTATGATATACCCCACACCGCTCACTGTGACCCCCGCTATACCCCACACCTCACACTGTAACACACTGATATACCCCACACCCCTCACTGTAACACTCTGGAATACCCCACACCCCTCACCGAAACACACTGATATACCCCACAACCCTCACTATAACACTGATATACCCCACACCCCTCACTATAACACTGATATACCCCACACCCCTCACCGAAACACACTGATATACCCCACAACCCTCACTATAACACTGATATACCCCACACCCCTCACTGTAACACCCTGATATACCCCACACCCCTCACTGTAACCCCTTGATATACCCCACATCCCTCACTATAACACTGATATACCACACACTGCTCACTGTAAAACCCTGATAAAATCTACATTCCTCACTGTAACACTATGATATACCCCACACCGCTCACTGTGACCCCCGCTATACCCCACACCCCACACTGTAACACACTGATATACCCCACACCCCTCACTGTAACACTCTGGAATACCCCACACCCCTCACCGAAACACACTGATATACCCCACAACCCTCACTATAACACTGATATAACCCACACCTCTCACTATAACACTGATATACCCCACACCCCTCACTATAACACTGATATACCCCACATCCCTCACTATAATACTGATAAACCCCACACTCCCCACGGTAACATTCTGAAATAACCCACATCCCTTGCTGTAACACTATGATATGCCCCACACCTCTCACTATACTGCTCTGATATAATCCATACTCCTCACTGTAAAACCCTGAAAAAACCCACATTCCTCACTGTAACACTATGATATACCCCACACCCCTAACTGTAACACTGTGATATACCCAACACCTCTCATTGTAACACCCTGATATACACCATACCCCTCACTGTAACACTCTGATTTACCCCACACCCCTCACTATAACATCTGATATACCCCACACTCCTCACTGTATGACCCTGATATACCCCACACCCCTCACTGTAACACTCTGAATTACCACACATTACTCTGTAACACTCTGATAAACCCCATACCCCTCACCGTAACACTCTGATTTACCCCACACCCCTCACCGTAACACCCTGATTTACCACACACTACTCTCTGTAACACTCTGATTTACCCCACACCCCTCACTGTAACACCCTGATATACCCCATACCCCTCACTGTAACACTCTGATTTACCCCACACCCCTCACCGTAATATACTGATATACCCCACACCCCTCACCGTAACACTCTGATTTACCCCACACCCCTCATCGTAACACTCTGATTTACCCCACACCCCTCACCGTAACACCCTGATTTACCACACACTACTCTCTGTAACACTCTGATTTACCCCACACCCCTCACCGTAATATACTGATATACCCCACACCCCTCACCGTAACACTCTGATTTACCCCACACCCCTCACCGTAACACTCTGATTTACCCCACACCCCTCACCGTAACACCCTGATTTACCACACACTACTCTCTGTAACACTCTGATTTACCCCACACCCCTCACTGTAACATCCTGATATACCCCACACCCCTCACTGTAACACCCTGATATACCCCATACCCCTCACTGTAACACTCTGATTTACCCCACACCCCTCACCGTAATATACTGATTTACCCCACACCCCTCACTGTAACAACCTGATATACCCCACACCCCTCACCGTAACACTCTGATTTACCACACACTACTCTCTGTAACACTCTGATAAACCCCACACCACTCACTGTAACACCCTGATATACCCCTCACCCCTCACCGTAACACTCTGATTTACCCCACACCACTCACTGTAACACTCTGATTTACCCCACACCCCTCACCGTAACACTCTGATTTACCCCACACCCCTCACCGTAACACCCTGATTTACCACACACTACTCTCTGTAACACTCTGATAAACCCCAGACCCCTCACTGTAACACCCTGATATACCCCACACCCCTCACTGTAACACTCTGATTTACCCCACACCCCTCACCGTAATATACTGATTTACCCCACACCCCTCACTGTAACAACCTGATATACCCCACACCCCTCACCGTAACACTCTGATTTACCACACACTACTCTCTGTAACACTCTGATAAACCCCACACCACTCACTGTAACACCCTGATATACCCCTCACCCCTCACCGTAACACTCTGATTTACCCCACACCACTCACTGTAACACTCTGATTTACCCCACACCCCTCACCGTAACACTCTGATTTACCCCACACCCCTCACCGTAACACCCTGATTTACCACACACTACTCTCTGTAACACTCTGATAAACCCCAGACCCCTCACTGTAACACCCTGATATACCCCACACCCCTCACTGTAACACCCTGATTTACCCCACACCCCTCACTGTTACACCCTGATTTACCCCACACCCCTCACTGTAACACTCTGATATACCCCACACCTCTCACTGTAACACTCTGATAAACCCACACCCCTCACCGTAACACTCTGATTTACCCCACACCCCTCACTGTTACACCCTGATTTACCCCACACCCCTCACTGTAACACTCTGATATACCCCACACCTCTCACTGTAACACTCTGATAAACCCACACCCCTCACCGTAACACTCTGATTTACCACACACTCCTCACTGTAACACACTGATATACCCCACACCCCTCACCGTAACACTCTGATTTACCCCATACCCCTCACCGTAATATACTGATATACCCCACACCCCTCACCGTAACACTCTGATTTACCCCACACCCCTCACCGTAACACTCTGATTTACCCCACACCCCTCACTGTAACAACTTGATATACCCCACAACCCTCACCGTAACACACTGATTTACCACACACTACTCTCTGTAATACTCTGATAAACCCCACACCCCTCACCGTAACACTCTGATTTACCCCACACCCCTCACTGTAACACTCCGATTTACCCCACACCCCTCACTGTAACACCCTGATTTACCCCACACTCCTCACTGTAACACCCTGATATACCCCACACCCCTTACTGTAACACCCTGATTTACCCCACACTCCTCACTGTAACACCCTGATATACCCAAGACCCCTTACTGTAACACCCTGATATACCCCACACCCCTCACTGTAACACCCTGATATACCCCACACCCCTCACTGTAACACCCTAATATACCTGATATACAATGAGAGGTGTTGGGTATATCACAGTGTTACAGTGAGGGGTGTGGGGTATATCAGGGTGTTACAGTGAGGGGTGTGGGGTATATCAGGGTGTTACAGTAAGGGGTCTTGGGTATATCAGGGTGTTACAGTGAGGAGTGTGGGGTAAATCAGGGTGTTACAGTAAGGGGTGTGGGGTATATCATGGTGTTACAGTGAGGAGTGTGGGGTAAATCAGGGTGTTACAGTGAGGGGTGTGGGGTAAATCGGAGTGTTACAGTGAGGGGTGTGGGGTAAATCAGAGTGTTACGGTGAGGGGTGTGGGGTATATCAGTGTGTTACAGTGAGGAGTTTGTGGTAAATCAGAGTGTTACGGTGAGGGGTGTGGGTTTATCAGAGTGTTACAGTGAGAGGTGTGCCCCACACCTCTCACTATACTGCTCTGATATAATCCATACTCCTCACTGTAAAACCCTGAAAAAACCCACATTCCTCACTGTAACACTATGATATACCCCACTGTAACACTATGATATACCCCACACCCCTAACTGTAACACTGTGATATACCCAACACCTCTCATTGTAACACCCTGATATACACCATACCCCTCACTGTAACACTCTGATTTACCCCACACCCCTCACTATAACATCTGATATACCCCACACCCCTCACAGTAACCCCTTGATATACCCCACATCCCTCACTGTAACACTGATATACCACACACTGCTCACTGTAAAACCCTGATAAAATCTACATTCCTCACTGTAACACTCTGATATACCCCATATCCCTCACTGTAACACTATGATATACCCCACACCGCTCACTGTGACCCCCGCTATACCCCACACCCCACACTGTAACACACTGATATACCCCACACCCCTCACTGTAACACTCTGGAATACCCCACACCCCTCACCGAAACACACTGATATACCCCACAACCCTCACTATAACACTGATATACCCCACACCCCTCACTATAACACTGATATACCCCACACCCCTCACTGTAACACACTGATATAACCCACACCTCTCACTATAACACTGATATACCCCACACCCCTCACTATAACACTGATATACCCCACATCCCTCACTATAATACTGATAAACCCCACACTCCCCACGGTAACATTCTGAAATAACCCACATCCCTTGCTGTAACACTATGATATGCCCCACACCTCTCACTATACTGCTCTGATATAATCCATACTCCTCACTGTAAAACCCTGAAAAAACCCACATTCCTCACTGTAACACTATGATATACCCCACACCCCTAACTGTAACACTGTGATATACCCAACACCTCTCATTGTAACACCCTGATATACACCATACCCCTCACTGTAACACCCTGATATACCCCACACCCCTCACTGTAACACTCTGATTTACCCCACACCCCTCACCGTTATATACTGATATACCCCACACCCCTCACCGTAACACTCTGATTTACCCCACACCCCTCACCGAAACACTCTGATTTACCACACACTACTCTCTGTAACACTCTGATAAACCCCACACCCCTCACTGTAACACCCTGATATACCCCACACCCCTTACTGTAACACCCTGATATACACCACACCCCTCACTGTAACACCCTGATATACCCCACACCCCACACTGTAACACCCTGATATACCCCACACCCCTCACTGTAACACCTTGATATACCCCACACCCCTCACTATAACACACTGATATACCCCACACCCCTCACTGTAACACCTTGATATACCCCACATCCCTCACTATAATACTGATATACCACACACTGCTCACTGTAAAACGCTGATAAAATCTACATTCCTCACTGTAACACTCTGATATACCCCATATCCCTCACTGTAAAACACTGATATACCCCACAGCCCTCACTGTAACACTCTGGAATACCCCACACCCCTCACTGTAACACTCTGATTTACCCCACACCCCTCACTGTAACACCCTGATATACCCCACACCCCTCGCTGTAATACCCTGATATATCCCACACCCCTCACCGTAACACTCTGATTTACCCCACACCCCTCACCGTAACACTCTGATTTACCACACACTACTCTCTGTAACATTCTGATAAACCCCACACCCCTCACTGTAACACCTTGATATACTCCACTCCCCTTACTGTAACACTCTGATATACCCCACACCCCTCACTGTAACACTCTGATATACCCCACATCCCTCACCGTAACACCCTGATTTACCCCACACCCCTCACTGTAACACCCTGATATACCCCACACCCCTCACTGTAACCCCTTGATATACCCCACATCCCTCACTATAACACTGATATACCACACACTGCTCACTGTAAAACCCTGATAAAATCTACATTCCTCACTGTAACACTCTGATATACCCCACACCCCTCACTGTAACACTATGATATACCCCACACCGCTCACTGTGACCCCCGCTATACCCCACACCTCACACTGTAACACACTGATATACCCCACACCCCTCACTGTAACACTCTGGAATACCCCACACCCCTCACCGAAACACACTGATATACCCCACAACCCTCACTATAACACTGATATACCCCACACCCCTCACTATAACACTGATATACCCCACACCCCTCACCGAAACACACTGATATACCCCACAACCCTCACTATAACACTGATATACCCCACACGCCTCACTATAACACTGATATACCCCACACCCCTCACTGTAACACACTGATATAACCCACACCTCTCACTATAACACTGATATACCCCACACCCCTCACTATAACACTGATATACCCCACATCCCTCACTGTAACACTGATAAACCCCACACTCCCCACGGTAACATTCTGAAATAACCCACATCCCTTGCTGTAACACTATGATATGCCCCACACCTCTCACTATACTGCTCTGATATAATCCATACTCCTCACTGTAAAACCCTGAAAAAACCCACATTCCTCACTGTAACACTATGATATACCCCACACCCCTAACTGTAACACTGTGATATACCCAACACCTCTCATTGTAACACCCTGATATACACCATACCCCTCACTGTAACACCCTGATATACCCCACACCCCTCACTGTAACACTCTGATTTACCCCACACCCCTCACCGTTATATACTGATATACCCCACACCCCTCACCGTAACACTCTGATTTACCCCACACCCCTCACCGAAACACTCTGATTTACCACACACTACTCTCTGTAACACTCTGATAAACCCCACACCCCTCACTGTAACACCCTGATATACCTCACACCCCTTACTGTAACACCCTGATATACACCACACCCCTCACTGTAACACTCTGATATACCCCACACCCCACACTGTAACACCCTGATATACCCCACACCCCTCACTGTAACACCTTGATATACCCCACATCCCTCACTATAACACACTGATATACCCCACACCCCTCACTGTAACACCTTGATATACCCCACATCCCTCACTATAATACTGATATACCACACACTGCTCACTGTAAAACGCTGATAAAATCTACATTCCTCACTGTAACACTCTGATATACCCCATATCCCTCACTGTAAAACACTGATATACCCCACAGCCCTCACTGTAACACTCTGGAATACCCCACACCCCTCACTGTAACACTCTGATTTACCCCACACCCCTCACTGTAACACCCTGATATACCCCACACCCCTCGCTGTAACACTGATAAACCCCACACTCCCCACGGTAACATTCTGAAATAACCCACATCCCTTACCGTAACACTCTGATTTACCACACACTACTCTCTGTAACATTCTGATAAACCCCACACCCCTCACTGTAACACCTTGATATACTCACTCCCCTTACTGTAACACTCTGATATACCCCACACCCCTCACTGTAACACTCTGATATACCCCACATCCCTCACCGTAACACCCTGATTTACCCCACACCCCTCACTGTAACACCCTGATATACCCCACACCCCTCACTGTAACCCCTTGATATACCCCACATCCCTCACTATAACACTGATATACCACACACTGCTCACTGTAAAACCCTGATAAAATCTACATTCCTCACTGTAATACTCTGATATACCCCACACCCCTCACTGTAACACTATGATATACCCCACACCGCTCACTGTGACCCCCGCTATACCCCACACCTCACACTGTAACACACTGATATACCCCACACCCCTCACTGTAACACTCTGGAATACCCCACACCCCTCACCGAAACACACTGATATACCCCACAACCCTCACTGTAACACTGATATACCCCACACCCCTCACTATAACACTGATATACCCCACACCTCTCACCGAAACACACTGATATACCCCACAACCCTCACTATAACACTGATATACCCCACACGCCTCACTATAACACTGATATACCCCACACCCCTCACTGTAACACACTGATATAACCCACACCCCTCACTGTAACACTATGATATACCCCACACCGCTCACTGTGACCCCCGCTATACCCCACACCTCACACTGTAACACACTGATATACCCCACACCCCTCACTGTAACACTCTGGAATACCCCACACCCCTCACCGAAACACACTGATATACCCCACAACCCTCACTATAACACTGATATACCCCACACCCCTCACTATAACACTGATATACCCCACACCCCTCACCGAAACACACTGATATACCCCACAACCCTCACTATAACACTGATATACCCCACACCCCTCACTGTAACACCCTGATATACCCCACACCCCTCACTGTAACCCCTTGATATACCCCACATCCCTCACTATAACACTGATATACCACACACTGCTCACTGTAAAACCCTGATAAAATCTACATTCCTCACTGTAACACTATGATATACCCCACACCGCTCACTGTGACCCCCGCTATACCCCACACCCCACACTGTAACACACTGATATACCCCACACCCCTCACTGTAACACTCTGGAATACCCCACACCCCTCACCGAAACACACTGATATACCCCACAACCCTCACTATAACACTGATATACCCCACACCCCTCACTATAACACTGATATACCCCACACCCCTCACTGTAACACACTGATATAACCCACACCTCTCACTATAACACTGATATACCCCACACCCCTCACTATAACACTGATATACCCCACATCCCTCACTATAATACTGATAAACCCCACACTCCCCACGGTAACATTCTGAAATAACCCACATCCCTTGCTGTAACACTATGATATGCCCCACACCTCTCACTATACTGCTCTGATATAATCCATACTCCTCACTGTAAAACCCTGAAAAAACCCACATTCCTCACTGTAACACTATGATATACCCCACACCCCTAACTGTAACACTGTGATATACCCAACACCTCTCATTGTAACACCCTGATATACACCATACCCCTCACTGTAACACTCTGATTTACCCCACACCCCTCACTATAACATCTGATATACCCCACACTCCTCACTGTATGACCCTGATATACCCCACACCCCTCACTGTAACACTCTGAATTACCACACATTACTCTGTAACACTCTGATAAACCCCATACCCCTCACCGTAACACTCTGATTTACCCCACACCCCTCACCGTAACACCCTGATTTACCACACACTACTCTCTGTAACACTCTGATTTACCCCACACCCCTCACTGTAACACCCTGATATACCCCATACCCCTCACTGTAACACTCTGATTTACCCCACACCCCTCACCGTAATATACTGATATACCCCACACCCCTCACCGTAACACTCTGATTTACCCCACACCCCTCATCGTAACACTCTGATTTACCCCACACCCCTCACCGTAACACCCTGATTTACCACACACTACTCTCTGTAACACTCTGATTTACCCCACACCCCTCACCGTAATATACTGATATACCCCACACCCCTCACCGTAACACTCTGATTTACCCCACACCCCTCACCGTAACACTCTGATTTACCCCACACCCCTCACCGTAACACCCTGATTTACCACACACTACTCTCTGTAACACTCTGATTTACCCCACACCCCTCACTGTAACATCCTGATATACCCCACACCCCTCACTGTAACACCCTGATATACCCCATACCCCTCACTGTAACACTCTGATTTACCCCACACCCCTCACCGTAATATACTGATTTACCCCACACCCCTCACTGTAACAACCTGATATACCCCACACCCCTCACCGTAACACTCTGATTTACCACACACTACTCTCTGTAACACTCTGATAAACCCCACACCACTCACTGTAACACCCTGATATACCCCTCACCCCTCACCGTAACACTCTGATTTACCCCACACCACTCACTGTAACACTCAGATTTACCCCAACCCCTCACTGTAACACCCTGATATACCCCACACCCCTCACCGTAACACTCTGATTTACCACACACTACTCTCTGTAACACTCTGATAAACCCCAGACCCCTCACTGTAACACCCTGATATACCCCACACCCCTCACTGTAACACCCTGATTTACCCCACACCCCTCACTGTTACACCCTGATTTACCCCACACCCCTCACTGTAACACTCTGATATACCCCACACCTCTCACTGTAACACTCTGATTTACCCCACACCCCTCACTGTAACACACTGATTTACCCCACACCCCTCACTGTTACACCCTGATTTACCCCACACCCCTCACTGTAACACTCTGATATACCCCACACCTCTCACTGTAACACTCTGATAAACCCACACCCCTCACCGTAACACTCTGATTTACCCCACACCCCTCACTGTTACACCCTGATTTACCCCACACCCCTCACTGTAACACTCTGATATACCCCACACCTCTCACTGTAACACTCTGATAAACCCACACCCCTCACCGTAACACTCTGATTTACCACACACTCCTCACTGTAACACACTGATATACCCCACACCCCTCACCGTAACACTCTGATTTACCCCATACCCCTCACCGTAATATACTGATATACCCCACACCCCTCACCGTAACACTCTGATTTACCCCACACCCCTCACCGTAACACTCTGATTTACCCCACACCCCTCACTGTAACAACTTGATATACCCCACAACCCTCACCGTAACACACTGATTTACCACACACTACTCTCTGTAATACTCTGATAAACCCCACACCCCTCACCGTAACACTCTGATTTACCCCACACCCCTCACTGTAACACTCCGATTTACCCCACACCCCTCACTGTAACACCCTGATTTACCCCACACTCCTCACTGTAACACCCTGATATACCCCACACCCCTTACTGTAACACCCTGATTTACCCCACACTCCTCACTGTAACACCCTGATATACCCAAGACCCCTTACTGTAACACCCTGATATACCCCACACCCCTCACTGTAACACCCTGATATACCCCACACCCCTCACTGTAACACCCTAATATACCTGATATACAATGAGAGGTGTTGGGTATATCACAGTGTTACAGTTAGGGGTGTGGGGTATATCATAGTGTTACAGTGAGGGGTATGGGGTATATCAGAGTGTTACGGTGAGGGGTGTGGGGTAAATCAGAGTGTTACAGTGAGGGGTGTGGGGTTTATCAGAGTGTTACAGAGAGTAGTGTGTGGTAAATCAGGGTGTTACGGTGAGGGGTGTGGGGTAAATCAGGGTGTTACAGTGAGGGGTGTGGGGTAAATCAGAGTGTTACAGTGAGGGGTGTGGGGTATATCAGAGTGTTACGGTGAGGGGTGTGGGGTAAATCAGAGTGTTACAGTGAGGGGTGTGGGGTAAATCAGAGTGTTACAGAGAGTAGTGTGTGGTAAATCAGGGTGTTACGATGAGGGGTGTGGAGTAAATCAGAGTGTTACGGTGAGGCGTATGGGGTTTATCAGAGTGTTACAGAGTAATGTGTGGTAATTCAGAGTGTTACGGTGAGGGGTGTGGGGTATATCAGGGTGTTACAGTGAGGAGTGTGGGGTATATAAGGTTGTTACAGTGAGGGGTGTGGGGTATATCAGGGTGTTACAGTGAGGAGTGTGGGGTAAATCAGGGTGTTACAGTGAGGGGTGTGGGGTATATCAGTGTTTTACAGTGAGGGGTGTGGGGTATATCAGAGTGTTACGGTGAGGGGTGTGGGTTTATCAGAGTGTTACAGTGAGAGGTGTGGGGTATATCAGAGTGTTACGGTGAGGGGTGTGGGGTAAATCAGAGTGTTACAGTGAGGGGTGTGGGGTAAATCAGGGTGTTACAGTGAGGGGTGTGGGGTAAATCAGGGTGTTAGAGTGAGGGGTGTGGGGTATATCAGGGTGTTACAGTGAGGAGTCTGGGGTTTATCAGAGTGTTACAGAGAGTGCTGTGTGGTAAATCAGAGTGTTACGGTGAGGGGTGTGGGGTATATCAGGGTGTTACAGTGAGGGGTTGGGGTAAATCTGAGTGTTACAGTGAGTGGTGTGGGGTAAATCAGGATGTTACAGTGAGGAGTGTGGGGTAAATCAGGGTGTTACAGTGAGGGGTGTGGGGTATATCAGGGTGTTACAGTGAGAGGTTGGGGTATATCAGAGTGTTACAGTGAGAGGTGTGGGGTATATCAGAGTGTTACGGTGAGGGGTGTGGGTTTATCAGAGTGTTACAGTGAGAGGTGTGTGGTATATCAGAGTGTTACGGTGAGGGGTGTGGGGTAAATCAGATTTTATCAGGGTTTTACAGTGAGCAGTGTGTGGTATATCAGTGTTATAGTGAGGGATGTGGGGTATATCAAGGTGTTACAGTGAGAGGTGTGGGATATATCAGAGTGTTACAGTGAGGGTTGTGGGTTATATCAGAGTGTTATAGTGAGGGTTGTGGGGTATATCAGATTGTTACAGTGATGTGTGTGGGGTATAGCAGGGCATCACAGTGAGCAGTGTGGGATATATTATAGTGTTACAGTGAGGGACATGGGATATATCAGAGTCCTACAGTTAGCGATGTGAGGTATATCAGAGTACTAAAGTGGGGGGTATAGGGTTTATCAGTGTGTTACAGTGAGAGGTGTGGGGTATATTAGAGTGTTACAGTGAGGTGTTACAATGAAGGGCATGGGGTATATCAAAGTGTTAAGTGAAGGATGTTGGTATTCCAGAGTGTTACAGTGAGGGGTGTCGTGTATATCAGAGCGTTACAGTGAGGGGTGTGGGGTATACCAAATCATTACATTGAGGGGTGAGGGGTATACCAGAGTGTTACATTGAGGGGTGTTGAGTATATAAGAGTGTTACAATGAGGGCTGTGCGTTATGTCGGTGTTATAGTGAAGGCTGTGGAATATATCAGCTTGTTACCGTGAAGGGTGTGGGGAATGTCAGAGTGATACAGTGAGTGGTGAGGGGTGTATCAGAGCATTACAGTGAGGGGTATGGGTTATACCCATGTGTTAATGTGAAGAGTTTGGGATATATTAGTGTGTTACAGTGATGGGTGTGGGGAATATCATATGTTATAGTGAGTGGTGTGGGGTACATCAGAGCATTACAGTGAGATGTGTGGGTTATACCCGAGTGTTACAGAGAGGGGTGTGGGATATGTTGGAGTGCTACAGTGAGGGGTATGAGTTATGTCAGGTGTTACAGTGAGGAACGCGGGGTATATCAGAGTGTTACCGTGTGTGGTGTGGGTATTCCAGAGTGTTATGATGAGGGGTGTGGGATATATCAGGATGTCACAGTGAGGGGTGTGGCCTATATCAGAGTGTTACAGTGAAGAGTGTGGGTTATATCAGAATGCTACAGTGAGGGGTGTGGGGTATATCAAGGTGTTACAGTGAGGGGTGTGGCCTATATCAGAGTGTTAGAGTGAAGAGTGTGGGTTATATCAGAATGTTACAGTGAGGTGTGTGGGGTATATCAGGGTGTTACAATGAGGGATGCGGGGTATATCAGATTGTTACTATGTGTATTCCAGAGTGTTACAGTGAGGGGTGTGGGTTATATCACTGTTACAGTCAGGGGTGTGGGTGTGGAGTATATCAGGATGTTATAGTGAGGGGTGTGGTATATATCATAGTGCTACAGCGAGGGATGTCGGGTGTAATAAATGTTACAGTGACTGGTGCGGGGTATATTTGGTGTTATGTGTGGGGTGGAGGGTATGTCAGAGTGTTACAGTAAAGGAGAAAGTGAGGACTGCAGATGCTGGAGATCAGAGCTGAAAATGTGTTGCTGGAAAAGCGCAGCAGGTCAGGCAGCATCCAAGGAGCAGGAGAATCGACGTTTCGGGCATGAGCCTTCCTGAAGAAGGGCTCATGCCCAAAACGTCGATTCTCCTGTTCCTTGGATACTGCCTGACCTGCTGCGCTTTTCCAGCAACACATTTTCAGCTCTGTTACAGTAAAGGGTTTGGGATATATCAGAATGTTACAGTGAAGGGTGTGGGGTATATCAGAGTGCTACAGTGAGGCCTGTGGAGTATATGAGAGTGTAACAGTGAGGGGTGCTAGGAAGAACATAGAACATAGACCATAGAACATTTCAATGCAGTACAGGCCCTTTGGCCCTCGATGTTGCGCCAACCTGTGATACTAATCTGAAGCCCATCTAACCTACACTATTCCATTTTCATCCATATGCTTATCCAATGACCATTTAAATGTCCTTAAATTTGGCAAGCCTACGACTATTGCAGCAGTGCGTTCCATACCCTTACTACTGGTGGGCGGCACGGTGGCACAGTGGTTAGCACTGCTGCCTCACAGCGCCAGAGAACCGAGTTCAATTCCCGACTCAGGCGACTGATTGTGTGGAGTTTGCACATTCTCCCCGTGTCTGCGTGGGTTTCCTCCGGGTGCTCCGGTTTCCTCCCACAGTCCAAAGATGTGCGGGTCAGGTGAATTGGCCATGCTAAATTGCCCATAGTGTTAGGTTAAAGGGGTAAATGTAGGGGTATGGGTGGGTTGCGCTTCGACGGGTCGGTGTGGACTTGTTGGGCCGAAGGGCCTGTTTCCACACTGTAAGTAATCTAATCTAATCTAATCTAAATTGCACGTAGTGTTAGGTTGTAGGGGTATGGGTGGGTTGCGCTTCGGCGGGTCGGTGTGGACTTGTTGGGCCGAAGGGCCTGTTTCCACACTGCAAGTAATCTAATCTAATCTAATCTACTCTCTGAGTAAAGAAACTACCTCTGACATCAGTCCTATATCTATCACCCCTCAGTTTAAAGCTATGTTCCCTTGTGCGAGCCATCATCATCTGAGGATAAAGGCTCTCACTGTCCATCCTATCTAACCCTCTGATAATTTTATATGTTTCAGTTAAGTCACCTCTCAATCTTCTTCTCTCTAATGAAAACAGCCTCAAGTCCCTTAGCCTTTCCTCATTAGACCTTCCCTCCATACCAGGCAACATCCAAGTCTCCTTTGAACCCTTTCCAAAGCTTCCACATCCTTCCTATAATGCGGTGACCAAAACTGTAAGCAATACTCCAAGTGCGGCCACACCAGAGTTTTGCTCAGCTGCAACATGACCTCATGGCTCTGAAACTCATTCCCTCTACCAATAAAAGCTAACACACCGTATGCCTTCTTAACAACCCGATCAACCTGGATGGCAACTTTCAGGGATCTATGTACATGGACTCCGAGACCTCTCTGCTCGTCTACACTACTAAGGAGCTTACCATTAGCCTAGCACTCTGTATTTCTGTTCTCTTCACACTTTTTCACATTAAACTCAATTTGCCACCTCTCAGCCCAGGTCTGCAGCTTATCTATGTCCCTCTGTAACCTGCAACATCCTTCAGCACTATCCACAACTCCACCGACCTTAGTGACATCAGCAAATTTACTAACCCATCGTTCTACACCCTCATCCAGATCATTTATAAAAACCGACAAACAGCAGTGGGCCCAAACCTGATCCTTGCAGTACACCACGAGAAACTGAACTCCAGGATTAACATTTCCCATCAACCACCACCCTCTTTGTTTTTTCAGCTAGCCAATTTCTGATCCAAACTGCTAAATCACCCTCAATCCCATGCCTGTGTATTTTGTGCAATGGCTCACCGTGGGGGACCTTATCAAACACCTTACTGAAATCCATATACACCACATCAACCACTTTATCCTCATCCACCGGTTTGGTCACCTTCTCAAAGAACTCAATAAGGTTTGTGAGGCATGTCCTACCCTTCACAAAACCTTGTTGACTATCCATAATCAACTTATTCCTTTCTAGATTATTATAAATCCTATCTCTTATAACATTTTCGAACACTTTGTTACCCACAACAAAAGTAAGGCTCACTGGTCTACAGTTCCCAGGGTTGTCTCTACTCCCCTTCTTAAACAAAGGGACAACATTTACTATCCTTCAGTCTTCTGGCACTACTCCTGTCAACAATGATGACATAAAGATCAAAGCCAAAGGCTCTGCAATCTCCTCCCTGGCTTCCCAGAGAATCCAAGGATAAATCTGGCCCAGGGGACTTGTCTACTTTCAAACTTTCCAGAATTGCTAACACCTCCTCCTTGTGAACCTCAATCCCATCCAGTCTAGTCGCCTGTATCTCAGTATTCTCCGTGACAACATTGTTTTTCTCCAGTGTGAATACTGACGAAAAATATTCATTTAGTGCTTCCCCTATCTCCTTGGACTCCATGCACAATTTCCCACTACTGTCCTTGATTGACCCTAGTCATTCTCTAGTCATTCTTTTATTCCTGATAAACCCATAGAAAGCTTTAAGGTTTTCCTTGATCCTATCTGCTAACGACTTCTCATGTTGCCTCCTGGTTCTTCTTAACTCTCCCTTTAGGTCCTTCCTGACTAACTTGTATCTCTCAACCACCCTAACTGAGCCTTCACATCTCATCCTAACATAAGCCTTCTTCTTCCTCTTGACAAGAGATTCAACTTCTTTAGTAAACCACGGCTCCCTTGCTCGATTACTTCCTGCCTGTTTGACAGGTACATACTTATCAAGGCCACGCAGTAGCTATTCTTTGAATAAGCTCCATATTTCAATTGTGGCCATCCCTGCAGTTTCCTTCCCCATCCTAGGCAAAAGTGAGGACTCCAGATGCTGGAGATCAGAGTCAGGATTAGAGTGGTGCTGGAAAAGCACAACAGGTCAGGCAGCATCCAAGGGGCAGGAAAATCAATGTTTCAGGCAAAGGCCCTTTATCTGGAATGAGGCAGGAAGCCTCCAGGGTGGGGGAGAGATAAATGGGAGGGATGTGGGGCTGGGGAGAAGGTAACCAAGAGTTTCAGGATGTGGTTGAAGAGCTTCAGGGCAGAGGAGGTGACCTGGGGGTTGCAATGAGAGACAGATTCATTGAGATTCTTGTAGAGAGTGGAGGAGAACATCTTCAAGGTAGACATCCTTGCGATAGGATTCGCAATAAGGTTAAAATCAACTAGGCGAAAGTGAGGACTACAGATGCTGGAGATCAGAGTCAAGATTAGAATAGTGCTGGAAAAGCACAGCAGGTCAGGCAGCATCCAAGGAGCAGAAAAATCGACGTTTCGAGCCAAAGCCCTTCATCAGAAATGAGGCAGGGAGCACATCCTAAATCTTACCTAATTGCATAATTGCCTTTTCCCCAGCAATAACTCTTGCCCTGCACTACATACTTATACCTTTCCATCGCTAAAGTAAAAATAACCGAATTATGGTTATTATCACCGAAGTGCTCACCTACCTCCAAATCTCACACCTGGCTGAGTTCATTACCCAGTACCAAATCCAAAGTGGCCTCGCCCCTTGTTGGTCTGTCTGCATACTGTGTCAGGAAACCCTTCTGCTCACATTGGACAAAACTGACCCATCTAAAGTACTCAAACTATAGTATTTCCAGTCAATATTTGGAAAATGTTGCTCCTATCCAGAATTATCTTTGCTATCCTTTCCTCTACATCTCTGGAACTATTCAGAGGCCTATAGAAAACTCCCAACAGGATAATCTCTCCTTTCCTGTTTCTAATCTCAGCCCATACTACCTCAAGAGAGGAGTCCTCAAACATCCTTTCTGTCACCGTAATATTAAACCTTGACTAACAAAGCCACACTCGCCCCCTCTTTTACCATATTCTCTGTTCTTAGTGAAACATCTAAATCCCAGAACCTGCAACAACCATTCCTGCCCTTGCACTATCCATGTCTCTGAAATGGCCACAACATTGAAGTCAGAGTGTTAAGTGAGGGGTGTGTGATATCAGTGTGTTACAGTGAGCAATGTGTGGTATATCAGTGTTATAGTGAGGGATGTGGGGTACATCAGAATGTTATAGTGAGGTGTGTGGGGTATATCAGAGTGTTACAGTGAACAGTATGGGATGTATCAGAGTGTTACCGTGAGGGGTGTGAGGTATATCAGTGTTAACGTGAGGGGTGTGGGGTATATCAGAGTGTGACAGTGAGGGGTGTGGGGTATATCAGAGTGTTACAGTAGACGGTATGGGATGTATTAGAGTGTTACAGTGAGAGGTGTGGGATATATCAGAGTGTTACAATGAGCAATGATGTAGTTATCACAGAATCCCTACAGTGTGGAAAGGGACCATTCAGCCCATCAAGTCTGCACTGTTCATCTGAAGGGCATTCCACACAAACCCAGGCCCTGCTGTATCCCCATAATGCTGCATTTCTGCCCTTAAGCCTTCACTTCCCTCCCACAACAATTATAGGGCCCCTATGGCCCTCATTTACCATCCCACCAGCATCCACAACCAAAGGATCAACTGTGCCATTTCCACCACCTCCAATCAGATGTCACAACCGCACATATATTTCCCTCCTGTCCCTTGTCAGCAAACTGCAGGGACTGTTCCCTCTGGGACACTCTGGTCCACTCCTCCTCCATTCCCAACAATCCCCCCACAGCCGCATGGTACTTTCCCCTGCAATCCCTGAAGGTGTAACACCCGTTGCCTCCTCCCTCCTCATTAGCCAACAGCCGAAACATACCTTCCAGGTGAAGCAGCGCTTTATCTGCGCTTCCCAAAATCCAGTCTCCTGCATTTGCTGCTCACAATGTGGTCTCCTCTACATTGGGGAATTGATTGGGTGACCGATTCAAAGTACACCTACGTTCTGTCTGCAAAAAAGACTCTGAGCTTCCAGGTGCCTGCCACTTTAACACGCTGCCCTGATCCCATGCTAACGTTTCTGTCTCGGGCTTGCTACAGTGCTTTAGCAAAGCTCAACACAAGCTCGAAAAAAACTACACCTCCATTTCTGCTTGGGAACCCTGTAGCCTGCTGGACTCAGTAATGAGTTCAATAATTTCAGAACCTGATCCCACCCTTCATATTTTGTACAACCCCCCACACCCTGGTCCTATGATGACATAGGTCACTTTTAGCGCAGTCACCCATTCCCACACACTGAAACTGTGCTAACATTACATGGGCTGCATTCAGCACAGTCAACCCATGTTCTCAATTTTAGTTCTTATTATCACTTGTTAAGCTTGGCTTCTGTCCTGGCCTGCTCTCCATAATCTCCTTGTTTACCTACCCTCATTTCTCTCTCTCTCTCACACACTGGGGTCCATCTCCTCCCACCTCCCCTACATCAGCTGCAGTGGATACTGGCTGTAGAAGTTTGTCATTTGAATGAGTCAGAATGAAAGATGTGAAAGTGATGGAGAGCATGACCAAATTGCAGAAACTGACATTGCCCATCTACTCTGAGTCTAAAGTTGGCTTTGGAGCTGACAGATTAATCATTGACATGTTTCTCTCTCTTCTGCTGTCACAGCACAATAGCAATCATCACTGCAGATCAGTCTACGTCACTTTGACACTGATGTCACTAGACTTCTCTCCATTGACAACTGAATTGATTGTAAGCTGTTCAACTTATTGAGACTTTGCCAGATGTTCCAGGGATGAGTGTAATGCTAGGGAGATGGTGCTTGCCATGGAACTACTGTGACAGGAGGCTAATTGTAGAGGATCAAGGCAATCTGGGAGGCTAGAGTTAATATGTGCCATTGCTGACAATGATTAATGTCAGAGCCATTGAGTGCTTGTTAATTAAGGCAAGCTGCCTGATGTTTCTTTGGCATCTGAATGTTGGTAGTCTTCTTGAAGCAGTGGGAACTTCACATTGCAGTAAGGAGAGGTCAAAGATGTCTGCAAATGCACTTGCCAGTGGTCCACGCAGGATCTGAGTCAGCTTCCATGGGTTCACTCTCAAGTAGGCTGATCTAGCGTCTGCGGTGGTGACTATGGGTACAGGCACACCCGAGGCGGTCAGGTTGGGTGACATTATTTCACTGACATTCTGCTCAAAACAAGAATACATCGAGCTCATTGAGGAGGGATGCATTGTTGTCAGTGACTCTACTCAACTTCACTTTGTAGCCTATTGTATTGTGTAAACCTTGCCAGAGTTGACATGCATCCGTGTGGTTAGTCTGGGACTCTATTTGGTCTGGTATTGTCTCTTGGCATCCATGACGGCTTTGTGAAGATTGTAACAAGATTTCCTGATTCATCCATTGTTTCTGGTTGGGGAACATCGAATTAACTTCTTTCAGATTAACATCTGAGGATGCCTCGGTTCCTTCGAGCTTTCTAGTATCCTGTCATCAACTATGGTGGAAAAGCAAGCTGTTATTGATGGAAATCACTAACAGAATGGTGACGATCGTTTGAAAAATGTTTAGAAATAAATGGGGAAGCAAATGCAGAGCTCCATCCTTCAGTATCCAGTGAGTGTAAACATTTGACTATTGGGCAGGTGATATTCGGAACAATTCTGAAGAAGGGTTAACTCTGTTTTTTCTCCACAGAGGCTGTCAGACATGTTGAGTTTCTCCAGCAATTTCTGTGTTTGTTTCCAATCTCCGGCATCCATATTTCTTGGTTTGAGATTAACTTTCTATAGATCCTGGTCCAGAGGTTTATTTCCTTGTTGATAATAATACACTTTTAATTCCTGTCAGAGCTCCTGAACCGTTTGTGTCTGACGAGGAGCAATGTCTGGCCAAAGCAGCTTGCAGCTGGTATCATTACATCCAGGAAATTTATCTCTGGTTCAGAATGCCCTACATATTGATATGGAAGGGAGAGTTTCAGTTCATTATCTTCCACTTCAAAGGATGCCAATAGCTTGATTGCCACTGTTGCCTCTGGCCTGTTTATCCTTGATGTCCTTGTGCTGTCAGATCACATGGAACTGGGGCCCCAGTGGATGGGGTTTGAGAGCTTTCCTCTTTTATGATCCCTTTAGATATTGCTATGTTAATAAAGCCCTGAGTGTGAAGCCGATCCTACAGCAATTTGAGGATGATATAAAAAATGAAGAATTTGAAGAATATGGAATGTGTTCAAGGGCTGATTGTAAGTCTCCTCAGGAGAAGAGGAGGAAATGCTGCTTGAGGTTGCTGATTGTGTGCTTGATGAGGTAGTAACACAGGCTTTGAGGGAGGTTATTGTGGCTGTTTCTTTAAGTTGCTATGGAGACTTTATTTATTGGGATTGATCCTATTGAGGCAACAGGCCCAGTGATGTCAGCACTCAGAAAAAAAACTGCTTGTGCTTCACATTGGTTCTATTGTTGGTGATACTCCAGCCTAACTCAAGCTGACACACAAGTGTCACTGGCTCTCTCCTCCTGTCTCCATCACCAGCTCTCTGTTCATTCAGTCTCAAACAGATCAGCTGATGCAGACCGGCTGAATCTGGTGCAAGTGATTCTTTCATTGAACGTCTGTACAGAGGGAGAGAGAGAGATTCCCACAGGCAGGGAACAGACGCAAAGTGAGAATCTGAAAGTGCGAGAAATTAACCAAAGCAAGAAACACTGAACAGGGCACAGTGGGAGAACAAGGCAGACAGAATTTGAGTGAAGAAAATGGATGAGCCAAACATCCTGAGGCGCCGTGGGCTTCAGGTAAGTGAAGGAGACCGGAAACTTCCAACTCTAAGCATTGTATACAAGAGAGTAAATGAGTGAATAACATTGACAGTAACATTACAACAACAGAGAGTAACATCAGTGAGTAATACAGTGAGGGACATCAGGGAAGATACTGCAGAAAGCAAGGGTGCATTGATCAGAACCTCTCAATCCTCAGAGTGACAAGAAACAGAGAGAGGTGATAGAACATAGAACATATAACATTACAGCGCAGTACAGGCCCTTTGGCCCTTGACGTTGCACCAACCTATGAAACCAAACTGAAGCCCATCTCATCTACACAATTCCATTTTCATCCGTATGTTTATCCATTGACCATTTAAATGCCCTTAAAGTTGGCGAGTCTACTACTGTTGCAGGCAGGGTGTTCCACGTCCCTACTAATCTCTGAGTAAAGAAACTACCACTGACATCTGTCCTATATTTATCATCCCTCAATTTAAAGCTATGTCCCCTCATGTTAGCCATCACCATCTGAGAATAAAGGCTCTCACTGTCCACCCTATCTAACCCTCTGATTATTTTATATGTCTCAATTAAATCACCTCTCAACCTTCTTCTCTCTAATGAAAACAGCCTCAAGTCCCTCAGCCTTTCCGCATATGACCTTCCATCCATACCAGGCAACATCGAGTAAATCTCCGTTGAACCCTTTCCAAAGCTTCCACATCCTTCCTATAATGCGGTGACCAGATCTGTACGTAATAGTCCAAGTGCGGCCGCACCAGAGTTTTGTACAGCTGCAACGTGACCTCATGGCTCCGAAACTCAGTCCCTCTACTAATAAAGGCTAACACACCGTATATCTTCTTAACAACCTTATTGAGCTGGGTGGCAACTTTCAGGGATCTATGTACACGGATACCAAGATGCCTCTGCTCATCTACACTACAACGAATCTTACCATTAGCCCAGTGCTCTGCATTCCTGTTGCTCCTTCCAAAGTGAATCACCTCACCCTTTTTTGCATTAAACTCCATTTGCCACCTTTCAACCCAGCTCTGCAGCTTATCTATGTCCCTCTGTAAACTGCAACATCCTTCAGCACGATCCACAACTTCACTGACCTCGGTATCATCCACAAATTTACTGACCCATCCTTCTATGCCCTCTTCAAGGTCATTTGTAAAAATGACAAACAGCAGTGGCCACACAATAGATCCTTGCGGTACACCACTAGTAACTGAACTTCAGGATGAACATTTCCCATCACCACCACACTCTGTTTTCTTTCAGCTAGCCAAGTTCTGATCCAAACCGCTAAATCACCCTCAGTTCCATCCTTCTGTATTTTGTTCAATTGCCTACCATGGGGAACCTTATTGAATCCCTTACTGAAATCCAACAATTCCCTTCCTAACCTTGACCTCGCTGCCTCCATTTCAGAGAATAAACTGCCCACTGCCATCCACTACAAAGCCACTGACTCGCATAGCTACCTTCACTACAGTTCATCACACCCCACATCCTAAAAGATCTCCATCCCATTCTCCCAGTTCCTTCACCTATGTTGCATCTGTTCAGATAACACCACCTTCCATAACTAGCTTCTTGGCGAAAGTGAGGACTGCAGGTGCTGGAGATTAGAGTCAAGAGTGTGGTGCTGGAAAAGCACAGCAGGTCAGGCAGCATCCGAAGAGTAGGAAAATTGACATTTTGGGCAAAAGCCCTTCATCAGGAATTAGATAGGATCAAGGAAAACACTAAAGCTTGTGATGAACTGTAGTGAAGGTAGCTATGGGAGTCAGTGGCTTTGTAGTGGATGGCAGTGGACAGTTTATTCCCTGAAATGGAGGTAGCGAGGTCACGGTTAGGAAGGGAATTGTTGGAAACTGACAATGTGAAAGTTGTAGAGGAGTAGAAATTGTAGAGAAAATGAATGAAGTTTTCAAGGTCCTGGCGGGAGCATATAGCGGCACCAAAACAGTTGTCAATGTTCTGAAAAAAAGAGTTTTGGGAGGGAGCAAGTGTAATGGTCCCAATGTTGACAGGAGGGAAAGGAGGTTTTGCAGGAATCCACCAGTGTGAAAGAACTACATTGCGAGGATTTTGGATAATCCAACACGGGGGACGGAAAAAGAATTCTGGCTGTAACAGGTTGCTCCTTTTATGAGGTATGTTAGATGTTGGAGGTGATTTCCTTGAATTCCAGGAGGAGCAATTACTGTTTTATATGCTGTTGCATTGTTTTGGAACTCTGGAGAAAACAAAAGTCAAAACAACAGCATTTTTAAAAGGAGAGGACAAGACAAAGGCAGCACATGGTGAGGTCAGTGCAGGAGAAAGAGAGATAAATAGATAGATAGATAGATAGATAGATAGATAGATAGATAGATAGATAGATAGATAGATAGATAGATAGATAGATAGATAGACAGACGGACGGACAGACAGACAGACAGACAGACAGACAGACAGACAGACAGACAGACAGACAGACAGATAGATAGATAGATAGATAGATAGATAGATAGATAGATAGATAGATAGATAGATAGATAGATAGATAGATAGATAGATAGATAGATAGATAGATAGATAGATAGATAGAGAAAGAACCCCACATGGCTAACTGACACAGCAGGGAACCTGCGCAGGTACTGCCTGTGCTGTTTGAATCCATGTATCGCTGGACATTGGAGTGCGTCTGGGAAAATGAACAAACAGTGAAATTCACAACTGATCTTGGAGGAACCTGTTTGGGAGAAGTCACAGCACAGAAACAGATAAGTGAACATTTTTAAGTGTGGCCTTGCAGTAAGTCTGAAATAGTGAGCAGTGTGGGTTCTTTCTTGATTATACATTTTATTGAGATATGTCTATTGATTAAACTTAAAAATATAAGCCATAAGTATGAAGTTAACCTGGAGCAGTGTTTTGTAGAGGAATAAGACAGTGCTATTTTCTGAGTCTGGAGATTGAAAGAAGCAAAAATGGCCTTTAGTAGGGTGACATGCTCTTCTTGTTGAATGTGGGAATTTAAGGAGAGTTTGCATGTTGCTGAGGATTATATCTGCAATAAATGCTGTTGGTTACGAATCCTATCAGATTGAATAGATTGGTTGGAGAGACAATTAGAGACAATGAGGAATTTACAAGAGCAAGGAGATGTGATGGATGGCAGTTATAGGAAGGGGAGAAACGTTGCAGATACAGTCACATAGATGGGTTAACTCCAGGAGAGATAAGAGAGGGAGGCAGGTAGTGCAGGAGTTTTCTATGGCTAGTCCCATTTCAAACAAGTATGCTGTTTTGGAAAATGTAAGAGGTGATGCATTCTCAGGGGAATGTAGCACGAACAGCCAAGTTCTGGTACCGAGACTGGCTCTAATGCAATGAAGGGTACATTGGGTTCCAAGAGATTGCTTGTGTTGAGGGACTCTCTAGTCCAAGGCACAGACAGATGTTTCTGTGGTCAGCAGCAAAAAATCAGAATGGTGTGTTGCCTCACTGGTGCCAAGATCAAGGATGTCTCAGAGAGGGTGTAGAATATTCTCAAGGGGGAGAAGGACCAGCAAGAGGTCATTAATAGAACATAGAACATAGAAGAATACAGCGCAGTACAGGCCCTTGGGCCCTCGATGTTGCGCCGATCCAAGCCCACCTAAACTACACTAACCCACTATCCTCCATATACCTATCCAATGCCCTCTTAAATGCCCATAAAGAGGGAGAGTCCACCACTGTTACTGGCAGGGCATTCCATGAACTAACGACTCGCTGAGTGAAGAACCTACCCCTAACATCAGTCCTATATCTACCCCCCCTTAATTTAAAGCTATGCCCCCTTGTAATACCCGACTCCATACGCGGGAAAAGGTTCATACTGTCTACCCTATCTAACCCCCTAATCATCTTGTACACCTCAATCAAGTCACCCCTAAACCTTCTTTTCTCTAGTGAAAACAGCCCCAAGTGCCTCAGTCTTTCCTCATACGATTTTCCTTCCATACCAGGCAACATCCTGGTAAACCTCCTCTGCACCCGTTCCAATGCCTCCACATCCTTCCTATAGTATGGCGACCAAAACTGCACACAATATTCCAGATGCGGCCGTACCAGAGTCTTATACAACTGCATCATGACCTCAGGACTCCGGAACTCAATTCCTCTACCAATAAAAGCCAGTACGCCATATGCCTTCCTCACCGCACTATTTACCTGGGTGGCAACTTTCAGAGATCTGTGTACATGGACACCAAGATCCCTCTGTTCATCCACACTACCAAGTATCCGACCATTAGCCCAGTACCCCATCTTTTTGTTATTCTTCCCAAAGTGAATCACCTCGCACTTAGCTACATTGAATTCCATCTGCCACCTTTCTGCCCAGCTCTGCAGCTTCTCTATATCCTGCTGTAACCTGCCACATGCTTCCTCACTGTCAACAACTCCTCCGACTTTCGTATCATCCGCAAACTTGCTCACCCAACCTTCTAACCCCTCTTCCAGGTCATTTATAAAAATGACAAACAGCAATGGTCCCAAAACAGATCCTTGCGGAACACCGCTAGTGACGGCACTCCATGAAGAAACTTTGCCATCAACTACTACCCTCTGTCTTCTTCCATCCAGCCAATTCCTAATCCAAACCTCCAATTCACCCTCAATGCCATATCTCCGTATTTTCTGCAGTAGCCTACCATGGGGAACCTTATCAAACGCCTTACTAAAATCCATATATACCACATCTACCGCTTTCCCCTCATCAACCTCCTTCGTCACCTTTTCAAAGAATTCAATAAGGTTTGTGAGGCACGACCTGCCCTTCACAAAACCATGCTGACTATCCTTGATCACATTATTCCTATCCAGATGTGCATAAATCCTATCCCTTACAATTCTCTCTAAGACTTTGCCCACAACAGAAGTGAGACTCACCGGCCTATAGTTACTAGGGCTATCCCTACTCCCCTTTTTGAACAAGGGAACCACATTTGCTATCCTCCAGTCTTCTGGGACTACTCCTGTAGACAAAGAGGACATAAAAATCAAGGCCAATGGCTCTGCAATCTCCTCCCTTGCTTCCCAGAGAATCCTAGGATAAATGCCATCAGGCCCAGGGGACTTATCTATTTTCACCTTTTCCAGGATTTCCAACACCTCTTCTCTACATACCTCAAAGCCATCCATTCTACTTATTTGTGACTCAGTATTCTCATCTACAACAATGCCCTGTTCCTGAGTAAATACTGAAGAAAAGTATTCATTCAGTGTCTCCCCAATCTCTTCCGCCTCCACACGCAACTTCCCACTACTATCCTTGACTGGACCTATTCCTACCCTAGTCATTCTTTTATTCCTAACATACCTATAGAAAGCCTTAGGGTTTTCCCTAATCCTATCGACTAAGGACCTTTCATGTCCCCTCCTTGCTGCTTTTAGCTCTCTCTTCAGGTCCTTCCTGGCTACCCTATAACTCTCAATCGCCCCAATTGAACCTTCACGTCTCATCTTGAGATAGGCCGCCCTCTTCCATTTAACAAGGGATTCCAATTCCTTATTAAACCACGGCTCCCTCGCACGACCCTTTCCTTCCTGCCTGACAGGTACATAATTATCAAGGACACTCAATAGTTGCCCCTTGAACAAGTTCCACATATCCTTTACACTCTTGCCTTGGAGTCTACTTTTCCAAGCCACACATCCTAAGTCATGCCTCACCGCATCATAATTTCCCTTACCCCAACTATAACTCTTGCCCTGTAGTACACACTTATCCCTCTCCATCACGAGTGTAAAAATCACCGAATTATGGTCACTATCCCCAAAGTGCTCACCTACCTTTAATTCTAACACCTGGCCTGGTTCGTTACCCAGAACCAAATCCAGTATGGCCTCACCTCTTGTTGGCCTGTCTACATATTGTGTCAGGAAACTCTCCTGCACACATTGAACAAACACTGACCCATCTAACGAACTTGAGCTATAGCTTTCCCAATCAATATCAGGAAAGTTAAAGTCCCCCATAACAACCACCCTATTACTGTCACTCATCTCCTGAATCACCTTCCCAATCCTTTCTTCAATGATTCTAGGATTCTAGGATTATTCACACTGGAAGCAATGACACAGGAAGGGAAAAGGTTGAGATTCTGAAGGGAGATTAAAGAGAGTTAGGCAGCAATTTAAAAAGGAGGTCCTCAAGGGTAGTAATATCTGGATTACTCCCAGTGCTATGAGCTAGTGAGGGCAGGAATAGGAGGATAGAGCAGATGAATGCATGGCTGAGGAGCTGGTGTATGGGAGAAGGATTCACATTTTTGGATCATTGGAATCTCTTCTGGGGTAGAAGTGACCTGTACAAGAAGGACGGATTGCACCTAAATTGGAAGGGGACTATACTGGCATGGAGATTTGCAAGAGCTGCTAAGGAGGATTTAAATTAGTAAGGTGGGTTCGGGGTTGGGGGTTGGGGGGTGTAGTGAGGGAGGTGTATTGTGGGACACAGGGAGATAGTGAGGAAAGAGATCAATCTGAGACTGGTACAGTTGAGAAATGAAGTGAGTCAAACAGTCAGGGCAGGCAGGGACAAAGCAGAGAAAAGGTGGGACTGATAAATTAAACTGCATTAACTTCAATGCAAGAGGCCTAACAGGGAAGGCAGATGAACTCAGGGCATGGTTAGGAACATGGGACTGGGATATCATAGCAATTACAGAAACATGGCTCAAGGATGGACAGGACTGGCAGCTTAATGTTCCAGGATACAAATGCTACAGGAAGGACAGAAAGGGAGTCAAGAGAGGAGGGGGAGTGGTGTTTTTGATAAGGGATAGCATTACAGCTGTGCTGAGGGAGGATATTCCCGGAAATACATCCAGGGAAGTTATTTGGGTGGAACTGAGAAATAAGAAAGGGATGATCACCTTATTGGGATTGCATTATAGATCCCCCAATAGTGAGAGGGAAATTGAGAAACAAACTTGTAAGGAGATCTCGGCTATCTGTAAGAATAATAGGGTAGTTATGGTAGGGGATTTTAACTTTCTGAACATGGGCTGGGACTGCCATAGCATTAAGGGTTTAGATGGAGAGGAATTTGTTAAGTGTGTACAAGAAAATTTTCTGATTCAGTATTTGGATGTACCTACTAGAGAAGGTGCAAAGCTTGACCTACTGTTGGGAAATTAGGCAGAGCAGGTGACTGAGGTGTCAGTGGGGGAGCACTTTGGGACAAGCAACCACAAATGTATTAGTTTTAAAATAGTGATGGAAAAGGATAGACCAGATCTAAAAGTTGAAGTTCTAAAATGTAGGAAGGATAATTTTGATAGTATTAGGCAAGAAGACTGATTAGGGATAGTCAACATGGCTTTGTGCGTGGGAAATCATGTCTCACAAACTTGATTGAGTTTTTTGAAGAAGTAACAAAGGAGATTGATGAGGGCAGAGCAGTAGATGTGATCTATATGGACTTCAGTAAGGTTCGACAAGGTTCCCCATGGGAGACTGATTAGCAAGGGTTAGATCTCATGGAATACAGGGAGAACTAGCCATTTAGATACAGAACTGGCTCAACGGTAGAAGACAGAGGGTGGTGGTGGAGGGTTGTTTTTCAGACTGGAGGCCTGTGACCAGTGGAGTGCCACAAGGATCGGTGCTGGGTCCTCTACTTTCTGTCATTTACACAAATGATTTGAATGTAAGCATAAGAGGTACAGTTAGTAAGTTTGCAGATGACACAAAAATTGGAGGTGTAGTGGACAGTGAAGAAGGTTACCTCAGATTAAAACAGGGTCTTGACCAGATGGGCCAATGGGCTGAGAAGTGGCAGATGGAGTTTAATTCAGATAAATGCGAGGTGCTGCATTTTGGGAATGCAAATCTTAGCAGGACTTATACACTTAATGGTAAGGTCCTAGGGAGTGTTGCTGAACAAAGAGACCTTGGAGTGCAGGTTCATAGCTCCTTGAAAGTGGAGTCGCAGGTAGATAGTCTAGTGAAGAAGGTATTTGGTATGCTTTCCTTTATTGGTCAGAGTATTGAGTACAGGAGTTGGGAGGTCATGTTGCGGTTGTACAGGACATTGGTTAGGCCACTGTTGGAATATTGCATGCAATTCTGGTCTCCCTGTTATAGGAAGGATGTTGTGAAACTTGAAAGAGTTCAGAAAAGATTTACAAGGATGTTGCCAGGGTTGGAGCATTTGAGTTATAGGGAGAGGCTGAACAGGCTGGGGCTGTTTTCCTTGGAGCGTCGGAGGCTGAGGGGTGACCTTATAGAGGTTTACAAATTATGAGATGCATGGATAGGGTAAATAGGCAAAGTCTTTTCCCTGGGGTTGGGGAGTCCAGAACTAGAGGGCATAGGTTTAGGGTGAGAAGCGAAAGATATAAAAGAGACCTAAGGGGCAACTTTTTCACACAGAGCGTGGTACGTTTATCGAATGAGCTGCCAGAGGATGTGGTGGAGGCTGGTACAGTTGCAACATTTAAAAGACATCCGGATGGGTATATGAATAGGAAAGGTTTGGAGCGAATATGGGCTGGGTGCTGGCAGGTGGGACTAGATTGGGTTGGGATATCTGGTCGGCATGGACGGGTTGGAACGAGTAGTCTGTTTCCATGCTGTACATCTCTATGACTATGACTCTAAGACTTCTCAGCTCTCTCTTTAGGGCTAACTTGTAACTCTCAAATGCCTTGACTGAGCCTTTACGTCTCATCCTAACATAAGCCTTCTTCTTCCTCTTGACAAGAAATTCAACTTCTTTAGTAAACCACGTCTCCCTTGCTTGACCACTTCCTGCCTGTCTGACAGATACATAGTTATCAAGGCCACGCAGTAGCTGTTCCTTGAACAAGCTCCACATTTCAATTGTACCCATCCGTGCAGTTTCCTTCCCCATTCTAAGCATCCTAAATCTTGCCTAAACCCATCATAATTGCCCTTCCTCCAGCAATAACTCTTGCCCTATTGTGTATACTATCCCTTTCCATCACTAGTGTAAACATAACCGAATTGTGGTCAATATTACCAAAGTGCCTATCTACCTTTAAATCTCACACCTGTCTGGGTTCATTACCCAGTACCAAATCCAATGTGGCCTTGCCCCTTGTTGACTTGTCTGCATACTGTGTCAGAAAATCCTCCTGCACACATTGGACAAAAGCTGACCCATCTAAAGTACTCGAACTATCGTATTTCCAGTCAATATTTGGAAAGTTAAAGTCCCCCATAACAACTACCCTGTTACTCTTGCTCCTATCTAGAATTATCTTTGCGATCCTTTCCTCTACATCTCTGGAACTATTTGGAGGCCAATAGAAAACTCCCAACAGGGTGACCTTTCCTTTCCGGTTGCTAACCTTCGCCCATACTACCTCAGTAGATAAGTCCTCAAACGTCCTTTCTGCCACCGTAATACTGTCCTTGACTAATAATGCCACACCTCCCCCTCTTTTACCATCTTCTCTATTCTTACTGAAACATCTAAATCCCGGAACCTGCAACAACCATTCCTGTCCCTATTCTATCCATGTCTCCGAAATGGCCATAACATCAACGTCCCAGGTACCAACCCATGCAGCAAGTTCACTCACCTTATTCCAGATGCTCCTAGTATTGAAGTAGACACACTTCAAACCACCTTCCTGCTGCCGGTGAACACTTGTGCCCTTGAATCCTTATTTCTGACTTCACTACTCTCAACTTCCTGGATACTGGAACTACAATTTCGGTTCCCATCCACCTGATGAATGAGTTTAAACCCTCCCGAAGAGCATTAGCAAATTCCCACCCCCCCCCCCCACTCCCCCCGTGGATATTGGTACCCTTCTGGTTCAGGTGAAGACCATCCTGTTTGTAGAGGTCCCACCTACCCCAGAATGAGCCCCAATTATCCAGGTGTCTGAAACCCTCCCTCCTGCACCATCCCTGTAGCCATGTGTTCAGCTCCTTTCTCTCCCTGTTCCTCCCTTCACTAGCACATGGCATGGGTAACAAACCAGAGATAACAACTCTGTTTGTTCTAGCTCTAAGCTTCCACCCTAGCTCCCTGAATTTCTGCCTTAGATCCCCACCTTTCTTCCTACCTTTGTCATTAGTGCGTATGTGGATCACGACTTGGGGCTGCTCCCCCTCTCCCTTAAAGATCCTGAAATCACGATCAAGGACATCATGAACCCTGGCACCTGGGAGGCAACACAGCAAACGTGAGTCTCTCTCGTTCCCACAGAACCTCCTATATGTCCCCCGAACTATGGATTCCCCAGTGACTGATGCTCTGCTCCTCTCCCCCTTTCCTTTCTGAGCAACAGGGACAGACTCTATGCCAGAGATCTGTACTCTATGGCTTACCCCTAGTAAGTCATTCCCCTCGAACAGTATCCAAAACGATATACTTGTTATTGAGGGGAATAGCCACAGGGGATACTTGCACTGTCTCTTCTTTTTCCATCTGCTGACTGTAATCCATCTGCCTTTCTCTTGTATCTGAGGTGTGACTACCTCCCTGTAACTCCTCTCAATTATCCCCTCAGCCTCTCAAATGATCCGAAGTTCATCCAGCTCCAGCTCCAGTTCCCTAACGCAGTTTTTGAGGAGCTGGAGTTGGGTGCACTTCCTACAGATGCAGTCAGCGGGACACTCGGGGTGACCCTTACCTCCCACATTCTGCAGGAGGAACATTCAACTTCCCTAATCTTCATTCCCACTATTCAGAGACTGTATAAAAATAAATAATAAAAAATAAAGAATAAAGAAAAAACTAGTTGTCTTACCAATCTGATGCAATGAATCTTTTCTTTGTTTAGAGGAGGAAGATGGGTGGCACACACTATTTTTCAGACAGGATATAGTGGGATCCCCAGTGGATTGTATGAGGGCCACTGCAGTTACGTGGCATGGAAGTGATGTGCCAAACGCCTCCTTTACACTTCTACAATTCTGTGGTAAAAACAGAAATAGCTGGAGAAACTCAGTAGGCCTGGGGAGCATCTGTGGAGAGAGAACAGAGTAAATGTGTTTGGTCCAGTGACCTTTTTCAGAACAGATTCAGAACAATTGCAAGATATTGTCAGTAAACAACAGGGAAATGAATGAATAACGTGGTCTTTGTGCTGTCCACCTCTATGACGTTATGGCCAGCAATATTGAGATTAACATTAGTGAGAGAAACAGAAAGTTACAGGCACTAACATAATGGTAATGTTAATGGATAAATACTCATGAAAAATGAGTTCAAATTCCATCATGACACAGATTAGAAGTTAAATCAATTAATTGATTACATCTTGAATGTTCATAAAGCTGGCAGGGAATTACTGGATTATTACGAAAATCCATCCGATTCAGTAATGCCCTTGAGGAAGGCAAATATAGCATCCTCATGTGCTCTGGCCTAAATGTGAATCCAGACTCACAGCAATGTGGTTGTCTCTTACCTGCTCTCTGAAATGACCTAAGAGGCAATCACTTCGAACAAGCTGAATGGTTCAATAAATATAAAAATGGACACAGCACCTGACACAAGAAATGATGAAGCTTTACCTTGCCAGGGGGACCCTGCAAACCGCTGTCACTAACATCATGTGTTAAAATTGGAAGAGCTGCCAAACCGAGTAGTTAGAGACAAAATAAAACTGCCAATGCTGGAATCCAGGAAAGACAGGAGGCTGGAAGAACACAAATCAGGAGGTGGAGAAGTTGGCATTTCTGGTGTAACCCTTCTTCAGCACTGGGGGTGGGTGTAAGGAGACCTATAGATAAAAGGTGGGAGGCGGGCATGGGGGAGGATTTTGGGTGAGGAGAGGGGCAGGGTGGTGGGTTAGGGACAGGTGAACAAGGTGAACTGAGTAGTTAAGCACAGCATGAACTAGTCATACTCACCAAAACAAAACTTTAAATCAATATCCAGATTCCACCATCAGCTGCCCCAAGATTAGGTGCAGAACTGAGAAAGGAAGAAATTTCTTCATTTGAATGCTTGTGAAACTTTGCAGTTCTTTCTCACATAGGTTCTGGCTGTTCCATCATGGACTGGATACAAGGCTGAGATGGTTGGATTCAGAGAAGCTGGGCCCGAGGGAATGCATGGGAAACTGGAATTGAAGCTGATAATTATTCAGGATGGTATTGAATGACAGAATAGGGTCAAGGTCTAAATGCTCCACTCCTTATTTTTCAAAGGTGAGATCAGATAACTTGCCTTGGCTTTATGAATCCCCAGCAAAATTGAAGTCAATAGGAATAAGGAGGGATGCTCTCCTGGTCACACCTGGTTTATGCTGTAGGAGACAACAATCTCAGCACCAAGGCCCCTCAGCAAGAACTCCCCAGGGGCTGAACCCAACTATCCTCAATTGCTTCAGCAATGACATTCCCTCTATCATAAAGTCAGTGGTTGGGATGTTCACTCATAACTGCACAAATTTTCTCATAACTCCTCAGATGCACAAACAGTTCATATGCACAAATGCAGCTAGACCTGAACATCCAGACAGGGGCTGAACAGTGGCAAGCAACATTTGACCCACTCAAGTGTCAGGCAAGGACCATCTCCAGTGAGAGAGTCTAACCACTATCCCTTGACAGTTAATGGTATTTTGGAGATGGTGAGGACTGCAGATACTGGAGAATAGGAGTGGATAAAGAGTGGAGCTGGAAAAAGCACAGCAGGCCAAGCAACATCAGAGGAGAAGGGGAGTCAATGTTTCAGTCAGAATGTTTCATCAGGATAGAAAATGGTCTAAGAAATAAAGGGGAGGGGATTGGTCTGGGGCAAAGGTGGGTGGGATGGCAATAGTTGGATACAGGTAGGAGGTGGCTGTGATTGGTTAGTGGGAAGGGTGGAGCAGGGAGGTGGGAAGGAAGATGGACAGGTAGGTTAAGGGGCAGGTGGAGAGGGAGCGCTGGGCCTGGGATGAGGTGGGGTCTGGGGAGATGTGGAAGCTGGTTAATTGTAGGTTCTATGGCCATGTAGTACTGCCATCACTCAACCATCATCACCACCCGCTCTCCCCACCACCCCCCACCCACCCACTATCCACATCTTGTGATATTCAACGATCAGAAATAGAATTGGATTTGACTTGGAACAGCCTTCCCCTCACTAGCACCAGGTGAAAGACTTGCTCACACAGTCAATAACATCAGTAAGTGACACAGACAGTAATGATGGTGCAAAATATTCTTGAAATATTTCAATAATATTTTGCTTGACCCTGTTCTAATATTTCAGGGTCAAACAAAGAGAATGCTGGAGAAACTCGACAGGTCTGGAAGCATCTGTGGAGAGAGAAAGAGTTAATGTTTCGAGTCCAGTATAATTCTTCATTAGAACTGTTCTTCCATACCACAGATGCTGTCAGAGCCATTGAGTTTTTCTGGATGTTTACTTCAGATTCCAAAATGCACAGTATTTTGCTTTTATTAATATTTAGGCACGGTTTGCTGCAGCAGATGTGATATTTAACATTTTCTTTGTGGCTGGCCAGCTTGCCATGACTGGGGCATTGTTCAAGCTGAGTCTAGTTTTGTTCTTTTGCAGAAGGAGTTGAGTTTGCCAAGGAGACACAGTGTGTAAGTATCCAATACTTTGTGTGTTGCTTTAAGATACTAACCAACTCTGCAGCTTGTCTTTAGCTTGAAATGAAGGCCAATCACTGCCTACATCTTTCATTGCCGAAATGGTCACACAAACTAATAGATGGTAGGATCATAGAAACATTAACCCCTCGCTGCCCAAATGTTTGAATGCAGGGTCATGGCATTATTCTTGTACAAGAAAAATGAGAGATTCACCCTCAGCGATAATTGGGTTCTGTCAGTTTTTATTAAAAGCTTTTCAGAAAGTTTGGTTCAAGTTACATGAACTGACATTTGATGTTTAATTTGTAATTGTGCCAGGATGACACTCATGGCAATTTTGACTTTGGATTTTTGCTTCTGGTGATGACCCTAAATGTTTGTCTGATTTGACAACAATAACCTCCATTAAAATAGCATCTTTCATACCTGCAGTACATTCTGGTGGGCAGTGCTGAGTGGATTAGCCATATATCTTACCCCACCTCCTGGGCAATATTGACAGCACCCACCTGGGATGGTGGACGGTGGGATTCGTTCTCTCCCCTGCACTGCCATGCAGAGCTGCGGCATGTGGATTGTCAGTGAAAAATGGAATTGTGGGCTAGCAGCAGCAGCACAGTGATTGGACAGGGAGTGATAGGCTCCATGCACTCAAAAAGGTCACAGGTGTCAGAAGATTCAATGGGCCTGATGGGGCCAAGTGTCTGATTGAATGAAGGGTTAGAGGGTCCTGACAGTATCTAGCATTCATGGTGGAGCAGGGTGGGGGAGTGTAATGATCTGGCCATACAACGTGTAGAATGCAGTGTCGAATGGGTAAAGGGGCCTATATGTCAGTAACATTCCTGTAAGATTGAGCCGGACAGCTGCACCCATTCCTGAAGAAGGGCTCATGCCTGAAACATAGATTCTCCTGCTCCTTGGATGCTGCCTGACCTGCTGCGCTTTTCCAGCAACACATTTTCAGCTGCATCCATCCCCCACCTCACTAGCACCCAGTTTCCCAACTTCCGACTCTGATATTACAGGTTGAAGGCTAAGGAAGGATATAGCACTGGAACAATAAATGCATATAAAGGGCACATCAGAGGTTGGGAATCCTGCAGCTAGTAACTCACCTCATAACTCCCCAGAGCCTGTCCATGATCTACAAGGCACAAGTCAGGAGTGTGATGGAATACTCCTCATTTGCCTGGATGGGTGCAGCTCCAGTGGCACTGAAGAAGCTTGACATCATCGAGGACAAATCAGCTGCTTGATTGGCACCACATTTACCAGCTGCAACATTCACTCCCTCCACCGTCAGTGGCTGTGTGAGCTCTCTATGAGATGAACTGCAGTTACTCACCATCTAGAAGGACAAGGGCAGCAGATACATGGAAACACCACTCCCTGCAAGTTCCCCTTCAAACCACTCATTATCCTGACTTGGAAATATATCGCTGTTCCTTCACTGTCGCTGGGTCAAAATGCTGGAATTCCTTCCCTAAGGGCATTGTGGGTCAACCTTTGGCACATGGACCGCAGCAGTCCAAAAGCAGCAGCCCACCATCACCTTCTCAAGGACAACTAGAGATGGGCAATAAATACTGGTTAGCTAGCGAAGCCCACATCCCATGAGCAAATTAAAAACTGAGAAGTTCAGAGAATTGATTCAGTTTTAAGAATTGAAATACTCAACTTTCCTGCCCATAAAAATAAATTGATACAGCATAGAGACAGACAGCCAAACCAAATCAATAAGTGCATCTGAAACAGGAACAGGAGTAGACCATCCAGCCCCTCGAACCTGCTCCAAAATTTAATGGGATCATGGCTGATCTGACATTCCTCATGTCCACTTTCCTGACCTTTCCCCATAACCCTCGATTCCCCTTTTGATCAAGAATCTGTCAATCTCAGCCTTAATTGTATCTAAGGATTCTGCCTCCACATCTCTCTGTGTCAAAGAGTTCCAGAGTCTCACAACCTTTTGAGAAAAGAAATTCCTCCTTATCTCAGTCTTAAGTTGGTGCACCTTTATTCTGAGGCTATTACCTCTGGTTCCAGCTCTCCCAGGGGAAACTTCCTGTCAGCATATACTGTATCAAGCTCCTTCAGAATCTGAGATGTTTCGATGAGATCACCTCTCATTCTTCTAAACCCAGTGGGTAGAGTACCAACCTGTTTAACCTTTGCTCATAAGACAATCCCTCCACACCAGGGGCCATCCTAGTGAAGCTTCTCTGAACTGCCTACAATGAAATGATACTTTTCCTCAAATAATGGGGACCAAAACTGCTCACGGAATCCAGGTGTGGTCTCACTACCACCTGTAGAGTTGCAATGTGATTTCTCTATTATTATACTCCAACTGCCTTGAAATAAGGGCTAACATTTCATTAGCCTTCCTGATTATCTGCTGCCCCAGGGTGCTAGCTTTCTGTGTTTCGTGCATAAGCACTCCCAAGGCCCTTTGTGTGCAGCTTTCTGCAGTTTTAGTCATCTGTATAATAGTCTATTCTTTTACTCTTCCTTCCAAAATGAACACCTTCACGTTTTCCCACTTTGTACTCTGATTGCCAGCATTTTGCCTACTTACTTAAACTATCAATATTTCTCTCTGTAAATTGTTTGTAGCCCTCTCTCAACATGTTGTTCCACCCACTTTTGTGTTGTCTGCAAATTTGGCTATAATGCATTTGTTTCTCTCCTCCAAGCATTAATAAATATTGTAAAAATTAGCAATCCAGGCATTGATCCCTGTGGAACCCCACTGGTCATGGGTCACCAACCTGAAAAAGAACCCTCCTGCCCATTAGCTAATCCTTATCCCTTATCAATATCCTACCTCCAACACTGTGGGCTTTAATCTAATGACTTATCCTTTTGTGAGTTAATTTGTTGAATGCCTACTGGAAGTTGAAATACAATACACCTACTAGTTACCCTCCCTCTATCCAATTTGGTTGAGACTGCCTAAAAGGTTCTAATGAAGTAGACACGATTTCCCTGTCATGAAGCCATGCTGATTCTGTTTGATTACATTGTGATTTTCTATATGCTCTGCTATTACTTCCTTAGTAATTGATTCCAACATTTTTCCAACAGTACATGTTAGGCCATTTGGCCTGTAGTTATCCACGTTTTGGCTCCCTCCCTTTTTGAATAGGGGTGTCACATTGGCAGTTTTCAAATCCTCTGGCACTTCAGAATCCAATGGTTTTTGGAAAATTATAACCAATGCATCCACTATCTCTGTGGCTACTTCTGTCAGGATTGTGGGATGTAAGCCATCAGAGCCAGGAGATTTATTAGCCTTTGATCCCACTAGTTTGTCTAATATAACGTTTTTAGTGATGGTGATAGTGCCTAATTCCTCCCCCATATTCATTAGTATTAATGAGATTTTTCTGAAGTATTTTCCATCATAAAAACTGGTGCAAAATATCTGTTTAACTCCTATGCCATTTCCTTGTTCTCCATAACCTCCTCCCCAGATTCATTTTTTTATAAGACAGATGTTCACTTTGACCTCTCTCTTCCTTTTTATATATTGAAATCAGCCTTCCTACTTCTGTATTTGCAACATAGTAAAATTACAAAGACTCTCAAAATTGATTCCCAATGGTTCTTACCCAATCCCAGAACAATCAATTCCGGGCACTGGTTTATGGCTTGAACAAAAGACGAAGCAATTTATTAGCAATATAGAACTTTAGCAGAGTAAAATTAAAGAACAAAGTAATTTGATTAATGTCTGTGATTTCAATCCAATTTCTCTTTTCCTCCAGATCATTTGTATATATTACAAACAACAAAGGTCCCAGTGCTGATCCCTATGGAACACCACTAGTTACAGATCCCCATTCTGAAAAGCACCCTCCCACTGCTACTCTCTGCCTTCTATGGCCAAGCCAGTTTTCTATCCATCTAGACAGCTCACCCCTGATCCCATGAGACGCTATCTTCTGCAGCAGCCTGCCATGAGACCTTATGAAATGCCTTACTAGAGACCATGGAGACAACAACACTGCCCTTTTGTCATCAACCATTCTTGTCACCTCCTCAATAAACTCCATCAAGTCATTGAGACATGACCTGCCCCACTCAAACCCATACAGTTTTATCACTAACATGTCCACTCGCTTCCAAATATGAATAAATCCTGTCACTCAGTATCTCCTTCAATAGCTTCCTGACCACTGACGTTAGGCTCACTGGCTTGTAATTACATGGATAATCTGTTTTCCTTTCTAAACAAAGGAACAATATTTGCCATTCTCCAGTCCTCTGGAACCTTGCCTGAGGCCAAAGAGGATGCAAAGATACCTGTTAAAGTCCCGACTATTTCCTCCCTTGCCTCTCGCAGTATCCTGGGATAGACCCCACCTGGCCCTGGGGACTTGTCTACCTTTAATACATTTCATAACACCCAACACTTTCTCCTTCATTACGTTGACCTCCCTGAGAGTATTCATACACCTTTCCCTAGCCTCAACCTCATGTCCCTCTCTTTGGTGAATACAGGTGTAAAGTATTCATTAAGGATCTCACCCATTTTCTCTAGCTGCACACATAACCTCCCGCCTTTATCCTTGAGTGGGCCTACTTTTTCCCTACCTACCCTCTTGCTCATAACATATCTATAAAATGCCTTGGGATTCTCCTTAACCCTCTGGTCCGCATGCAAGCATGACCCTGACCTACCCGTAGCTGGTCATTTTAACACAGCGTCCTGCTCATAAGCCCATGTGTCTGTCCTCAGCATGCTGCAATGGTCCAGCAAATCACAGTGAAAACTGGAGCAGCAACATCTTTAACTATGTCCTTTACAACCTTAATATTGAGTTCAACACCTTCAAATTGTGAACCCATTCCTCCCCTCCCTTTTCGCTTTGCTTGTTACATTCTCTGTCACCATGTCCTTTCTCCCCTCCCCCACCCCAGTGGGACTGTCTGTTCTTCCCAATCTGGCAATTAGACACATCATTGTTCTGCCATTCTCACATTCCGATCACTTCATCTGAACTATCAACATCATTTCTCCCCCAGCACTCCACCTATCCCCTACTATTGCATAAATGCTGTCCCCCTCCACACTTCACTTCAGCTCTGATAAAGAGTTATCTAGACTCGAGATGTTAGCTTGCTGTCTCTTCATGGATGTTGCCTGACCCGCTGTGATCACCAGCATTTTTTGTTTTCAGTACAGATTCCAGCATCTGCAATCATTTGCTCCTCCTTAACCCTGCTGGTCAATGATATTTCATAGCCCCTTTTAGCCCTCCTAACTCCTTGTCTGCCGTCCTTCATAGTTTTTCTATATTCTTCAAGGACGTCATCTGTTTTTAGCTTTGTCCTTACCTATAAATATCCAAAAACTAATGGAATTATGGTCACTCTTCACAAAATGCTCTCCTACTGAAGCTTTGATCATCTGGCCAGACTCATTTCCCAATTTCAGGTCTAGCATGGCCCCCCTCCTTCATTGCACTATTTTGGATGCGTCAAACAAATTGCTCTTCATCCAATCCCCTGACATTAAGGGTGTCCCACTCGATATGGGGGAAGTTAAAATCACTGATCCCAATTTGATTGGGTAAAGATTTTCTGCCTTGTTTTGTTATATCTATGAATCTCTGGAGCTCAGTTATGAGAAGCTGAAACTTCCTTGATTGCTCTTGTCTGCTATGGATCAACTCTGAGACTGGATATATTCACAATATTCCAAAGAAATCTGATAGTTGGGTCTGAGAATTTGCATTTGTATTGGCTGTAAATATTGTTCCTGTAGATAATGCACTACAGCTCATGCTCCAGTGTCATGATTAAGACATCATCTGTGTGTACAACTTTATCAAGTCCTCTTAGAAAGCTTTACATTATCCTCTGGAAGATTTCTGGCTCTGCGTTGGTCTGATACCCAAGGATCATTTGTTGAAACAAAGCCCTCTTCATTGGAATAATGAAGTTTGTGAGCAACTTCAACTTTTCATTCAGTGTACTTCCTGACAACCACTTTCTGCACTGAGCTTCATGAAGGTCTCGATTTTGCTAAGGTCTCGTAGAATAATGACATCATAGAATCCCTACAGTGCGGGAACAGGCCATTTGGCCTACTGAGTCCACAATGACCCTCAGAAGAGCATCTCACCCCCTCCACCCTATCCCTGTAACCCCACATTTCCCATGGCCAATCCACCTAACCCACAGATCTTTGAACTGTTGGGAGGAAACCAGAGCACCTGGACACAACACATACAGACACGGAAAATGTCCAAATTCCACACAATCGCCCAAGGATGGAATCAAACCTGGGTCCCTGGCCCTGTGAGGCAGCAGTGCTAACCACTGAGCCACCGTACCATCCTTGAATAGAATGATCTTTACATTCATTAGTTTTGTTCATTCATATGAAATCCATTGAGCTATCCCGAACAAACAACTTGTTAGTTCTATCTCAGGTGAAATAATCTATTGTTTCAACACAGAGTCAATTTCCCTTGTTACCTTAGATCGAGAACGGTTGAGGAATTTGGCCAGGTGTAAACCAACACACTGGCTTCATTTTGGGGTGGGCAGTGATATGCTTTGTCATCTTCAGTCCTCTTAATCTTGTGAATAACTATAAAAATTCAGCTCTGAACTTTTAGGCTGATCTACACAGTTTTGTACTTCCTCTACTCTGCACTACCAGAGTTTCAGGATCAGGAGATGATCATGTTGCACAGAGATGAGAAGAAATTTCTTTACTCAAACAGTTGTGAATTTTGGAATTCTCCATCCAAAAGGGTTGTAGCGTATCCATCGCTGAATATATTTGAGGCTAGAATAGAAAGATGTTTGGTCACTCAGGGAGTCAAGGATAGTGGGCAAGAAAGGAAAACTGAAGCCCAATATCAGTCATATTCACACTGAATAGTTGAGCAGAGATGACAGGTTGAAAGGTCTGTTCCTGTGCCTATTTCTTCGGTTCACATTGATACAATCTTTCCTGATTTACAAAATAGGAACATAAAATCTTGAGGAGGCCATTCAGCCCCTCGAACCTGTTTCATCATTCATTGAGATCATGGCTGATTTGTGGCCTTACTCTGTATACTTGTTGTTTGTCCATATTCCTTAATACCTTTGCTTAAAATGTATCTATCTCAGATTTAAAATTAACAACTGATCTAGTGACCATTTTCGTATGGAAGAGAGTTCCAAACATTTACCACCCTTTGTGTGTAGCAGTGCTTTCTATCATCTCCCTTTCATGAACCACCTGGCTCAAGTTTTTACATTATGCCCCTAATTCTGGAATCACCAACCAGTGGAAAGTGTTTATGTTTATCTACCCTGTCATTTCTTGTCAATGTCTTGAAGACTTCAATCAGATAACTCTTAAACTTCTCAATTCTACAGAGATAGACTAAATTTGTTTAAGAAATGTGTAAGAATGAGCAACTCTGGTTTAGGATCGTGGGTATCTTTCAGTATCAGAATCATTGAGTTGAAGCCAGAAGTTAGCTCAGTCACCAACCTTCAAGAACTGCAGAATCCTTCATTTTAGCAGACTCGGTTCAGTCAATTCTCCATTGCAATCTATTTGTGAAAATGTGTGAATGTTGAGTGTGCACAAGTGAAAGGAAGATTGTTGTTTGACTGGGTTGAGACCAATAAAAACTATCCTGGGCTGAGGGAATGAGCGGGTTATCTAATGAGCAAAGATAACTCAGGCTGGGGCTGAACCAACTGGAATAAAACAAAGAACTGTAGATGCTGGGAATCTGAAACAGAAACAGAAATTGCTGAAGAAACTTAGCAGGTCTGGCAGCATCTGGGAGAGAAAGTTGGCTTAAGATTTTAAGTACAGCATGAAAAACTAGAGTTAACATAGATCAGGGGCAGCTGGGAATGTGGAGTTGAGGCCATAATTAGATCAGCCATAATCTTGTTGAATTGGATTGGAGGGTTGAGAGGCCAAATGGCCTACTCTTGATTATAATGCACATTTATAATTGTGTTCTCTTTTCTGATTAAAACCTTAACAGACCTGACAGATTGTGTCTTTTCCAAAGGTGGCACTTGGTTAAACTTCGATGGAATGGGCTGTTAATAAAAAAATCTGGATGTGATTAAGCACGGAGAGGGAAACAGTTCAGCTCTTTAGCGGGTGGGAATGATACTGAAACCAGTAATGTCAGGAAGAGTGTTGGATTTGAGTATGTCAGCTGGTTCTGGGACGAACATGGAGGAGCTATTTTGGAGTAATGTGTTTTCACCTATTGTCAAATAATTAAACCTGGAAGTAGCAGCTCATTCCATACAGCACCACCCTCTGTACAGACTTTGGCTATTCACCCTATCCATGCCCCTCATGATTTTAAAATTTTCAATAAGGTCAGCTTCCAACACTGCAGGGAAAATAGTCCCAGCTTATTCAGCCTCCCCCTATTGCTCAAACTGTCCAACCCTGGCAATGTCCTTCTAAGTCTTTTCAGAACCATGTCAAGTTTCACAACATCTTTTTTATAGCAGGGAGACCAGAATTGACTGCAGTATTCCAAAAGTGGGCTAAGCACTGTCCTGTACAGTGCAACATGACTTGTCAACGCCTATACTCAATGCACTGACCAATAAAGGTAAGCATACCAAACACTTTCTTCATTAACTTGTCTATCTGTGGCTCCACTTTCAAGGAACCATGAAGCTGCATTTCAAGGTCTCATTGTTCAGCAACACTCCCCAGAACCTTACCATTAAGTGTAAAAGTCCTGCCCTGATTTGCCTTTCCAAAATTCAGCACCTCACATTTATCTAAATTAAACTCCATCTGCCACTCCTCGTCCCATTGGCCCATCTGATCAAGATCCCGTTGTACTCTGAGGTAACATAGAACATAGGACAGTACAGCACAGTACATGCCCTTTGGCCCTTAATGTTGTACCAGCCTTTTATCATACTTTAAGATCAGACTAACCTACATACTGTTCATTGTACAAACTTCCATGTGCCTATCCAAGACTCACTTCAATGTCCCTAATGTATCTGACTCCCACCGCTGGCAGTGCATTCCATGCACCAACCACTCTCTAAGTAAAGAACACGACCTCTTACATCTCCCTTAAACCTTCCTTCAATTATCTTAAAGTTGTGCACTCTTGTGATAGATGTTTCTATCATGGGATAAAGTCTCCAGGTCTGAAAATGTGTTGCTGGAAAAGCGCAGCAGGTCAGGCAGCATCCAAGGAGCAGGAGAATCGACATTTTGGGCATGAGCCCTTCTTCAGGATACCTCTCCAGGTATCTACTCTGTCTATGCCTCTCAACATCTTGTACACCTCTCTCAAGTCACCTCTCATCCTTCTTTGTTCCAATGAGAAAAGCCCGAGCTCCCTCAACCTTTCTTCATAAGACATGCCCTCCAGTCCAGGCAGATCATGGTAAATCTCCTCTGCACCCTCTCTAAAGCTTCTACATTCTTCCTTTAAAGAGGTGACCAGAACTGAGCATAACCTCATGGCAATCCCCCTGCTAATGAAAGCCAACACGCCATATGCCTTCTTAACAAACCTATCAAGCTGGTTGGCAACTTTGAGGGGTTTATGGACATGGACCCCAAGAGCCCTTTGTTCCTTCACACTGCCAAGAATCCTACCTTTAACCCTATATCTAGCATTCAAATTTGACCTTCCAAAGAGAATGACTTCACACTTTTCCAGGTTGAACTCCATCTGCCACTCATCAGCCCAGCTCTGTATCCTGTCAATGTCTCGTTGCAGATTCCTGAAGAAGGGCTTATGCCCGAAACGTCGATTCTCCTGTTCCCTGGATGCTGCCTGACCTGCTGCGCTTTTCCAGCAACACATTTCCAGCTCTGATCTCCAGCATCTGCAGACCTCACTTTCTCCTCAAAAATGTCTCGTTGCAACCTACTACAACCCTCCACGCTATCCACTACTCCACAAACCTTCGTGTCATCGGCAAACATACTAACCTACCCTTCCACTTCCTCATCCAAGTCATTTATAAAAATCACAAAGAGCAGAGGTCCCAGAACCGATCCCTGTGGAACACCACTGGTCACTGAGCTCCAGGCTGAATACTTTCCCTCTACAACCACCCTCTGACGTCTATGGACCAGCCAATTCTGCATCCAGACTGACAGGTTTCCCTTTATCCCAGGCCTCCTTACTTTCTGAATCACCCTACCATGGGAACCTTATGAAATGCCTTGCTGAAATCCATGTACACCACATCCTTCATCTACCTGTTTTGTCAAAGATTTGCCCCTCACAAAGCCACGCTGACTATCTCTAATCAAACTATAGTTTTCCAAGTAATGATAAATTGTGTCTCTCAGAATCTTGTGATGTAAGACAGATTGGTTTGTAATTCTCAGGATTGTCCCAATTCCCTTTCTTGAACAAGGGATAACAATAACATTTTCCAATCATCTGGCACTACTCCAGTGGTCAGTGAGGATGCAAAGATCATCACCAAAGGCACAGCAATCTCTTCCCTCTCTTCCTGTAGTAACCTTGGATCTATCCTGTCTGGCCCGGGGGTTTATCTATCCTTATGTTTTTCAAAATTTTCAGCACTTTGTCCTTCCTCACATCAACCTGTTCGAGCATATCAGCCTGTTTCACGCCATCCTCACAAACGTCAAGGTCCCTCTCAGTATTGAATACTGAAACAAAGTATTCAGTAAGGATCTCTTCTAGCTCCTCCAACATTCAGGTGTAAGTTCTCTCCACTATCCCTGATAGGCCCGACCCCTAATCTGGCCATTCTCTTGTTCCTCACATCAACATAGAATGCCTTAAGGTTTTCCTTAGTCCTACCCACTAAAGCTTTCTCATGCTCCCTTCTGGCTCTCCTAAGTCCATTCTTCAGTTCCTTCCTGGCCCCCTTGTAACCCTCTAGAGCCCTGACTAATCTTTGTTTCCTCAATCTTAAGGAAGCTTCCTTCTTTCTCTTGACTAGGTATTTCACATCCCATGTCATCCAATGTTCTTTCAAGAAACTACCATTTCTTTCTTGCCTCAGTGGGACAAACCTGTCCAGCACTATCAGCAGATGCCTCCTAAACGACCTCCACATTTCTGTTGTGCATTTCCCTGAGATCATCTCTTCCCAATTTAGGTGCCCTAGTTCCTGCCTAATAGCATTGTAATTCCCCTCCCCAATTACTTTCCCATACTGTCTGCTCCTATCCTTCTTCATGACGATAGTAAAGGTCATGGAGTTGTGCTCACTATCACCGAAATGCTCTCCCCCCAAGAGGTCTGACACCTGGCATGGTTCATTGCCAAGACCAAATCCAATATGGCTTTCCCTCTAGTTGGCCTATCTATATATTGCATCAGGAACCATTCTGGACACACCTGACAAAATCTGCTCCATCCAAACTATTTGAACTAAGTAGGTTCCAATTAATAATAGGAAGTTGAAGTCACCCATGACAACAACCCTGTTACTTCTACACTTTCCAAAATCTGCCTCCCAATCTGCTCCTCTGTGTCTCTGTTGCTATTAGGGGGGGCCTATAGAAAACTCCCACTAAAGTGCCTGCTCCTTTCCTGACTTCCACCCATACTCACTCTGTCGACAAACCCTCCTCGACACCCTCCTTTTCTGCGGCTATGATACTAGCCCTGACTAGCAATGCCATTCCCCCACCTCTTTACCTTCCCCCCTATTCCTTTTGAAACATCTAAACCCTGGAACATCCAACAACCATTCCTGCCCCTGTGATATCCAAGTCTCTGTAATGGCCACAACATCATAGTTCCAAGTACTGATCCATCCTCTGACTTTGTCACGCTTATTCCTGATACTTCTTGCATTAAAATAGACACACTTCAGCCCATCACACTGACTGCATCTTTGCCCTATCGAGTGCCTATCCCTCCTCACAGACTTTCTGCATGTTGTGTCTGGCTGTTTACTAACTACTCCATCATCTGATCCGTAACTCTGCTTCCCACTCCCTCTGCCAATGTTGTTTAAATCCTCCTGAAGAGCTCTAGCAAACCTCCCGCTCAGGATTTTGGGGCCCCTCCAGTTCAGGTGCAACCAGCCATTCTTGTACAGGTCGCACCTTCCCCAGAAGATATCCCAATGATCCACATATCTGAAGCCTCCCTCCTACACCAGCCCTACAGCCACATGTTTATCTGCACCTGCTCTCTGTTCCTAGCCTCACTAGCCTGTGGCACCGGTAGCAATCCTGAGATTACTACTCTGCCTGTCCTGCCTTCTAGCTTCCAACCTATCTCCTTATATTCTCTTTTCAGGTCCTCCTCCCTTTCCCTAGTTATGTCATTGGTACCACAACTTCTGGCTGCTCTCGCTCCCCCTTAAGAATCCTGTAGACATGATCAGAGACATCCCTGACCCTGGCACCCGAAACGCAACACAGAATCTTCTGTCTGTTGCTCTCGTGATTGGATCTCCTACCACCATCACTGTCCTATTCTTCCCTATTCCCTTCTGAGCCACAGAGCCAGGTTCACAGAACATAGAACATTTCAGTGCCCTTCAGCTCTTGGGGTTGCACCAACCTGTGGAACCAATCTGAAGCCTATATTAGATTAGATTCGATTAGATTACTTACAGTGTGGAAACAGGCCCTTCGGCCCAACAAGTCAACACCGCCCCGCCGAAGCGCAACCCACCCATACCCCTACATTTACCCCTGACCTAACACTACGAGCAATTTAGCATGGTCAATTCACCTGACCTGCACATCTTTTGGATTGTGGGAGGAAACCGGAGTACCCGGAGGAAACCCACGCAGACACGGGGAGAACGTGCAAACTCCACACAGTCAGTCGCCTGAGGTGGGAATTGAACCTGGGTCTCTGGCGCTGTGAGGCAGCAGTGCTAACCACTGTGCCACCGTGCCGCCCAAATGTAGAATATCCTACACTATTCCATTTTCATCCATATGTTTATCCAATGACCATTTAGATGCCCTTAATGTTGCCGAGTCTATAGAACATAGAACATAGAACATAGAAGAATACAGCGCAATACAGGCCCTTCGGCCCTCGATGTTGCGCCGATCCAAGCCCACCTAACCTACACTAGCCCACTATCCTCCATATGCCTATCCAATGCCCGCTTAAATGCCCATAATGAGGGAGAGTCCACCACTGCTACTGGCAGGGCATTCCATGAACTCACGACTCGCTGAGTAAAGAACCTACCCCTAACATCTGTCCTATACCTACCCCCCCTTAATTTAAAGCTATGCCCCCTTGTAATAGCTGACTCCATACGTGGAAAAAGATTCTCACTGTCGACCCGATCTAAACCCCTGATCATCCTGTACACCTCTATCAAGTCACCCCAAAACCTTCTTTTCTCCAATGAAAACAACCCCAAGTGCCTCAGCCTTTCCTCATACGATTTTTCTACCATACCAGGCAACATCCTGGTAAACCTCCTCTGCACCCGTTCCAGTGCCTCCACATCCTTCCAATAGTATGGCGACCAAAACTGCACACAATACTCCAGATGTGGCCGCACCAGAGTCTTATACAACTGCAACATGACCTCAGTACTCCGGAACTCAATTCCTCTACCAATAAAAGCCAGTACGCCATATGCCTTCTTCACCGCACTATTTACCTGGGTGGCAACTTTCAAAGATTTGTGTACATGGACACCAAGATCCCTCTGCTCATCCACACTACCAAGTATCCGTCCATTAGCCCAGTACCCCATCTTTTTGTTACTCTTACCAAAGTGAATCACCTCACACTTAGCTACATTGAACTCCATTTGCCACCTTTCTGCCCAGTTCTGCAGCTTATCTATATCCCGCTGTAACCTGCCACGTCCTTCCTCACTGTCTACAACTCCTCTGACTTTCGTATCATCCGCAAACTTGCTCAACCAACCTCCTAACCCCTCCTCCTGGTCATTTATAAAAATGGCAAACAGCAATGGTCCCAAAACAGATCCTTACGGAACACCGCTAGTAACTGCACTCCAAGATGAACCTTTACCATCAACTACTACCCTCTGTCTTCTTCCAGCCAGCCAATTCCTAATCCAAACCTCCAACTCACCCTCAATGCCATATCTCCGTATTTTCTGCAGTAGCCTACCATGGGGAACCTTATCAAACGCCTTACTAAAATCCATATATACCACATCTACCGCTTTCCCCTCATCAACCTCCTTCGTCACCTTTTCAAAGAATTCAATAAGGTTTGTGAGGCACGACCTGCCCTTCACAAAACCATGCTGACTATCCTTGATCACATTATTCCTATCCAGATGTGCATAAATCCTATCCCTTACAATTCTCTCTAAGACTTTGCCCACAACAGAAGTGAGACTCACCGGCCTATAGTTACTAGGGTTATCCCTACTCCCCTTTTTGAACAAGGGAACCACATTTGCTATCCTCCAGTCTTCTGGCACTACTCCTGTAGACAAAGAGGACATAAAAATCAAGGCCAATGGCTCTGCAATCTCCTCCCTTGCTTCCCAGAGAATCCTAGGATAAATGCCATCAGGCCCAGGGGACTTATCTATTTTCACCTTTCCAGAATTTCCAACACCTCTTCTCTACATACCTCAAAGCCATCCATTCTACTTAATTGTGACTCAGTATTCACATTGACAACAATGTCCTGTTCCTGATTGAATACTGACGAAAAGTATTCATTCAGTGTCTCCCCAATTTCTTCAGCCTCCACACGCAACTTCCCACTACTATCCTTGACTGGACCTATTCCTACCCTTGTCATTCTTTTATTCCTGACATACCTATAGAAAGCCTTAGGGTTTTCCCTAATCCTACCAACTAAGGACCTTTCATGTCCCCTCCTTGCTGCTCTTAGCTCTCTCTTCAGGTCCTTCCTGGCTACCTTATAACTCTCAAACGCCCCAATTGAACCTTCATGCCTCATCTTTACATAGGCCGCCCTCTTCCATTTAACAAGGGATTCCAATTCCTTATTAAACCATGGCTCCCAATAGTATATACAGCATCTGCAATCACAGCATCCACCGTATATTAAAAACTGTCCTAGAATTTATATAGGGGAATAGAGAAATGGCAGAAAAGCTAAATGATTACAGGCAGTGCATTCCACGTCCCTACTCCTGTCTGAGTAAAGAAACTACCTCTGACATCTTTTTTCTCAATTGGTGATGGCTAGCATAATGTCCCCTCGGACTAGCCATCACCATCTGAGGAAAAAGTCTCTCCCTGTCCACACTATCTAACCCTCTGATTATCTTACATGTCTCAATTAAGTCACCTCTCAATCTTCTTCTCTCTAACATGGCAGAAATCATCCTCTGTGACTTTTCCTTGTTAGGTCAGTGTAGTATTACAGTGGTGGAAAGGACGATGGATGAGGACTTGCCATCTGAGGTAGTTTGGGCTGAGGTTAGGAATAGGAAAGGTGAGGTCACCCTGTTAGGAGTCTTTTACAGGCCTCCTAATAGTCCTAGAATCATTGAAGAAAGGATAGGGAAGGTGATTCAGGAGATGAGTGACAGTAATAGGGTGGTTGTTATGGGGGCTTTAACTTTCCTGATATTGATTGGGAAAGCTATAGCTCAAGTTCGTTAGATGGGTCAGTGTTTGTTCAATGTGTGCAGGAGAGTTTCCTGACACAATATGTAGACAGGCCAACAAGAGGTGAGGCCATACTGGATTTGGTTCTGGGTAACGAACCAGGCCAGGTGTTAGAATTAGAGGTAGGTGAGCACTTTGGGGATAGTGACCATAATTCGGTGATTTTTACTCTCGTGATGGAGAGGGATAAGTGTGTACTACAGGGCAAGAGTTATAGCTGGGGTCAGGGAAATTATGATGCGGTGAGGCATGACTTAGGATGTGTGGCTTGGAAAAGTAGACTCCAAGGCAAGAGTGTAAATGATATGTGGAGCTTGTTCAAGGAGCAACTATTGAGTGTCCTTGATAATTATGTACCTGTCAGGCAGGGAGGAAAGGGTCGTGCGAGGGAGCTGTGGTTTAATAAGGAATTGGAATCCCTTGTTAAATGGAAGAGGGCGGCCTATCTCAAGATGAGACGTGAAGGTTCAATTGGGGCGATTGAGAGTTATAGGGTAGCCAGGAAGGACCTGAAGAGAGAGCTAAGAGCAGCAAGGAGGGGACATGAAAGGTCCTTAGTCGGTAGGATTAGGGAAAACCCTAAGGCTTTCTATAGGTATGTTAGGAATAAAAGAATGACTAGGGTAGGAATAGGTCCAGTCAAGGATAGTAGTGGGAAGTTGCGTGTGAAGGCGGAAGAGATTGGGGAGACACTGAATGAATACTTTTCGTCAGTATTTACTCAGGAACAGGGCATTGTCGTCGATGTGAATACTGAGTCACAAATAAGTAGAATGGATGGCTTTGAGGTATGTAGAGAAGAGGTGTTGGAAATCCTGGAAAAGGTGAAAATAGATAAGTCCCCTGGGCCTGATGGCATTTATCCTAGGATTCTCTGGGAAGCAAGGGAGGAGATTGCAGAGCCATTGGCCTTGATTTTTATGTCCTCTTTGTCTACAGGAGTAGTGCCAGAAGACTGGAGGATAGCAAATGTGGTTCCCTTGTTCAAAAAGGGGAGTAGGGATAACCCTAGTAACTATAGGCCGGTGAGTCTCACTTCTGTTGTGGGCAAAGTCTTAGAGAGAATTGTAAGGGATAGGATTTATGCACATCTGGATAGGAATAATGTGATCAAGGATAGTCAGCATGGTTTTGTGAAGGGCAGGTCGTGCCTCACAAACCTTATTGAATTCTTTGAAAAGGTGACGAAGGAGGTTGATGAGGGGAAAGCGGTAGATGTGGTATATATGGATTTTAGTAAGGCGTTTGATAAGGTTCCCCATGGTAGGCTACTGCAGAAAATACGGAGATATGGCATTGAGGGTGAGTTGGAGGTTTGGATGAGGAATTGGCTGGATGGAAGAAGACAGAGGGTAGTAGTTGATGGCAAAGTTTCTTCATGGAGTGCCGTCACTAGCGGTGTTCCGCAAGGATCTGTTTTGGGACCATTGCTGTTTGTCATTTTTATAAATGACCTGGAAGAGGGGTTAGAAGGTTGGGTGAGCAAGTTTGTGGATGATACGAAAGTCGGAGGAGTTGTTGACAGTGAGGAAGGATGTGGCAGGTTACAGCAGGATATAGAGAAGCTGCAGAGCTGGGCAGAAAGGTGGCAAATGGAATTCAATGTAGCTAAGTGTGAGGTGATTCACTTTGGGAAGAATAACAAAAAGATGGGGTACTGGGCTAATGGTCGGATACTTGGTAGTGTGGATGAGCAGAGGGATCTTGGTGTCCATGTACACAGATCTCTGAAAGTTGCCACCCAGGTAAATAGTGCGGTGAGGAAGGCATATGGCGTACTGGCTTTTATTGGTAGAGGAATTGAGTTCCGGAGTCCTGAGGTCATGATGCAGTTGTATAAGACTCTGGTGCGGCCGCATCTGGAATATTGTGTGCAGTTTTGGTCACCATACTATAGGAAGGATGTGGAGGCACTGGAACGGGTGCAGAGGAGGTTTGCCAGGATGTTGCCTGGTATGGAAGGAAGATCGTATGAGGAAAGACTGAGACACTTGGGGCTGTTTTCATTAGAGAAAAGAAGGTTTAGGGGTGACTTGATTGAGGTGTACAAGATGATTAGGAGGTTAGATAGGGTTGACAGTGTGAACCTTTTCCCGCGTATGGAGTCGGGTATTACAAGGGGGCATAGCTTTAAATTAAGGGGGGGTAGATATAGGACTGAAGTTAGGGGTAGGTTCTTCACTCAGCGAGTCGTAAGTTCATGGAATGCCCTGCCAGTAGCAGTGGTGGACTCTCCCTCATTATGGGCATTTAAGCGGGCATTGGATAGGTATATGGAGGATAGTGGGTTAGTATAGGTTAGGTGGGCTTGGATCGGCGCAACATCGAGGGCCAAAGGGCCTGTACTGCGCTGTATTCTTCTATGTTCTATGTTCTATGTTCTATGTCATTGCCCCCCTGCACCCCCTCCCCACCAACAGTATTTATTCTTGTGGGGAATGGCCATAGGCTCTCCCTGCACTTTCTGCCTATTCCCATTCCCTTTCCTGATGGTCACCCAGCTCCCTTTGTCCTGTAACTTAGGTGTAACTACCTCCCTATAACTCCTCTGTATCACCCCCTCAGCTTCCTGAATGATCTGAAGTTCATCCAGCTCCAGCTCCAATTCCCTCATGCGGTCTGTGAGGAGCTGGAGTTGGGTGCACTTATTGCAGATGAAGTCAGCAGACACCAGGGGTGACCCTGACCTTCCATATCCTGCAAGAGGAGCATGCAACTGCCCTAGCTTCCATGCTCTCTGCTCTAAATTACCAAGAGAGATTGAATAAATGAAAAAAAACAAAAACAATTACCTTGCCAAGTCTCCACACACAGTCTATATTTTTGGTTAGAGAATGAGAACGGGTGGGAGACACGGGTGTTGTGTCTCGGGTTTAACCACAGCCCGAATATATCTGTTCATGTACCCAGCAGTTCCCATGTCTGCGTCCACTCCCACTCAGCCTATTCACGAATTAAGAGGAAAGAAATTACCTTCCTGGCAGCCCCCTGTTCCTCACTCTCACCGTTCCCACTGCAAAGTCTTCTTCACTGACCACAACACCTTCAATTTTGGTGTCATCTGCAAACATGCTAACCATATCTCCTATGTTCACATTCAGATTGTTCATATAAATGACAAAAAGGAGTGGACTGAGCATGGATCCTTGTAGCATACCATTGGTCACAGGCCTCCATTCCCAAAATCAATCCTCCACCTATTGATGCTTATTTCCTTCAAGTCTTCATTCTCCCTTGCCAACTGGATCTCTAACTCTGGGAGATAGTTTCTGTTATCCTCAGTGAAGACAGACACAAAGTAATCATTTAGCTTTTCTGCCATTTCTCTATTCCCCTTTATAAATTCTAGGACAGTTTTTAATATACGGTGGATGCTGTGATTGCAGATGCTGTATATACTATTGGTACTGTACATGCTGTGGGTATTGTATACTCTATAGTTGTTTCGAGGAGAAAGTGAGGACTGCAGATGCTGGAGATCAGAGCTGAAAATGTGTTGTTGGAAAAGCGCAGCAGGTCAGGCAGCATCCAAGGAACAGGAGAATCGACGTTTCGGGCATAAGCCCTTCTTCAGGAAGGGCTTATGCCCGAAACGTCGATTCTCCTGTTCCTTGGATGCTGCCTGACCTGCTGCGCTTTTCCAGCAACACATTTTCTACTCTATAGTTGCTGTCAATATTTTGTTATAGTCCAACAGGTTTAATTGGAAGCACACTAGCTTTTGGAGCGTCGCTCCTTCATCAGGTGATAGTGACACAACCACCTGATGAAGGAGCATCGCTCCGAAAGCTCATGTGCTTCCAATTAAACCTGTTGGACTATAACCTGGTGTTATGTGATTTTTAACTTTGTACACCCCAGTCCAACACCGGCATCTCCAAATTGTGGTCAATATTTTGGTATACATAATGAGCATTGTGTATACTGCAGGTACTGTCTATACTGTTGGTTTTGTACATGTGTTTTGTATATTCTATGGGTATTGTATATTTTGTAGGTGCTAGGGTTGAGAGTGTGTTGCTGGAAAAGCACAGCAGGTCAGGCAGCATCCGAGGAGCAGGAGAATCAATGTTTTGGGAAAAAGCCTTTCATCAGGAATGTTGGTATTCCCGAACGTTGATTCTCCAGCTCCTTGGATTCTGCCTGACCTGCTGTGCTTTTCCAGCACCACACTCTCGACTCTAATCTCCAGCATCTGCAGTCCTCACTTTCTCCTATTGTGTAGGTGCTGTCTATACGCTAAGCGTTATAAATGCTGTGGATTTGCTGATGTGAGGCAGTTGGCAGGTTCCCCAGTTTTGAGAGGTTTGGAATGAAACTAGAGGAAATGTTTTCTGTTGTTTTTGCCACTTTTCCACAATCATATTAAATCATTGAGAGAGATTCTTCTTCCAGCAAGAAGCTACTCTCTGAAAACTTCATTTTAATAAAGGCCTCAAAGCAGCAAAACAAGCCTGACCACAACCCCTCCCTGCAATTGAGAGCTAGCTGCTCACAGTTTCCTGTCGCACAGCAGCAAGCTGCTTCCTATAAAGGACAGGACGGCTGCCGGCACCTTCTCACAGGCCCAGTTCCTCTCTGTTTTCTGACCACCCTCCCTCTACAATCTTTCCAACTATCCTCTCTGCTGCTTCCCCACCCCCCACAACTCCCACCAAAAATACACTTTGGACTGTGCTCTCTGTACCCTTGCCTGCTCCCCTCCACCCCAACAATCTCTCTCTCTCTCTCTCGCTAATTCAACTACCCCCTCTCTGCTTCTCTCTTCTCCCTCCCCCAGCCTCCCTTTACTGTGGAAGATTCAATGCCAGAGAAGCTGTGAGATGCTAGACAGCGAGTGATGTTTTTTTGTGTGAGTGAATGGAGCCCTGAGGCAGTCAATAATCTTTTGTCAGTGAGAGAGAGAGAGCGCCTGGGTACGAGAGTCAGTGCAAGCAAAAGAGGGTGTGAGAGACAGAGGCAGAGAGAGTGACTGTGATAAAGAGAGAGAGTGTGTGTGAGAGAGTGAATAGAGACACAAAGAATTCAGTCAGTCATGCTGTCATCAGCAAACACTTGGAGACCTGGGCACTGAGAAGAGGCAATAATGGGATCCTGATTTAAAAAACACACCGAGGGGACGTCTACGTTCAACGTCCGAATTGATGTTTGTTTGGAACCAGGGAAGTGCTGATCAGGATCATGTCTGACCCCAGCTACTGGATGGGGCTCCCCAACTATAAGGGCCATTCTGTGATGGGTGCACTGCTGCAGCGCTCAAAGAGGTAGGTTTTCCAGTGAATATTCAAATATTTATTGTTAATTGGTGCCCACCCACTCCCTCCCAGCAACTCTGAACTCACTTTACCAATTGCTTCTGACAAATGGGAGAATGCCATTCAGCCCCTGACTGTTCTATACAGGGGTAAATGCTGTTTTTGCAGTAATTGTAAGTCTATGTTTACTATTTCAGTAACAGATACTCCAAGTTTGTTGACATAATGCAATGTGAACAGGAGTCTTAGATGAGATCTTGACTTAATTTCCAAGAGATGGAAACTACATATAAACTGACTCATATCTAATGACAGCGCCTCACCCTAACTCTTTTAATGCTGTCTGTTTGTCCTCTTTTAGCCAATTCTTTATTTCTGTCTGAAATAACTACACAGATGCCAATATCCTGTCACCAAGTCACTTGTGCACAGTATACTAGCTGTAGCCAAGCTAGCTTGGAGTCAGTCCGGGCAGGTTCCCTGGTTATATTGGTCAGCCAGGGCATTCCTGATTGACCCAGGTTAACAACCCCAATCAAAGACCTCATTGCCAAAAGGATCCAGCTGGTTCCATTCACTTCATTTTCTCAACAATTTTCTCTCTGTTATTTCTATCTTTAAGTTTTGAGGGTCTTATTTTTGACTACAAATCACACTGTAGGATTTGAACACAAAGAAGAAGGCCTACACTCTCCTTAAGCAGTCTCTCGAGACTGAGGATGAATTTCCTCCACCAGGGAGTTGTGGGTCCTGAGGTAATTTGCTTTGTGGCTCCTCAGTCCCTGCCACAAATGAGGAAGGAGGGTGATGGCAGACATGGTGTAGAGCCTGTTCCTTTGGCGGTTTGTGCTTGGCCGCCATCTTGGCCAATTAGAGCCACCTGACTTAGTGAAGACTGTGCTGGAGATCATAGCAGATCAGGCAGCATCCATAGAGAGAAAGCAAGCTAATATTTTGTGCTTAGATTACTCTTCACCAGACTCTGAGTTGAGTCACCTAGACTCAAGACATTAGCTTGCTTTCTCTCCATGGATGCTGTGTGACCTGCTGTCATCTCCAGCACTTTATCTTTTCATGTATAGATTCCAACATCTGCAGTAATTTGCTCCTGAATTAGATAGGACTTTTGCAAAGCTTCTTCTGCAGTGTGGCCTGGGGCTAGAGATTTCCATAAGTCAGTGAAGAAATAGCATTTTTCAGGGAGGCATCAAAGATGCTCCTCAAGTGTTTCCTTTGCTACTCCTGAGAAAGGACACACTGTCAGAAGATCAGTGCTGAGGGAGTGCTGCACTGCCAGAAAGTCAATACTGTGGGAGTTCTGCACTGTTGGAGGGTCTGTACTGTGAGGGTGCTGCACTGCCGGAGGGTCTAAACTGTGGGAGGGCTGCACTGTTGGAGGGTCTACACTGTGCAGGTGTTGCACTGTCGGAGGGTCTATACTGTGGGAGTGCTGCACTTTCGGAGGGTCTGTACTGTGGGAGTGCTGCACTGTTAGACGGTCTATACTGTGGGAGTGCTGCACTGTTGGAGGGTCTGTACTGTGGGAGTGCTGCACTGTCAGTCTATACTGTGGGAGTGCTGCACTGTCGGAGGGTTTATACTGTGGGAGGGCTGCACTGTCGGAGGGTCTGTACTGTGGGAGTGCTGCACTGTCAGTCTATACTGTGGGAGTGCTGCACTGTCAGTCTATACTGTGGGAGTGCTGCACTGTCGGAGGGTCTGTACTGTGGGAGTGCTGCACTGTCGGAGGGTCTGTACTGTGGGAGTGCTGCACTGTCGGAGGTTTTATACTGTGGGAGTGCTGCACTGTCGGAGGGTCTGTACTGTGGGAGTGCTGCACTGTCAGTCTATACTGTGGGAGTGCGGCACTGTCGGAGGGTCTGTACTGTGGGAATGCTGCACTGTCAGCGGGTCTGTACAGTGGGAGTGCTGCACTGTCGGAGGGTCTATACTGTGGGAGTGCTGCACTGTTGGAGGGTCTGTACTGTGGGAGTGCTGCACTGTCGGAGGTTGTGTACTGTGGGAGTGCTGCACTGTCAGACAGTCTATATAGTGGGAGTGCTGCACTGTCGGAGGGTCTATACTGTGGGAGTGCTGCACTGTCAAAGAGTCAGTACTGAGGGAGTGCTGCACTGTCGGAGGGCCGATACTGTGGGAATGCTGCACTGTCAAAGAGTCAGTACTGAGGGAGTGCTGCACTGTCAGAGGGTCTATGCTGTGGGAGTGCTGCACTGTCAGAGGGTCTATACTGTGGGAGTGCTGCACTGTCGGAGGATCTATACTGTGGGAGTGCTGCACTGTCAGAGGATCTATACTGTTGCAGTGCTGCACTGTCTGAGGCTCTATAATGTGGGAGTGCTGCACTGTCGGACGGTCTATACTGTGGGAGTGCTGCACTGTCGGAGGGTCGAGACTGTTGGAGTACTGCACTGTCGGACGGTCTGTACTGTGGGAGTGCAGCACTGTCAGCGGGTCTGTACTGTGGGAGTGCTGCACTGTCAGAGGGTCTATACTGTGGGTGTGCTGCACTGTCGGAGGGTCTGTACTGTGGGATTGCTGCACTGCCGGAGGTTCTATACTGTGGGAGTGCTGCACTGTCAGAGGATCTATACTGTTGCAGTGCTGCACTGTCTGAGGCTCTATAATGTGGGAGTGCTGCACTGTCTGAGGGTCTATACTGTGGGAGTCCTGCACTTTCTGAGGGTCTATGCTGTTGGAGTGCTGCACTATCTGAGGATCTATGCTGTTAGAGTGCTGCACTGTCGGAAGGTCTATACTGTGGGAGTGCTGCACTGTCGGCGGGTCTGTACTGTGGGAGTGCTGCACTGTCGGAGGGTCGAGACTGTTGGAGTACTGCACTGTCGGACGGTCTGTACTGTGGGAGTGCAGCACTGTCAGCTGGTCTGTACTGTGGGAGTGCTGCACTGTCAGAGGGTCTATACTGTGGGTGTGCTGCACTGTCGGAGAGTCTGTACTGTGGGAGTGCTCACTGTCAGACAGTCTATACAGTGGGAGTGCTGCACTGTCAAAGAGTCAGTACTGAGGGAATGCTGCACTGTCGGAGGGTCTATACTGTTGGAGTGCTGCACTGTCGGAGAGTCTATACTGTTGGAGTACTGCACTGTCGGACGGTCTGTACTGTGGGAGTGCTGCACTGTCAGCGGGTCTGTACTGTTGGAGTGCTGCACTGTCGGAGTGTCTGTACTGTGGGAGTGCTGCACTGTCGGAGGGTCTGTACTGTGGGAGTGCTGCACTGTCAGACAGTCTATACAGCGGGCGTGCTGCACTGTCGGAGGGTCTATACTGTGGGAGTGCAGCACTGTCAAATAGTCAGTACTGAGGGAGTGCTGCACTGTCAGAGGGTCTATACTGTGGGAGTGCTGCACTGTCAGACGGTCTATCCTGTGGGAGTGCTGCACTGTCGGAGGGTCTATACTGTGGGAGTGCTGCACTGTCGGAGGGTCTATACTGTTGGAGTGCTGCACTTTCAGAGGGTCTATACTGTGGGAGTGCTGCACTGTCAGAGGGTCTATACTGTGGGAGTGCTGCACTGTCAGACGGTCTATACTGTGGGAGTGCTGCCTTGTCGGAGGGTGTGTTCTCTGGGACTGCTGCACTGTCGGAGGGTCTATACTGTGGGAGTGCTGCACTGTCAGACGATCTATCCTGTGGGAGTGCTGCACTGTCGGAGGTTCTATACAGTGGGAGTGCTGCATTGTCGGAGGGTCTGTACTGTTGGAGTGCTGCACTGTTGGACAGTCTATACTGTGGGAATGCTGCACTGTCAGACGATCTATCCTGTGGGAGTGCTGCACTGTCGGAGGTTCTATACAGTGGGAGTGCTGCAATGTCGGAGGGTCTGTACTGTTGGAGTGCTGCACTGTTGGACAGTCTATACTGTGGGAGTGCTGCACTGTCAGACAGTCTATACAGCGGGCATGCTGCACTGTCGGAGGGTCTATACTGTGGGAGTGCTGCACTGTCAAATAGTCAGTACTGAGGGAGTGCTGCACTGTCAGAGGGTCTATACTGTGGGAGTGCTGCACTGTCAGACGATCTATCCTGTGGGAGTGCTGCACTGTCGGAGGTTCTATACAGTGGCTGTGCTGCACTGTCGGAGGGTCTATACTGTGGGAGTGCTGCACTGCCGGAGGGTCTAAACTGTGGGAGTGCTGCAGTGTTGGAGGGTCTACACTGTGCAGGTGTTGCACTGTCGGAAGATCTATACTGTGGGAGCTCTGCACTTTCGGAGGGTCTGTACTGTGGGAGTGCTGCACTGTTAGACGGTCTATACTGTGGGAGTGCTGCACTGTTGGAGGGTCTGTACTGTGGGAGTGCTGCACTGTCAGTCTATACTGTGGGAGTGCTGCACTGTCCGAGGTTCTCTCCTGTTGGAGTGCTGCACTGTTCGACAGTCTATACTGTGGGAGTGCTGCACTGTCGGAGGGTCTATACTGTGGGAGTGCTGCACTGTCAAAGAATTAGTACTGAGGGAGTGCTGCACTGTCAGAGGGTCTGTACAGTGGGCGTGCTGCACTGTCTGCGGGTCTATACTGTGGGAGTGCTGCACTGTCAAAGAGTCAGTACTGAGGGAGTGCTGCACCGTCAGAGGGTCTATACTGTTGGAGTGCTGCACTGTCTGAGGCTCTATAATGTGGGAGTGCTGCATTGTCGGAGGGTCTATACTGTTGGAGTACTGCACTGTCGGACGGTCTGTACTGTGGGAGTGCTGCACTGTCAGCGGGTCTGTACTGTGGGAGTGCTGCACTGTCAGAGCGTCTATACTGTGGGTGTGCTGCACTGTCGGAGGGTCTGTACTGTGGGAATGCTGCACTGTCGGAGGGTCTGTACTGTGGGAGTGCAGCACTATGAGATGGTCTGTACTGTGGGAGTGCTGCAGTGTCTGAACGTCTATACTGTTGTAGTGCTGCACTGTCAGACAGTCTTTACTGAGGGAGTGCTGCACTGTCGGAGGGCCCATACAGTTGGAGTGCTGCACTGTCGGAGAGTCTATACTGTGGGAGTGCTGCACTGTCAGACAGTCTATACTATGGGAGTTCTGCACTGTCAAAGTGTCAGTACTGTGGGAATGCTGCACTGTCAGAGGGTCTATGCTGTGGGAGTGCTGCACTGTCAGAGGGTCTATACTGTGGGAGTGCTGCACTGTCGGAGGATCTATACTGTGGGAGTGCTGCACTGTCAGAGGATCTATACTGTTGCAGTGCTGCACTGTCTGAGGCTCTATAATATGGGAGTGCTGCACTGTCGGACGGTCTATACTGTGGGAGTGCTGCACTGTCGGAGGGTCGAGACTGTTGGAGTACTGCACTGTCGGACGGTCTGTACTGTGGGAGTGCAGCACTGTCAGCGGGTCTGTACTGTGGGAGTGCTGCACTGTCAGAGGGTCTATACTGTGGGAGTGCTGCACTGCCGGAGGTTCTATACTGTGGGAGTGCTGCACTGTCAGAGGATCTATACTGTTGCAGTGCTGCACTGTCTGAGGCTCTATAATGTGGGAGTGCTGCACTGTCTGAGGGTCTATACTGTGGGAGTCCTGCACTTTCTGAGGGTCTATGCTGTTGGAGTGCTGCACTATCTGAGGGTCTATGCTGTTAGAGTGCTGCACTGTCGGACGGTCTATACTGTGGGAGTGCTGCACTGTCGGCGGGTCTGTACTGTGGGAGTGCTGCACTGTCGGAGGGTCGAGACTGTTGGAGTACTGCACTGTCGGACGGTCTGTACTGTGGGAGTGCAGCACTGTCAGCTGGTCTGTACTGTGGGAGTGCTGCACTGTCAGAGGGTCTATACTGTGGGTGTGCTGCACTGTCGGAGGGTCTGTACTGTGGGAGTGCTCACTGTCAGACAGTCTATACAGTGGGAGTGCTGCACTGTCAAAGAGTCAGTACTGAGGGAATGCTGCACTGTCGGAGGGTCTATACTGTTGGAGTGCTGCACTGTCGGAGGGTCTATACTGTTGGAGTACTGCACTGTCGGACGGTCTGTACTGTGGGAGTGCTGCACTGTCAGAGCCTCTATACTGTGGGTGTGCTGCACTGTCGGAGGGTCTATACTGTTGGAGTGCTGCCTTGTCGGAGTGTCTGTACTGTGGGAGTGCTGCACTGTCGGAGGGTCTGTACTGTGGGAGTGCAGCACTATGAGACGGTCTATACTGTGGGAGTGCTGCAGTGTCTGAAGGTCTATACTGTTGTAGTGCTGCACTGTCAGACAGTCTTTACTGAGGGAGCGCTGCACTGTCGGAGGGCCCATACAATTGGAATGCTGCACTGTCGGAGAGTCTATACTGTGGCAGTGCTGCACTGTCGGAGGGTCTATACTGTGGGAGTGCTGCACTGTCAGACAGTCTATACTATGGGAGTTCTGCACTGTCAAAGTGTCAGTACTGTGGGAATGCTGCACTGTCAGAGGTTCTATGCTGTGGGAGTGCTGCACTGTCAGAGGGTCTATACTGTGGGAGTGCTGCACTGTCAGAGGATCTATACTTTTGGAGTGCTGCACTGTCGGAGGGTCTATGCTGTGGGATTGCTGTACTGTCGGACGGTCTATACATTGGTAGATCTGTACTGTCGGACGGTCTATACTGTTGGAGTGCTGCACTGTCAGAGGGTCTATACTGTGGGAGTGCTGCACTGTCGGAGGTCCTATACTGAGGGTGTTCTGCACTGTCAAAGGGTCTGTACAGTGGGAGTGCTGCACTGTCAAAGAGTCAGTACTGAGGGAGTGCTGCACTGTCAGATGGTCTATACTGTGGGAGTGTTGCACTGTCGGAGGATCTATATTGTGGGCGTGCTGCACTGTCAGAGGGTCTATACTGTGGGAGTGCTGCACAGTCGGAGGGTCTGTACTGTGGGAGTGCTGCACTGTCAGAGGGTCTATACTGTGGGAGTGCTGCACTCTCGGAGGTTCTATACAGTGGTCGTGCTGCAATGTCGGAGGGCCTATACAGTGGCAGTGCTGCACTGTCGGAGAGTCTATACTGAGGGAATTCTGCACTGTCGTAAGGTCTAAACTGTGGGCTTGCTGCACTGTCAGACGGTCTATACTGTGGGAGTGCTGCACTGTCGGAGGGTCTGTACTGTGGGAGTGCTGCACGGTCAGATAGTCTATATAGTGGGAGTGCTGCACTGTCAGAGGGTCTATACTGTTGGAGTGCTGCCTTGTCGGAGTGTCTGTACTGTGGGAGTGCTGCACTGTCAGAGGGTCTATACAGTGGGAGTGTTGCACTGTCAGAGGGTCTATACAGTGGGAGTGTTGGACTGTCAGAGGGTCTATACTGTGGGAGTGCTGCACTCTCGGAGGGTCTATACTGTTGGAGTGCTGCACTGTCAAAGAGTCAGTACTGAGGGAGTGCTGCACTGTCAGAGAGTCTATACTGTGGGAGTGCTGCACTGTCGGAGGGTCTAAACTGTGCGATTGCTGCACTGTCAGACGGGCTATACTGTGGGAGTGCAGCACTGTCGGAGGGTCTGTTCTGTGGGAGTGCTGCACTGTCAGACAGTCTCAACAGTGGGAGTGCTGCACTGTCAAAGAGTCAGTACTGAGGGAATGCTGCACTATCAGAGGTTCTATACAGTGGTCGTGCTGCAATGTCGGAGGGCCTATAGAGTGGCAGTGCTGCACTGTTGGAGGGTCTGTACTGTGGGAGTGCTGCTCTGTCAGACAGTCTATACAGTGGGAGTGCTGCACTGTCGGAGGGTCTATACTGTGGGAGTGCTGCACTGTCAAAGAGTCAGTACTGAGGTAGTGCCGCACTGTCAGAGGGTCTATACTGTGGGAGTGCTGCACTGTCAGACAGTCTATACTGTGGGAATGCTGCACTGTCGGAGAGTCTATACTGAGGGAGTGTTGCAATGTCGGAGGATCTATATTGTGGGCGTGCTGCACTGTCAGAGGGTCTATACTGTGGGCTTGCTGCACTGTCGGAGGGTCTAAACTGTGGGATTGCTGCACTGTCAGACGGTCTATACTGTGGGAGTGCAGCACTGTCGGAGGGTCTGTTCTGTGGGAGTGCTGCACTGTCAAAGAGTCAGTACTGAGGGAATGCTGCACTATCAGAGGTTCTATACAGTGGTCGTGCTGCAATGTCGGAGGGCCTATACAGTGGCAGTGCTGCACTGTCGGAGAGTCTCTGCTGAGGGAATGCTGCACTGTCGGAGGGTCTATATTGTTGGAGTGCTGCACTGTCGGAGGGTCTATACTGTGGGAGTGCTGCACTGTCGGAGGGTCTATACTGTGGGAGTGCTGCATTGTCGGAGGGTCTATACTGTTGGAGTGCTACACTGTCGGGCGGTCTGTACTGTGGGAGTGCTGCACTGTCAGCGGGTCTGTACTTTGGGAGTGCTGCACTGTCAGAGGGTCTATACTGTTGGTGTGCTGCACTGTCGGAGGGTCTGTACTGTGGGAGTGCTGCACTGTCAAAGAGTCAATACTGAGGGAGTGCTGCACTGTCAGAGAGTCTTTACTGTGGGAGTGCTGCACTGTCGGAGGATCTGTACTGTGGGAGTGCTGCACTGTCAGAGGGTCTATACTGTGGGAGTGCTGCAGTGTCTGAAGGTCTACACTGTTGTAGTGCTGCACTGTCAGAGGGTCTATACTGTGGGAGTGCTGCCTTGTCGGAGGGTCTGTACTGTGGGAGTGCTGCACTGTCAGAGGGTCTATACAGTGGGAGTGTTGCACTGTCAGAGGGTCTATACTGTGGGAGTGCTGCACTCTCGGAGGTTCTATACTGTTGGAGTGCTGCACTGTCGGAGGTTATATACTGTGGGAATGCTGCACTGTCAGACGGTCTATACTGTGGGAGTGCTGCACTGTCGGAGGGTCTGTACTGTGGGAGTGCTGCACTGTCAGACAGTCTATACAGTGGGAGTGCTGCACTGTCGGAGGGTCTATACTGTGGGAGTGCTGCACTGTCAGAGGGTCTATACTGTGGGAGTGCTGCACTGTCAGACGGTCTGTACTGTGGGAATGCTGCACTGTCGGAGAGTCTATACTGAGGGAATCCTGCACTGTCGGAGGGTCTATACTGTGAGAGTTCTGCACTGTTGGAGGGTCAATACTGTGGGAGTGCTGCACTGCCAGAGGGTCTATACTGTGGGAGTTCTGCACTGTCGGAGCGTCTGTACTGTGGGAGTGCTGCACTGCCGGAGGGTCTATACTGTGGGAGTGCTGCACTGTTGGAGGGTCTACACTGTGCGAGTATGCACTGTCGGAGGGTCTATACTGTGGGAGTGCTGCACTGTCGGAGGGTCTATACTGAGGGAGTGCTGCACTCTCGGAGGGTCTATACTGAGGGAGTGTTGCACTGTCGGAGTATCTATATTGTGAGCGTGCTGCACTGTCAGAGGATCTATTTCGTGGGAGTGCTGCACTGTCAAAAGGTCAGCACCGACGGAGTGCTGCACTGTCAGAGGGTGTATACTGTGGGAGTGCTGCACTGTCAGAAGGTCTATACTGTTGGAGTGCTGCACTGTCGGACGGTCTATACAGTGGGAGTGCTGCACTGTCGGACGGTCCATACTGTGGGAGTGCTGAACTGTCGGTGGGTCTATACAGTGGGAGTGCTGCACTGTCGGAGGGTCTATACAGTGGGAGTGCAGCACTATGAGATGGTCTATACTGTGGGAGTGCTGTAGTGTCTGAGGGTCTAAACTGTTGTAGTGCTGCACTGTCGGACGGTCTTTACTGAGGGAGTGCTGCACTGTCAGACGGTCTATACTGCCGGAGTGCTGCACTGTCGGAGGGTCTATACTGTGGGAGTGCTGCACTGTCAAAGTGTCAGTACTGTGGGAATTCTGCACTGTCAGAGGTTCTATACAGTGGGAGTGCTGCACTGTCAGCGGGTCTATACATTGAGAGTTCTGCACTGTCGGAGGGTCTATACTGTGGGAGTGCAGCACTATGACACGGTCTATACTGTTGGAGTGCTGCACCTCCGGAGGGTCTATACTGTGGGAGTGCTGCACTGTCAGAGGGTCTATACTGTTGAAGTGCTGCACTGTCAGAGGGTCTATGCTGTGGGTTTGCTGCACTGTCGGACGGTCTGTACTGTTGGAGTGCTGCACTGTCAGACGGTCTATACAGTTGGAGTGCTGCACTGTCAGAGGGTCTATACTGTGGGAGTGCTGCACTGTCAAAGAGTCAGTACTGAGGGAGTGCTGCACTGTCAGAGGGTCTATACTGTGGGAGTGCTGCACTGTCGGAGGGTCAATACTGTTGGAGTGCTGCCTTGTCGGAGGGTCTGTTCTTTGGGAGTGTTGCACTGTCAGACAGTCTATACAGTGGGAGTGCTGCACTATCAGAGGGTCTATACTGAGGGAGTGCTGCACTGTCGGAGGGTCTATACTGAGGGAGTGTTGCACTGTCAGAGGGTCTATACAGTGGGAGTGTTGCACTGTCAGAGGGTCTATTCTGTGGGAGTGCTGCACTGTCAGAGGGTCTATACTGTGTGATTGCTGCACTGTCGGACGGTCTGTACTGTTGGAGTGCTGCACTGTCAGAGGGTCTATACTGTTGGAGTGCTGCACTGTCAGAGGGACTATGCTGTCGGAGTGCTGCACTGTCGGAGGGTCTATACTGTTGGAGTGCTGCACTGTCGGAGGGACTGTTCTCTGGGATTGCTGCACTGTCAGAAGGTCTATACTGTGGGAGTGCTGCACTATCAGGGTCGACACTGTGGGAGTGCTGCACTATCAGAGGGTCTATACTGTGGGAGTGCTGCACTGTCGGACGGTCTATACTGTGGGAGTGCTGCACTGTCGAAGGGTCTATACTGTGGGAGTGCTGCACTGTCAGAGGGTCTATACTGTGGGAGTGCTGCACTATCAGAGGGTCTATACTGTGGGAGTGCTGCACTGTCAGAGGGTCAATACTGTGGGAGTGCTGCACTGTCGGAGGGTCTGTACTGTGGGAGTGCTGCACTGTCGGACGGTCTATACAGTGGGAGTGCTGCACTGTCAGACGGTCCATACTGTGGGAGTGCTGCACTGTCAGTGGGTCTATACAGTGGGAGTGCTGCACTGTCGGAGGGTCTATACAGTGGGAGTGCAGCCCTATGAGATGGTCTATACTGTGGGAGTGCTGCAGTGTCTGAGGGTCTAAACTGTTGTAGTGCTGCACTGTCGGACGGTCTTTACTGAGGGAGTGCTGCACTGTCAGAGTGTCTATACTGCCGGAGTGCTGCACTGTCGGAGGGTCTATACTGTGGGAGTGCTGCACTGTCAAAGTGTCAGTACTGTGGGAATTCTGCACTGTCAGAGGTTCTATACAGTGGGAGTGCTGCACTGTCAGCGGGTCTATACATTGAGAGTTCTGCACTGTCGGAGGGTCTATACTGTGGGAGTGCAGCACTATGACACGGTCTATACTGTTGGAGTGCTGCACCTCCGGAGGGTCTATACTGTGGGAGTGCTTCACTGTCAGAGGGTCTATACTGTTGGAGTGCTGCACTGTCAGAGGGTCTATGCTGTGGGATTGCTGCACTGTCGGACGGTCTGTACTGTTGGAGTGCTGCACTGTCAGACGGTCTATACAGTTGGAGTGCTGCACTGTCAGAGGGTCTATACTGTGGGAGTGCTGCACTGTCAAAGAGTCAGTACTGAGGGAGTGCTGCACTGTCAGAGGGTCTATACTGTGGGAATGCTGCACTGTCAGACGGTCTATACAGTTGGAGTGCTGCACTGTCAGAAGGTCTATACTGTGGGAGTGCTGCACTGTCAGACGGTCTATACTGTGGGAGTGCTGCACTGTCAGAGGGTCTATACTGAGGGAGTGTTGCACTGTCAGACAGTCTATACAGTGGGAGTGCTGCACTATCAGAGGGTCTATACTGAGGGAGTGCTGCACTGTCGGAGGGTCTATACTGAGGGAGTGTTGCACTGTCGGAGGATCTATATTGTGGGAGTGCTGCACTGTCAGAGGGTCTATACAGTGGGAGTTTTGCACTGTCAGAGGATCTATACTGTGGGAGTGCTGCACTCTCGGAGGGTCTATACTGTGGGATTGCTGCACTGTCAGAGGGTCTATACTGTGGGAGTGCTGCACTGTCAAAGAGTCCGTACTGAGGGAGTGCTGCATTGTCAGAGGGTCTATACTGTGGGAATGCTGCACTGTCAGAGGTTCTATACAGTGGGAGTGCTGCACTGTCGGAGGGTCAATACTGTTGGAGTGCTGCCTTGTCGGAGGGTCTGTTCTCTGGGAGTGTTGCACTGTCAGACAGTCTATACAGTGGGAGTGCTGCACTATCAGAGGGTCTATACTGAGGGAGTGCTGCACTGTCCGTGGGTCTATACTGAGGGAGTGTTGCACTGTCGGAGGATCTATATTGTGGGAGTGCTGCACTCTCGGAGGGTCTATACTGTGGGAGTGCTGCACTGTCAGAGGGTCTATACTGTGGGAGTGCTGCACTGTCAAAGAGTTCGTACTGAGGGAGTGCTGCACTGTCAGAGGGTCTATACTGTGGGAGTGCTGCACTGTCAGACGGTCTATACTGTGGGAATGCTGCACTGTCAGAGGTTCTATACAGTGGTCGTGCTGCACTGTCGGAGTATCTATATTGTGGGCGTGCTGCACTGTTGGAGGGTCTATACTGTGGGAGTGCTGCACTGTCAGAGGGTCTATATAGTGGGAGTGCTGCACTGTCAAAGGGTTAGTACCGACGGAGTGCTGCACTGTCAGACGGTCTATACTGTGGGTGTTGGAGTGCTGCACTGTCGGAGGTTCTATACTTTTGGAGTGCTGCACTGTCGGAGGGTCTATACTGTTGGTGTGCTGCACTGTCGGACCGTCTATACTGTGGGAGTGCTGCACTGTCTGAAGGTCTATATTGTGGGAGTCCTGCACTGTCTGAGGGGCTATGCTGTTGGTGTGCTGCACTGTCGGACGGTCTATACTGTGGGAGTGCTGCACTGTCGGAGGGTCTATACTGTGGGCGTGCTGCACTGTCGGAGGGTCTGTACTGTGGGATTGCTATACTGCTGGAGGGTCTATACTGTGGGAGTGCTGCACTGTCAGAGGGTCTATGCTGTTGGAGTGCTGCACTGTCAGAGGGTCTATACTGTTGGAGTCCTGCACTGTCGGAGGGACTGTTCTCTGGGATTGCTGCACTGTAAAAGGGTCTATACAGTGGGAGTGCTGCACTGTCGGAGGGTCTGTACTGTGGGAGTGCAGCACTATGAGACGGTCTATACTGTAGGTTCATACTGTCGACCCTATCTAACCCCCTAATCATCTTGTAACCCCCTAATCATCTTGTGGGAGTGCTGCACTGTCAGAGGGTCTATACTGCGGGAGTGCTGCACTGTCCAAGGGTCTATACTGTGGGAGTGCTGCACTGTCAGACAGTCTATACTGTGGGAGTGCTGCACTGTCAAAATGTCAGTAGTGTGGGAATGCTGCACTGTCAGAGGTTCTATACAGTGGGAGTGCTGCACTTTCGGAGGGTCTATACATTGAGAGTTCTGCACTGTCGGAGGGTCTATACTGTGGGAGTGCAGCACTATGAGACGGTCTATACTGTGGGAGTGCTGCAATGTCTGAGGGTCTACACTGTGGGAGTGCTGCACAGTCAGAGTGTCTGTACTGTGGGAGTGCTGCACTGTCAGAGGGTCTATACAGTGGGAGTGCTGCACTGTCAGAGGGTCTATACTGTGGGAGTGCTACACTGTCAAAGAGTACTGAGGGAGTGCTGCACTGTCAGAGAGTCTATACTGTGGGAGTGCTGCACTGTCGGAAGGTCTATATTGAGGGAGTGCTGCACTGTCGGATGGTCTGTACGTGGGAGTGCTGCACTGTCAGAGGGTCTATACTGTTGGCGTGCAGCACTATCAGAGGGCCTGTTCTCTGGGAGTGCTGTGGTGTTGGAGGATCTATACTGTGGGAGTGCTGCACTGTCGGAGGGTCTGTACTGTTGGAGAACTGCACTGTCAGAGCGTCTATATTGTGGGAGTGCTGCACTGTCGGAGCGTCTATATTGTGGGAGTGCTGCACTGTCGGATGGACTGTTCTCTGGGAGTGCTGCACTGTCGGTGTGTCTGTACAGTGGGAGTGCTGCACTGTCAGACAGTCTATACTGTGGGAGTCCTGCACTGTCTGAGGGTCTATGCTGTTGGAGTGCTGCACTGTCGGACGGTCTATACTGTGGGAGTGCTGCACTGTCGGAGGGTCTATACTGTGGGCGTGCTGCACTGTCGGAGGGTCTGTACTGTGGGATTGCTATACTGCCGGAGGGTCTATACTGTGGGAGTGCTGCACTGTCAGAGGGTCTATACTGTGGGAGTGCTGCACTGTCAGGGGGTCGATACTGTGGGAGTGCTGCACTGCCGGTTTGTCTATACAGTGTGAGTGCTGCACTGTTGGAGGTTCTGTACTGTGGGAGTGCTGCACTGTCGGAAGGTCTGTACTGTGGGAGTGCTGCACTGTCGGATGGTCTGTACGTGGGAGTGCTGCACTGTCAGAGGGTCTATACTGTTGGCGTGCAGCACTATCAGAGGGCCTGTTCTCTGGGAGTGCTGCGGTGTTGGAGGATCTATACTGTGGGAGTGTGGCACTGTCGGAGGGTCTGTACTGTTGGAGTACTGCACTGTCGGAGGGTCTATATTGTGGGAGTGCTGCACTGTCGGATGGACTGTTCTCTGGGAGTGCTGCACTGTCGGTGTGTCTGTACAGTGGGAGTGCTGCACAGTCAGAGGGTCTGTACTGTGGGAGTGCTGCACTGTCGGAGGGTCTATGCTGTGTGATTGCTGCACTGTCGGACGGTCTGTACTGTTGGAGTGCTGCACTGTCAGAGGGACTATGCTGTTGGAGTGCTACACTGTCAGAGGGTCTATACTGTTGGAGTGCTGCACTGTCGGAGGGTCTATACTGTTGGAGTGCTGCACTGTCGGAGGGACTGTTCTCTGGGATTGCTGCACTGTCAGAGGGTCTATAAGGTGGGAGTGCTGCACTATCGGAGGGTCTGTACCGTGGGAGTGCTGCACTGTCGGACGGTCTATACAGTGGGAGTGCTGCACTGTCGAAGGGTCTATACTGTGGGAGTGCTGCACTGTCAGAGGGTCCATACTGTGGGAGTGCTGCACTGTCAGAGGGACTGTTCTCTGGGAGTGCTGGACTGTCAGAGGGTCTATACTGTGGGAGTGCTGCACTGTCAGAGGGTCTGTACTGTGGGAGTGCTGCACTAAGAGACGGTTTCTACTGTGGGAGTGCTGCAGTGTCTGAGGGTCTACACTGTTGGAGTGCTGCACTGTCAGAGGTTCTATACTGTTGGTGTGCTGCACTGTCGGAGGGTCTGTACTGTGGGAGTGCTGCACTGTCGGAGGGTCTGTACTGTGGGAGTGCTGCACAGTCAGAGGGTCTGTACTGTGGGAGTGTTGCACTGTCAGAGGGTAATACAGTGGGAGTGCTGCACTATCAGAGGGTCTATACTGTGGGAGCGCTGCACTGTCAGAGGGTCTGTACAGTGGGAGTGCTTCACTGTCAGAGGGTCTATACTGTGGGATTGCTGCACTGTCGGAGGGTCTACACTGTTGGAGTGCTGCACTGTCAGAGGGTCTATACTGTGGGAGTGCTGCACTGTCGCAGGGTCTGTTCTCTGGGAGTGCTGCACTGTCGCAGGGTCTGTTCTTTGGGAGTGCTGCACTGTCGGAGGGTCTGTTCTCTGGGAGTGCTGCACTGCCGGAGGGTCTATACTCTTGGAGCGCTGTAGTTTACAGGAAGAGTGTTGCTGGAAAAGCACAGCTGGTCAGGCAGCATCCGAAGAGCAGGAGAATCGTTGTTTCAAGCATGAGCTCTTCCTGTCTGAAATGTCGACTCTCCTGCTCCTTAAATGATGCCTGGCCTGCTGAGCTTTTCCAGTACTACACTCTTTTACTCTGATCTCCAGCATCTGCAGTCCTCACTTTCTCCCTGTAGTTCAGATGAAGCAGGGTTCCAGATGTAATTTGCAATAGATGTAAAAGACCAGAACTGCAATTGTAGAAGAGCAGGAAGATCCCTGGTCAATAATTATTCACCAACGAACATCATATACCTGTACATAATAAATAGAAACCAAGAAGTTTTTGTTGCAAACGTTTCGTCCCCTGGCTAGGCGACATCATCAGTGCTTAGGAGCCTCCTGCGAAGCGCTTCTTTGATGTTTCCTCCGGTGTTTATAGTGGTCTGTCCCTGCCGCTTCCGGTTGTCAGATTCAGCTGTCCGCTGTAGTGGTTGGTATATTGGGTCCAGGTCGATGTGTTTGTTGATGGAGTTTGTGGATGAATGCCATGCCTCTAGGAATTCCCTGGCTGTTCTCTGTCTGGCTTGCCCTATGATAGTAGTGTTGTCCCAGTCGAATTCATGTTGCTTGTTGTCTGCGTGTGTGGCTACTAAGGATAGCTGGTCGTGTCGTTTCGTGGCTAGTTGATGTTCATGTATGTGGATTGTTAGCTGTCTTCCTGTTTGTCCTGTATAGTGTTTTGTGCAGTCCTTGCATGGGATTTTGTACACTACATTCGTCTTGCTCATGTTGGGTATCGGGTCCTTCGTTCTGGTGAGTTGTTGTCTGAGCGTGGCTGTTGATTTGTGTGCCGTTATGAGTCCTAGGGGTCGTAGTAGTCTGGCAGTCAGTTCCGAGATGCTCCTGATGTATGGTAGTGTGGCTAGTCCTTTTGGTTGTGGTATGTCCTCGTTCCATTGTCTTTCTCTTAGGCATCTGTTGATGAAGTTGCGCGGGTGTCCGTTTTTGGCGAATACCTTGTATAGGTGTTCCTCTTCTTCTTTTTGCAGTCCTGGTGTACTGCAGTGTGTTGTGGCCCTTTTGAATAGTGTCCTGATGCAGCTTCATTTGTGTGTGTTGGGGTGGTTACTTTCATAGTTTAGGACTTGGTCTGTGTGTGTGGCTTTCCTTGTAGTGAATTCTCCATTCGGTGTTCTCTGTACCCTCACGTCTAGGAATGGGAGTTGGTTGTCCTTTTTTTCCTCTCTAGTGAATCGGATTCCTGTGAGTGTGGAGTTGATGATCCGGTGTGTTTTTTCTATTTCTGTGTTTTTAATGATTACAAACGTGTCATCGACATATCTGACCCAGAGTTTGGGTTGAATCATCAACGCCACACTCACAGGAATCCGATTCACGAGAGAAGAAGAAAAGGATAGCCAACTCCCATTCCTAGACGTGAGGGTACAGAGAACACCAAATGGAGAATTCACTACAAGGGTATACAGGAAAGCCACACACACAGACCAAGTCCTAAACTATGAAAGTAACCACCCCAACACACACAAACAAAGCTGCATCAGGACACTATTCAAAAGGGCCACAACACACTGCAGTACACCAGGACTGCAAAAAGAAGAAGAGGAACACCTATACAAGGTATTCGACAAAAACGGATACCCGCGCAACTTCATCAGCAGATGCCTAAGAGAAAGACAATGGAACGAGGACATACCACAACCAAAAGGACTAGCCACACTACCATACATCAGGAGCATCTCGGAACTGACTGCCAGACTACTACGACCCCTAGGACTCATAACGGCACACAAATCAACAGCCACGCTCAGACAACAACTCACCAGAATGAAGGACCCGATACCCAACATGAGCAAAACTAATGTAGTGTACAAAATCCCATGCAAGGACTGCACAAAACACTATATAGGACAAACAGGAAGACAGCTAACAATCCACATACATGAACATCAACTAACCACGAAACGACACGACCAGTTATCCTTAGTAGCCACACACGCAGACAACAAGCAACATGAATTCGACTGGGACAACACTACTATCATAGGGCAAGCCAGACAGAGAACAGCCAGGGAATTCCTAGAGGCATGGCACTCATCCACAAACTCCATCAACAAACACATCGACCTGGACCCAATATACCGGCCACTACAGCGGACAGCTGAATCTGACAACCGGAAGCGGCAGGGACAGACCACTATAAACACCGGAGGAAACATCAAAGAAGCGCTTCGCAGGAGGCTCCCAAGCACTGATGATGTCGCCTAGACAGGGGACGAAACGTTTGCAACAAAAACTTCCAGCTCGGCGAACAGAACCACAGCAACGAGCACCCGAGCTACACGGTGGCACAGTGGTTAGCATTGCTGCCTCACAGCGCCAGAGACCCGGGTTCAATTCCCGCCTCAGGCGACTGACTGTGTGGAGTTTGCACATTCTCCCCGTGTCTGCGTGGGTTTCCTCCGGGTGCTCCGGTTTCCTCCCACAGTCCAAAAGATGTGCAGGGTCAGGTGAATTGACCATACTAAATTGCCCGTAGTGTTAGGTAAGGGGTAAATGTAAGGGTATGGGTGGGTTTCGCTTCGGCGGGTCGGTGTGGACTTGTTGGGCCGAAGGGCCTGTTTCCACACTGTAATCTAATCTAAAAAAAAAAAAAATCTTCTCACAAACTTAGAAACCAAGAAACCTGCCGAAGCTGTAAATCAGAAACAAAAACAACAATTGTTGGAAAAGCTCAGCAAGTTCTGAGGAAGGGTCAGCAGACCCGAAACATTAACTCTGACTTCTCTTCATAGATGCTGCCAGACCTGCTAAACTTTTCCAGAAATTTCAGTTTTAGTTTCTAATCGTAAACAGAATTATCATCTTATCAATTAATTTTCACATTGCTGCTAGTGTTTGAAATTTGGTGCCTGTATTTCCTACTTTACTGAACGTCAAAGAACTCATTGTCCAGACAGTGATTTGGGACATCTGATCGTTGTGAAAAGTCCAAGTAAATTCACATCTTTTCTTTCCACGGGTAACTTGCATCTCTCTTTGACTCTGCTCAGTATCTCCTCTCCCTTTAATTCCAGTATTCTCATTCATAACACAGGATCGAAGGTTAAACAGGCAGGCGTTCTGACACCTGATGTAATGGTGCTGGACTGGCTTTCAGGAAGCTGCCCAACACATTTTCAGCTTGTTTTCCTCCCGCATTCCATAAGCACCAGACATTGATGGAGAAAATCCAGTCCATAGTTTCTGCAGCTTGGGATTCAGTAACGAGGAGCGTCAATTGAATGTTATTTCAACAGTGTGGAGAGAACAGGAAATCATCATTTCCGCAACCAAAGCATTTTGGAATATTTTTCATAAAACATGGTTGAAGGAGACAGGGATAATAAAACAGAGAGTTATAAAGGAATATTAAGAGAGAACAGGATGGTGAGTTTGGTTTGGGATTGATACAGGGCTCTTGGGAGGAAGTTGGTCAGTGGAATTAGTTTAGGGATTGAGACAGAGCAATGGGGAAAGAGTGGGGCAGTGGGATTAGTTTGCAGATTGATACTAGGCTAAGGGGAGAGGGCTGGGTAGTGGGATTAGTTTGGGATTGAGATAGGACGATGGGGAGAGAATGGGGCAGTGAAATTAGTTTGGGGATTGATACAAGATTATGGGGAGATAGTGGGGCAGTGGGTTTAATTCAGGACTGATACAGGGATATGAGGAGAGAGCAGGGCAGTGGGGCTAATTCTGGACTGATACAGGGATATGAGGAGAGAGCAGGGCAGTGGTACTAATTCAGGACTGATACAGGGATATGAGGAGAGAGCAGGGTAGTGGTACTAATTCAGGACTGATACAGGGATATGAGGAGAGAGCAGGGCAGTGGTACTAATTCAGGACTGATACAGGGATATGAGGAGAGAGCAGGGTAGTGGTACTAATTCAGGACTGATATCGGGATATGAGGAGAGAGCAGGGCAGTGGTACTAATTCAGGACTGATATAGGGATATGAGGAGGGAGCAGGGTAGTGGTACTAATTCAGGACTGATATCGGGATATGAGGAGAGAGCAGGGTAGTGGTACTAATTCAGGACTGATATCGGGATATGAGGAGAGAGCAGGGTAGTGGTACTAATTCAGGACTGATACAGGGATATGAGGAGAGAGCAGGGTAGTGGTACTAATTCAGGACTGATATCGGGATATGAGGAGAGAGCAGGGCAGTGGTACTAATTCAGGACTGATATCGGGATATGAGGAGAGAGCAGGGTAGTGGTACTAATTCAGGACTGATATCGGGATATGAGGAGAGAGCAGGGTAGTGGTACTAATTCAGGACTGATATCGGGATATGAGGAGAGAGCAGGGTAGTGGTACTAATTCAGGACTGATACAGGGATATGAGGAGAGAGCAGGGTAGTGGTACTAATTCAGGACTGATATCGGGATATGAGGAGAGAGCAGGGCAGTGGTACTAATTCAGGACTGATACAGGGATATGAGGAGGGAGCAGGGCAGTTGGACTAATTCTGGACTGATACAGGGATATGAGGAGAGAGCAGGGTAGTGGTACTAATTCAGGACTGATATCGGGATATGAGGAGAGAGCAGGGTAGTGGTACTAATTCAGGACTGAAATAGGGATATGAGGAGGGAGCAGGGCAGTGGGACTAATTCAGGACTGATACAGGGATATGAGGAGAGAGCAGGGCAGTGGTACTAATTCAGGACTGATATAGGGATATGAGGAGGGAGCAGGGTAGTGGTACTAATTCAGGACTGATATCGGGATATGAGGAGAGAGCAGGGTAGTGGTACTAATTCAGGACTGATATCGGGATATGAGGAGAGAGCAGGGTAGTGGTACTAATTCAGGACTGATATCGGGATATGAGGAGAGAGCAGGGCAGTGGTACTAATTCAGGACTGATATCGGGATATGAGGAGAGAGCAGGGTAGTGGTACTAATTCAGGACTGATATCGGGATATGAGGAGAGAGCAGGGTAGTGGTACTAATTCAGGACTGATATCGGGATATGAGGAGAGAGCAGGGTAGTGGTACTAATTCAGGACTGATACAGGGATATGAGGAGAGAGCAGGGTAGTGGTACTAATTCAGGACTGATACAGGGATATGGGGAGAGAGCAGGGCAGTGGTACTAATTCAGGACTGATACAGGGATATGAGGAGGGAGCAGGGCAGTGGGACTAATTCTGGACTGATACAGGGATATGAGGAGAGAGCAGGGTAGTGGTACTAATTCAGGACTGATATCGGGATATGAGGAGAGAGCAGGGCAGTGGTACTAATTCAGGACTGATATCGGGATATGAGGAGAGAGCAGGGTAGTGGTACTAATTCAGGACTGATACAGGGATATGAGGAGAGAGCAGTGTAGTGGTACTAATTCAGGACTGATACAGGGATATGAGGAGGGAGCAGGGCAGTGGGACTAATTCTGGACTGATACAGGGATATGAGGAGAGAGCAGGGTAGTGGTACTAATTCAGGACTGATATCGGGATATGAGGAGAGAGCAGGGCAGTGGTACTAATTCAGGACTGATATCGGGATATGAGGAGAGAGCAGGGTAGTGGTACTAATTCAGGACTGATATCGGGATATGAGGAGAGAGCAGGGTAGTGGTACTAATTCAGGACTGATACAGGGATATGAGGAGAGAGCAGGGTAGTGGTACTAATTCAGGACTGATACAGGGATATGGGGAGAGAGCAGGGCAGTGGTACTAATTCAGGACTGATACAGGGATATGAGGAGGGAGCAGGGCAGTGGGACTAATTCTGGACTGATACAGGGATATGAGGAGAGAGCAGGGTAGTGGTACTAATTCAGGACTGATATCGGGATATGAGGAGAGAGCAGGGCAGTGGTACTAATTCAGGACTGAAATAGGGATATGAGGAGGGAGCAGGGCAGTGGGACTAATTCAGGACTGATACAGGGATATGAGGAGAGAGTAGGGTAGTGGTACTAATTCAGGACTGATATCGGGATATGAGGAGAGAGCAGGGTAGTGGTACTAATTCAGGACTGATATCGGGATATGAGGAGAGAGCAGGGTAGTGGTACTAATTCAGGACTGATATCGGGATATGAGGAGAGAGCAGGGTAGTGGTACTAATTCAGGACTGATATCGGGATATGAGGAGAGAGCAGGGCAGTGGTACTAATTCAGGACTGATACAGGGATATGAGGAGGGAGCAGGGCAGTGGGACTAATTCTGGACTGATACAGGGATATGAGGAGAGAGCAGGGTAGTGGTACTAATTCAGGACTGATATCGGGATATGAGGAGAGAGCAGGGCAGTGGTACTAATTCAGGACTGAAATAGGGATATGAGGAGAAAGCAGGGCAGTGGGACTAATTCAGGACTGATACAGGGATATGAGGAGAGAGTAGGGTAGTGGTACTAATTCAGGACTGATATCGGGATATGAGGAGAGAGCAGGGTAGTGGTACTAATTCAGGACTGATATCGGGATATGTGGAGAGAGCAGGGTAGTGGTACTAATTCAGGACTGATATCGGGATATGAGGAGAGAGCAGGGTAGTGGTACTAATTCAGGACTGATACAGGGATATGAGGAGAGAGCAGGGTAGTGGTACTAATTCAGGACTGATATCGGGATATGAGGAGAGAGCAGGGCAGTGGTACTAATTCAGGACTGATACAGGGATATGAGGAGGGAGCAGGGCAGTGGGATTAATTCTGGACTGATACAGGGATATGAGGAGAGAGCAGGGTAGTGGTACTAATTCAGGACTGATATCGGGATATGAGGAGAGAGCAGGGCAGTGGTACTAATTCAGGACTGATATCGGGATATGAGGAGAGAGCAGGGCAGTGGTACTAATTCAGGACTGATACAGGGATATGAGGAGAGAGTAGGGTAGTGGTACTAATTCAGGACTGATATCGGGATATGAGGAGAGAGCAGGGTAGTGGTACTAATTCAGGACTGATATCGGGATATGTGGAGAGAGCAGGGTAGTGGTACTAATTCAGGACTGATATCGGGATATGAGGAGAGAGCAGGGTAGTGGTACTAATTCAGGACTGATACAGGGATATGAGGAGGGAGCAGGGCAGTGGGACTAATTCTGTGATTGATATAGGGCTATGGGGAGGGACCAGTGGGACTAATTCTTTGATTGATATAGGGATATGGGGAAAGCACGGGGAATTGCGATTAATTTGGATATTCATAGCGGGCTCTGGTGAGAGTGCGGGGCAGTGGGATGAGTTAGAGGATTGATACAGGACCATAGGGAGAGAATGGGGCAGTGGGTTTAGTTTGGGGATTGATTCTACTACATCACCGCACCCTCACTTTTGGCAGCGTAATACCCTGACCAATCAGAGTCAACTTGCATAGTTTAAAGCTTAAACAAACCTGGGTGAGAACTGTCAATCACTGTTAGTTAATTCACTTATGGGACATGAGCATCATTGGCTGGGCAACATTTATTACCCATCCCTAGTTGCCCTTTGAGAAGGTGGGTTTGAGCTGCCTTCTTGAACCGTTATAGTCCATGTGCTTTGTCCTGTTCACTCTGGCCCCGCTCAGTTCTAGCCTTTGAATTCTTGACCTATCACCTTTCTTATTTTCCAGTATCTACTTCCCTGTCATCTGTGTCTCTGCATAGCTTCCCATCCTATTTTAATTTAAACCCTTCCCAGCTCCATTCACAGTTATATCCCCTCAGACATTAAGCCTGGTCTTAGGGAGGAAATTCCGATGTTTGTTTTCTGCCCCTTGATGTTTCTAAGCTCAAGCCATACAGATTCTCCTTCAGCAGGGAATCGTGCCCTTAGGGAGGGAATCCCAGCATTTTGACCCAGTGACACTGAAGGAATGTAAGTCAGGATGATGAGTGGCTTAGGGGGGAATTGCCGGGGGTGGTGTTCCCATATATCTGCTGCTCTTGTCCTTGTGAATGGAAGTGGTGATGGGTTTGGAATGTCTGAGGAACTTTGGTGAATTTCTGCGGTGCATCTTGTAGATGGTACACACTGCTGTTACTGAGCATTCGTGATGGAGGGAGAGGATGCTTATGGATTTGATGTCAATCAAGTGAGTTGCTTTGTCTTGGATGTTGTCGAGCTTCTTGAATGTTATTGGGGCTGTACCCATCCAGGCAAGTGAGGGGTATGCCATCACATTCCCGACTTGTGTCCTGAAGTTGATGGACAGAATTTGGGGAGTCAGGCCGTGTATTCGTCACCACAATATTCCTAGCCTCTGGCCTGCTCCTGCTGCCACTGTGCTTATGTGGTGAGTCCAGTTGAGTTTCTGTAAATGGTAACCCCAAGGATGTTGGTAGTGGGAGATTCAGTGGTGGTAACACTGTTGAATGTGATAATGAGGCTGCGAGCATGGAGCAGAGGATCCGGAGGGAGAACCATTTCTGAGGCTTTGGATTTGTTGTTGGTAGTGGTTGTCCTGGTCAGGTCCAACTTGTGTTCGTTTGAATGTAGCCCGGAGTCCATGTGGGATCAGTCGGTTCCATTGGCAGGTGCTGAGGAAGGAGATGTGGCTGTGGTAGTGGGTCTGCTTCAGGGCGTGGCTGAAGAGCTTCAGGGCATGTGCATACCTCTAAACTCGGGAACAGGTTGTCTCCTGTGCCTGGTCTGAATAGTCACATCCAATCGAACAGTTGGTGAAGAACCATTGGTGGAGGACGGCAGGTCAAGTGTGTAAAACCACTTTGGATACTTATGGGGAGAAAGTAGGACCTCAAAGGGAGTGATCTTGGGATTACCATCAATGCTGCCTGCTGGTCAGAGTAGAAATAGCAGGATATATCAGAGGAACACATGCCTGGAAAGATGCTACATGGAGGAGAGTTCCAGTCTGGTGTAAAGATAATATAGGAAGTGCAGTCAAACTCTGGCTAACAGGGGAAATTAGATTCAAGAATATGAATTGGCTAAAATAAAAAACAGACCTGAGGATTGGGAACAGTTTAGATTCAAGCAAGAACAAACAAACCATTAGTAAAATCTTTGGTATGTTTGTGAAGACAAAATGCTTAGGTCCCCTAAATTCAGAAACAGGGGAATTTATACATTTATAATTGGGAAGCAAAGAGATGGCAAGTAAATTCAATGCAGATTTTGGTTCTGCCTTCACAGAGAAGATATAAATGACATCACTAACATATTGCTTAATGGAAAGGAGGAATTGAAATAAAGTAATTCATCAGGAAATGGTTTTGGAGAAATTAATGGGATTAAAGGCAGACAAATCTGCAGGGGTTCCCCTGATAAACTTCATCCCGAGGACTTCAGGAAGTGGCCCTAAAAAAAGCAGATGCATTGCTGGTCAGTCATCATCCAAAATTCTATAGGCTCTGGAAATGTTTCTATGGATTGGAGAGTAGCTAATGCAACCCCACTATTTTAAAAAGGAGGTACAGAAAAATGGCAAATTATAGACTAATCAATCTGACATTGGTCTTGGGAAAAGTGCTAGAGACCATTTTTTTTATCAGAGAACGTGGAAGCCAATGGCAGGATCAGACAGAGCCAGCAGGGATTTATGAAAGGGAAGTTGGTTTTGACAAAACTGCCTGAAATGTTTGAGGATGCAATGTGTAAAGTGGATAAGAGGAAGTGGTTAATGTAGTTTTCTTGGATTTTCAAAAGGTTTTCAATAAAGTCCCATATGAGAAAATAAAAGAGCGTTTGTTAGGAGATTACATACTGAAATGGATTGAGAACTGTTTGGCAGACAGGGAGCAAAGTGTAGGAATAGAACATAGAACAATACAGCATAGAACAGGCCCTTCGACCCACGATGTTGTGCTGAACATTTGTCCTAGCTTAAGCACCTATCCATGTACCTATCCAATTGCCGCTTAAAGGTCACCAATGATTCTGACTCTGCCACTCCCACAGGCAGCGCATTCCATGCCCCCACCACTCTCTGGGTAAAGAACCTACCCCTGACATCCCCCCTATACCTTCCACCCTTCACCTTAAATTTATGTCCCCTTGTAACACTCTGTTGTACCCGGGGAAAAAGTCTCTGACTGTCGACTCTGTCTATTCCCCTGATCATCTTATAAACCTCCATCAAGTCACCCCTAGGCCATTCCAATGAGAAAAGGCCTAGCACTCTCAACCTATCCTCGTACGACCTATTCTCCATTCCAGGCAACATCCTGGTAAATCTCCTCTGCACCCTCTCCAAAGCTTCCACATCTTTCCTAAAGTGAGGCGACCAGAACTGCACACAGTATTCCAAATGTAGCCTTACCAAGGTCCTGTACAGCTGCAACATCACCTCACGACTCTTGAATTCAATCCCTCTGCTAATGAACGCTAATACACCATAGGCCTTCTTATAAGCTCTATCCACCTGAGTGGCAACTTTCAAAGATCTATGAACATAGACCCCAAGATCCCTCTGCTCCTCCACCTTACTAAGAACCCTACCGTTAACCCTGTATTCCGCATTCTTATTTGTCCTTCCAAAATGGACAACCTCACACTTGGCAGGGTTGAACTCCATCTGCCACTCCTCAGCCCAGCTCTGCATCATATCTAAGTCCCTTTGCAGCCGACAACAGCCCTCCTCACTATCCACAACTCCACCAATCTTCGTATTGTCTGCAAATTTACTGACCCACCCTTCGACTCCCTCTTCCAAGTCATTAATAAAAATTACAAACAGCAGAGGACCCAGAACTGATCCCTGCGGAACTCCACTTGTAACTGGGCTCCAGGCTGAATATTTACCATCTACCACCACTTTCTGACTTCAACCGGTTAGCCAGTTCTCTATCCAACTGGCCAAACTTCCCACTATCCCATGCGTCCTGACTTTCCGCATAAGCCTACCATGGGGAACCTTGTCAAAAGCCTTACTGAAATCCATGTATACTACATCCACTGCTCTACCCTCATCCACGGGTCACCTCCTCAAAGAATTCAATAAGACTTGTAAGGCAAGACCTATCCCTCACAAATCCGTGCTGGCTGTCCCTAATCAAGCAGTGTCTTTCCAGATACTTTGCCTACCACCGAAGTAAGACTAACTGGCCTGTAATTCCCGGGGTTATCCCTATTCCCTTTTTTGAACAGGGGCAGAACATTCGCCATTCTCCAGTCCCCTGACACCACCCCCGTTGACAGTGAAGACGAAAAGATCATTGCCAATGGCTCTGCAATTTCCTCTCTTGCTACCCACATAATCCTAGGATATATCCTGTCAGGCCCGGGGGACTTGTCTATCCTCAAGTTTTTCAAAATGCCCAACACATCTTCCTTCCTAACAAGTACCTCCTCTAGCTTACCAGTCCGTTTCACACTCTCCTGTTCAACAATACGGTCCCTCTCATTTGTAAATACTGAAGAAAAGTACTCATTCAAGACCTCTCCTATCTCTTCTGACTCAATACACAGTCTCCCACTACTGTCCTTGATCGGACCTACCCTCATTCTCGTCATTCTCATGTTTCTCACATACGCATTAAAGGCCTTGGGGTTATCCTTGATCCTCCCCGCCAAAGATTTTTCATGCCTTCTCTTAGCTCTTCTAATCCCTTTCTTCAGCTCCCTCCTGGCTATCCTGTATCCCTCCAACGCTCTGTCTGAACCTTGTTTCCTTAACCTTATGTAAGCCTCCTTCATCCTCCTTACAAGACATTCAACCTCCCTCGTCAACCAAGTTCTCTCACACGACCATCTCTTTCCTGCCTGACAGGTACAAACATATTAAGGACATGTCGTATCTGTTCCTTGAAAAAGTTCCACATTTCAATGACATCCTTCCCTGACAGCCTATGCTCCCAACTTATGCTCCTCATGGAAAGAATAGCTATGTCTTTTTAGTGAGTAGTGGGCAGCGACTAATGCAGTACCTCAGGGATCAGTGCTCAGTCCCCAGCAATTCCCAATTTATACTAATGACCTAGATGAGGGATCTAAATGCAATATCCCCAAGTTTTCAGATATAAAGCTGGGTGGGAGAGTGAACAGTGAGGAGACTGCAGAGGTGCTTCAGTGTGATTTGGATTAGTTGAGTGAGTGGGCAAATGCATGGCAGGGGTAGTATATGTGGATAAATGTAAGCTTATCCACTTTGGTAGGAAAAACAAGAAGGAAAATTATGATGTGAAATGTGATACATTGGGAAAAGTGGAGAATGGGTGGTGTTGAGGTACAATATGACCTGGGTGCCTTTGTATACCAATTGCTGAAGGTAAGCACAAAAATAGAAATTGTTGGAAAAGCTCAGCGGTTCTGGCATCACCTGTGGAGAGAAATCAGAGCTAACATTTCAGGTCTGGTGATCCTTTCTCTGAACAGTAAGTTGAAAGTAAGTGTGCAGGTGCAGCAGGGGGTGAAGAAAACAAATGTTGGCCTTCATAGTGAGAGGATTGGAGTGCAGGAGCAGGGATGTCTTGCTGAAATTACATAGGGTCTTGTTGAGACAACACCTAGAATACTGTGTGCAGTTTTAATCTCTTTACCTGAGGAAGGATGTTATGTTTATGGAGGGAGTGCAGCAAACACTTACTAGATTGATCCCTCAGATGACAGGTCTGACTGGATCGGTTATAGAGTCATACAGTCATAGAGATGTACAGAATGGAAACAGACCCTTCAGTCCAACCTGTCCACACCGACCAGATATCCCAACCCAATCTAGTCCCACCTGCCAGCACCCGGCCTATATCCCTCCAAACCCTTCCTATTCATATACCCATCCCAATGCCTCTTAAATGTTGTAATTGTACCAGCCTTCACCACTTTCTCTGGCAGCTCATTCCATACACGTACCACCCTCTGAGTGAAAAAGTTGCCCCTTAGGTCTCTTTTATATCTTTCCCCTCTCACCCTAAACCTATACCCTCTAGTTCTGGACTCCCCAACCCCAGGGAAAAGACTTTGCCTATTTACCCTATCCATGCCCCTTATAATTTTGTAAACCTCTATAAGGTCACCCCTTAGCCTTCAACGGTCCAGGGAAAACAGCCCCAGCCTGTTCAGCCTCTCCATGTAGCTCAGATCCTCCAACCCTGGCAACATCCTTGTAAATCTTTTCTGAACCCTTTCAGGTTTCACAACATCTTTCCGATAGGAATGAGACCAGAATTGCACGCAATATTCCAACAGTGGCCTAACCCATGTCCTGCACTGCCGCAACATGACCTCCCAACTCCTGTACTCAATACTCTGACCAATAAAGGAAAGCATACCAAACGCCTTCTTCACTATCCTATCTACCTGCGACTCCACTTTCAAGGAGCTATGAACCTACACTCCAAGGTCTCTTTGTTCAGCAACACTCCCTAGGACCTTACCATTAAATGTATAAGTCTTGCTAAGATTTGCTTTCCCAAAATGCTGCACCTCGCATTTATCTGAATTAAACTCCATCTGCCACCTCTCAGCCCATTGGCCCATCTGTTCCAGATCCTGTTGTAATCTGAGGTAACCGTCTTCGCTGTCCATCATACCTCCAATTTTGGTGTCATCTGCAAACTTACTAACTGTACATCTTATGCTCGTATCCAAATCATTTATATAAATGACAAAAAGTAGAGGACCCAGCACCGATCCTTGTGGCACTCCACTGGTCACAGGCCTCCAGTCTGAATAACAACCCTCCACCACCACCCTCTGTCTTCTACCTTTGAGCCAGTTCTGTATCCAAATGGCTAGTTCTCCCTGTATTCCATGAGATCTAACCTTGCTAATCAGTCTCCCATGGGAAACCTTGTCAAACGCCTTACTGAAGTTAGGACTATATTTACCAGAGTTTAGAAAAATGTGGGGGAATCTTATAAAAACTAATACAATTCTAACAGGATTATACCGGGTAACACAGGAAAGATATTCCCAATGACTGGGGAGTCCATAGCCAGGAGTCACAGTCTAAGGGTATGTTTAGGATAATTAGGACAGAGTTGAGGATAACTTTCTTCACCCAGAGAGTGGTGAACCTGTGGAGGGTCTCTGCCACAGAAAATAGGTAAGATCAAAACATTGAAGACAGAAGAAGGATATAGATATAATTCTTAGAGCTAAAGGAATCAAAGGGTATGTCGTAGAAAGGAGGAACAGGGGACTGAGTTGGCTGATCAAGCATGGTCACATTGAATGGCGGAGCAGGCTCAATGGGCTAAATAGTCCTATATTCTATGTTTCTATGTATTATGAAACACTGCAGATAGATCAAGAATGAAAGGAGAGAAAGGCTATCTTTGTCACACTCATGAAGGATGTCATTTGAAACTTTGGTTCAGTGGCAAGGATACAAACAGGGAGAGAAAAGCTGGGAATGCGTTTAGGAGGTGGTAATGTATTCAAGATTTTGGGAGCTATCAAAATTTAGAATTAAACGGGGAGTTAAAGAAAGGAATATGACACAGACTAGGAAAATATGAATGGACCTATGCAGTCACAAGGAGGTTTAACATCAGCACATCACTTGTGGAACACAGACATTGCTGGCTGATCAGCATTTATTGCCTGTCCCTAGTATCAGTCGAATGAACCATCTCTGACCAGCTTCTAATATATTTAGTCATACTATATAAAACTGTACATGATACTCCAGATGAGCTTCCACCAACATCCTGTACAACAGCAGTCAAACACCCTCTGTTTTAATATTCCATTTTCACTAAACATCAACATTGCATTTGTGTATCTTCGCATGATCAACTGCTCAAGGTTTCCTGCTTTAATGATGCTGCAATATTTTTGACCAGTCTCAGATTGAATGTTCTTTTCTTGATTTCTCAGTTGCCGTAGCAACAGGAAGAGTCTGGTGGTCAGCTCCCCATCACCCAGTCTCTCTCGGCCACTCTCACCGCTTTCTGTACCAACAGGTAAGAAAACTGTCTGATCCATTTCAAATCAATGCTATTGTTGTTGTGAAGGCCAGTGCTATTACTGAGGGGAGAGGTTGCTTTGAATTAAGCTCCATACCCTGAATCTTTCTGGAGATCCCTTTGATCAATATTCGAGCCCCAAATATTCTACAATGATATCGATAGTTCCTGTATGAAGTTCACATGGAAACCCTAAAGCCAGCAAATGAATGCTTGGCACAAGGCTGACCAACTGCAGATTTCAAAACAGGGATTTCTCATTGGCCTCTATTGACTCAGTGCTGCCAATGTTTTATTCCAGTTTTCCATTTTTTTTGCGTTGTATGTAGGTTTGCTCGCTGAGCTGGAAGGTTCATTTCCAGACGTTTTGTCACCCTCCTAGGTAACATCTTCAGTGGGCCTCCAGGTGAAGCACTGCTGATAATTCCTGCTTTCTATTTATATGTTTGGGTTTCTTTGGGTTGGTGATGTCATTTCCTGTTCTTTTTCTCAGGGGGTGGTAGATGGGGTCTAGAGTTCCAGTTAGAATGCCATGCTTCTAGGAATTCTCGTGCGTGTCTCTGTTGGGCTTGTCCTAGGATGGATGTGTTGTCCCAGTCGAAGTGGTGTCCTTCCTCATCTATATGTAAGGACACTAGTGAGAGAGGGTCATGTCGTTTTGTGGCTAGTTAGACCCATCTACCACCTTGTAGAACCTTCCAGCTCAGCGAGCAAACCTACATCTAGAACCTCAACCTGAGCCACAAATCTTCTCAAAACTTGCTCTTCTTGGGATGTTCAAAATCACACAACACCAGGTTATAGTCCAATGCGTCTATTTGAAAACACTAGCTTTTGGAGCTCTGCTCCATCATCAGGTGCTCAGAAGACAGGAAGGCCATGGAGGCAGAATCTATAAGGAAAGCATCAAAGAGTCATACAACTTCGGCTAACAAACTGAACACATACAAAATGGCTCTTAGATCTTCAATCAGTTAGAATGGAGATGCATGTTTCGATTGATTAATATGCAAATCCCAGAATTTCTTTCAAGCCACTGCCACAATATAACTTAAGCTGTTACCAATATAAAGGAGGTGACACCTCAGGTCAGACAATGAGGCGTTGTTTGGAGTCTGTCTGTGTCTAAAACTGGAGCCAGACTGATTTTATTTCAAAAGGAGCAGTTCATAAAATGTCACATTGATGGTCATTTAAGAAAGAGTTGGATAGAGCTCTCAAGGATAGTGGAATCAAGGGTTATGGAGATAAGGCAGGAACAGGATACTGATTAAGGATGATCGGCCATGATCATATTGAATGGTGGTGCAGGCTCGAAGGGCAGAATGGCCTACTCCTGCACCTATTGTCTATTGTCTATAAGTTGTGTGCTTTTTGAACAAAATAGAATGTATCTGCAAATACAAATTCACCCCACAGATTTACATGTACGTATGTGTGTGCGTGTGTGTGTGTGTGTGAGAGAGAGAGAGGAAGAGTGGAGAGTTTGTATGTGCGAAGGAAAGAGACAGATTGTGTGTGTGTGTGTGTGTGTGTGTGGGGAGGGGTTGGGGGGGAGGGTGTGTGTGTGAAGGGGGAGAGAACGTGTGTGTGTGAAAGGGCGAGAGAGAGTGTGTATGTGTGTGTGTGAAGGGGGAAAGAGAGTGTGTTTGTGTGAAGGGGGAGAGAGAGAGTGTATGTGTGTATGTATGTGTGTGTATGTATGTATGTATGTGAAGGGGGAGAGAGTGTGTGTGTGTATGCGAAGGGGGAGAGAGTGTGTGTATGTGTATGTGAAGGGGGGAGAGTGTGTGTGTGTGTATGTGAAGGGGGGAGAGAGTGTGTGTGTGTATGTGAAGGGGGGAGAGAGTGTGTGTGTGTGTATGTTAAAGGGGGAGAGAGTGTGTGTGTATGTGTGTGAAGGGGGAGAGAGAGAGAGTGTGTTTGTGTGTGTATGTGAAGGGCGAGAGAAAGTGTGTATGCGTGTGTGTATGTGAAGGGCGAGAGAGTGTGTGTGTGTGAAGGGGAGAGAGTGTGTGTGTGTGTGAAGGGGGGAGAGAGTGTGTGTGTGTATGTGATGGGGGGAGAGAGTGTGTTTGTGTGTATGTGTGAAAGGGGGAGAGAGTGTGTTTGTGTGTGTGTGAAGGGGAGAGAGAGAGTGTGTGTGTGAAAGGGAAAGAGAGTGTGTTTGTGTGTGTGAAGGGGGAGAGAGAGAGTGTGTGTGTGAAGGGGGAAGAGTGTGTGTGTGTGTGTATGTGAAGGGGGAGAGAGTGTGTGTGTGTATGTGAAGGGGAGAGAGAGTGTGTGTGTGTATGTGATGGGGGGAGAGAGTGTGTTTGTGTGTATGTGTGAAAGGGGGAGAGAGTGTGTTTGTGTGTGCGTGAAGGGGGAGAGAGAGAGTGTGTGTGTGTGTGTGTATGTGAAGGGCAAGAGGGAGTGTGTGTGTGTGTGTGTGTGAAGGGGAGAGAGTGTGTGTTTGTGTGTGTGTGAAGAGGGAGAGAGTGTGTGTGTGAAGAGGGAGAGAGTGTGTGTGTGAAGAGGGAGAGAGTGTGTGTGTGAAGGGAAGAGAGAGTGAGTGTGTGTGAAGGGGTGAGAGAGTGTGTGTGTGTGTGAAGGGGGAGAGAGTGTGTTTGTGTATGTGTGAAGGGGGAGAGAGAGTGTGTGTGCGCATGTGTGTATGTGTGAAGGGGGAGTTAGTGTGTGTGTGTGAAGGGGAGAGAGTGTGTGTGTGAAAGGGAGAGAGTGTGTGTGCGTGTGTGAGAAGGGGGAGAGAGAGAGTGTGTGCATGTGTGTGCATCGTGCATGTGTGAAGGGGGAGTTAGTGTGTGTGTGAATGGGAGAGAGTGTGTGTGAGAAAGGGAGAGAGTGTATATGAAGGGGAGAGAGAGTATGTGTGTGCATGTATGTGTGTGAAGGGGGCAGGTATTGTGCATGTGTGAGTGTGTGAAGGGGAGAGAGAGTGTGCGCGTGCATGTGTGTGTGTGTGCGCTAAGGGGGGAGAGTGTGTGTGTATGAAGGGGGAGAGAGAATGTGTGTGTGAAGGGGAGAGTGTGTATGTGTCTGTGAAGGGGAGAGAGAAGGATGTGTGTGTGTGTGTGTGTGAAGGGAGGGAGAGAGAGTGTGTATGTGTGTGTGTGTACGGGGGGGAAGGGGTGGAGAGAGAGTGTGAGTGTGAAGGGGAGAGAGAGAGCGTGTATGTGTGTGTGTGTATGTGTGTATGTGTGAAGGGGAGAGAGTGTGTGTGAGAAAGGGAGAGAGTGTGTATGAAGGGGAGAGAGAGTGTGTGTGTGCATGTGTGTGTGTGAGGGGGTGTTAGTGTGCATGTGTGAGTGTGTGAAGGGGAGAGAGTGTGTGTCAAAGGGAGAGAGAGTGTGTGTGTGATGGGGCAGTTTGTGTGCATGTGTGAGTGTGTGAAGGGAAGAGAGTGTGTGTGAAGGGGAGAGAGTGCGTGTGAGTGTGTGTATGTCTGTGAAGGGGAGAGAGTGTGTGTGTGTGTGTGAAATGGGAGAGAGGGTGTGTGTGTGAAATGGGAGAGAGGGCGTGTGTCTGTGAAGGGGGAGAGAGAGTGTGTGTGTGAAGGGGAGAGAGTGAGTGTGAGTGTGTGTATGTTTGTGAAGGGGAGAGAGTGTGTGTCTGTGTGTGTGAAATGGGAGAGAGTGTGTGTGTGTGAAGGAAAGAGAGTGTGTGTGTAAAGGGGAGAGAGTGAGTGTGTGTGTGTGTCTGTGTGAAATGGGAGAGAGGGTGTGTGTCTGTGAAGGGGGAGAGAGAGTGTGTGTGTCTGTGTGTGAGGGGGAGAAAGAGTGTGTGTGTGTGAAGGGGGTGAGAGAGCGTGTGTGGGTGAAGGGGAGAGAGAATGTGTGTGTGTGTGTGAGAGAAAGAGAGAGAAGGGGGGGAGAGAGAGTGTATAGGTGAAGTGGAGAGAGTGTATGTGTGTGTGAGAGAGAGAAGGGGGGAGAGAGAGAGAGTGTGTGTGAAGGGGGGGTGAGAGAGTGTGTGTGTGAAGGGGGAAGAGTGTGTGTATGTATGTATGTGAAAGGGGAGAGAGTGTGTGTGTGGATGCGAAGGGGAGAGAGAGTGTGTGTGTATGTGAAGGGGGGAGAGAGTGTGTTTGTGTGTGTGTGTGAAAGGGGGAGAGAGTGTGTTTGTGTGTGCGTGAAGGGGAGAGAGAGAGAGTGTGTGTGTGTATGTGAAGAGGGGAGAGTGTGTTTGTGTGTGTGTGTGTGAAAGGGGGAGAGAGTGTGTTTGTGTGTGCGTGAAGGGGGAGAGAGAGAGTGTGTGTGTATGTGAAGAGGGGAGAGTGTGTTTGTGTGTGTGTGTGTGAAAGGGGGAGAGTGTGTATGTGTGTGTGTGAAGGGGGAAAGAGAGTGTGTTTGTGTGAAGGGGGAGAGAGAGAGTGTATGTGTGTATGTATGTGTGTGTATGTATGTATGTATGTGAAGGGGGAGAGAGTGTGTGTGTGTATGCGAAGGGGGAGAGAGTGTGTGTATGTGTATGTGAAGGGGGGAGAGTGTGTGTGTGTGTATGTGAAGGGGGGAGAGAGTGTGTGTGTGTATGTGAAGGGGGGAGAGAGTGTGTGTGTGTGTATGTTAAAGGGGGAGAGAGTGTGTGTGTATGTGTGTGAAGGGGGAGAGAGAGAGAGTGTGTTTGTGTGTGTATGTGAAGGGCGAGAGAAAGTGTGTATGCGTGTGTGTATGTGAAGGGCGAGAGAGTGTGTGTGTGTGAAGGGGAGAGAGTGTGTGTGTGTGTGAAGGGGGGAGAGAGTGTGTTTGTGTGTGTGTGAAGGGGAGAGAGAGAGTGTGTGTGTGAAAGGGAAAGAGAGTGTGTTTGTGTGTGTGAAGGGGGAGAGAGAGAGTGTGTGTGTGAAGGGGGAAGAGTGTGTGTGTGTGTGTATGTGAAGGGGGAGAGAGTGTGTGTGTGTATGTGAAGGGGAGAGAGAGTGTGTGTGTGTATGTGATGGGGGGAGAGAGTGTGTTTGTGTGTATGTGTGAAAGGGGGAGAGAGTGTGTTTGTGTGTGCGTGAAGGGGGAGAGAGAGAGTGTGTGTGTGTGTGTGTATGTGAAGGGCAAGAGGGAGTGTGTGTGTGTGTGTGTGTGAAGGGGAGAGAGTGTGTGTTTGTGTGTGTGTGAAGAGGGAGAGAGTGTGTGTGTGAAGAGGGAGAGAGTGTGTGTGTGAAGAGGGAGAGAGTGTGTGTGTGAAGGGAAGAGAGAGTGAGTGTGTGTGAAGGGGTGAGAGAGTGTGTGTGTGTGTGAAGGGGGAGAGAGTGTGTTTGTGTATGTGTGAAGGGGGAGAGAGAGTGTGTGTGCGCATGTGTGTATGTGTGAAGGGGGAGTTAGTGTGTGTGTGTGAAGGGGAGAGAGTGTGTGTGTGAAAGGGAGAGAGTGTGTGTGCGTGTGTGAGAAGGGGGAGAGAGAGAGTGTGTGCATGTGTGTGCATCGTGCATGTGTGAAGGGGGAGTTAGTGTGTGTGTGAATGGGAGAGAGTGTGTGTGAGAAAGGGAGAGAGTGTATATGAAGGGGAGAGAGAGTATGTGTGTGCATGTATGTGTGTGAAGGGGGCAGGTATTGTGCATGTGTGAGTGTGTGAAGGGGAGAGAGAGTGTGCGCGTGCATGTGTGTGTGTGTGCGCTAAGGGGGGAGAGTGTGTGTGTATGAAGGGGGAGAGAGAATGTGTGTGTGAAGGGGAGAGTGTGTATGTGTCTGTGAAGGGGAGAGAGAAGGATGTGTGTGTGTGTGTGTGTGAAGGGAGGGAGAGAGAGTGTGTATGTGTGTGTGTGTACGGGGGGGAAGGGGTGGAGAGAGAGTGTGAGTGTGAAGGGGAGAGAGAGAGCGTGTATGTGTGTGTGTGTATGTGTGTATGTGTGAAGGGGAGAGAGTGTGTGTGAGAAAGGGAGAGAGTGTGTATGAAGGGGAGAGAGAGTGTGTGTGTGCATGTGTGTGTGTGAGGGGGTGTTAGTGTGCATGTGTGAGTGTGTGAAGGGGAGAGAGTGTGTGTCAAAGGGAGAGAGAGTGTGTGTGTGATGGGGCAGTTTGTGTGCATGTGTGAGTGTGTGAAGGGAAGAGAGTGTGTGTGAAGGGGAGAGAGTGCGTGTGAGTGTGTGTATGTCTGTGAAGGGGAGAGAGTGTGTGTGTGTGTGTGAAATGGGAGAGAGGGTGTGTGTGTGAAATGGGAGAGAGGGCGTGTGTCTGTGAAGGGGGAGAGAGAGTGTGTGTGTGAAGGGGAGAGAGTGAGTGTGAGTGTGTGTATGTTTGTGAAGGGGAGAGAGTGTGTGTCTGTGTGTGTGAAATGGGAGAGAGTGTGTGTGTGTGAAGGAAAGAGAGTGTGTGTGTAAAGGGGAGAGAGTGAGTGTGTGTGTGTGTCTGTGTGAAATGGGAGAGAGGGTGTGTGTCTGTGAAGGGGGAGAGAGAGTGTGTGTGTCTGTGTGTGAGGGGGAGAAAGAGTGTGTGTGTGTGAAGGGGGTGAGAGAGCGTGTGTGGGTGAAGGGGAGAGAGAATGTGTGTGTGTGTGTGAGAGAAAGAGAGAGAAGGGGGGGAGAGAGAGTGTATAGGTGAAGTGGAGAGAGTGTATGTGTGTGTGAGAGAGAGAAGGGGGGAGAGAGAGAGAGTGTGTGTGAAGGGGGGGTGAGAGAGTGTGTGTGTGAAGGGGGAAGAGTGTGTGTATGTATGTATGTGAAAGGGGAGAGAGTGTGTGTGTGGATGCGAAGGGGAGAGAGAGTGTGTGTGTATGTGAAGGGGGGAGAGAGTGTGTTTGTGTGTGTGTGTGAAAGGGGGAGAGAGTGTGTTTGTGTGTGCGTGAAGGGGAGAGAGAGAGAGTGTGTGTGTGTATGTGAAGAGGGGAGAGTGTGTTTGTGTGTGTGTGTGTGAAAGGGGGAGAGAGTGTGTTTGTGTGTGCGTGAAGGGGGAGAGAGAGAGTGTGTGTGTATGTGAAGAGGGGAGAGTGTGTTTGTGTGTGTGTGTGTGAAAGGGGGAGAGTGTGTTTGTGTGTGTGTGTGTGAAAGGGGGAGAGAGTGTGTTTGTGTGTGCGTGAAGGGGGAGAGAGAGAGTGTGTGTGTATGTGTGAAGAGGGAGAGAGAGTGTGTGTGTGTGAAGAGGGAGAGAGTGTGTGTGTGTGTGAAGGGGGGAGAGAGTGTGTGTGTGTGAAAGGGGAGTTAGTGTGTTTGTGTATGTGTGAAGGGGGAGAGAGAGTGTGTGTGTGTGAAGGGGAGAGAGAGAGAGAGTGTGTGTGTGCATGTGTGTATGTGTGAAGGGGGAGTTAGTGTGTGTGTATGTGTGAAGGGGAGAGAGTGTGTGTGAAAGGGAGAGAGAGTGTGTGTGTGTGAAGGGGCAGTTAGTGTGCATGTGTGAGTGTGTGAAGGGAAGAGAGTGTGTGTGTGAAGGGAAGAGAGTGTGTGTGTGTGTGAAATGGGAGAGAGGGTGTGTGTCTGTGAAGGGGGAGAGAGAGTGTGTGTGAAGGGGAGAGAGTGTGTGTATGTGAAGGGGAGAGAATGTGTGTGTGTGTGTGAAGGGGGGAGAGTGTGTGTGTGTGAAGGGGGAGAGAGAATGTGCGTGTGAAGGGGAGAGTGTGTGTGTCTGTGAAGGGGAGAGAGAAGGATGTGTGTGTGTGTGAAGGGAGGGAGAGTGAGTGTGTATGTGTGTGTATGGGGGGGAAGGGCGGAGAGAGAGTGTGTGTGTGAAGGGGAGAGAGAGTGTGTGTTTGTGTGTGCATCTGTGTATGTGTGAAGGGGAGAGAGTGTGTGTGAGAAAGGGAGAGAGTGTGTATGAAGGGGAGAGAGTGTGTGTGTGTGTGCATGTGTGTGTGTGTGTGAAGGGGAGAGAGAGTGTGTGTGTGCATGTGTGTGTGTGAAGGGGGAGTTAGTGTGTGTGTATGTGTGAAGGGGAGAGAGTGTGTGTGAAAGGGAGAGAGAGTGTGTGTGTGTGTGAAGGGGCAGTTAGTGTGCATGTGTGAGTGTGTGAAGGGAAGAGAGTGTGTGTGTGAAGGGGAGAGAGTGTGTGTGTGTGTGAAATGGGAGAGAGGGTGTGTGTGTGTGAAATGGGAGAGAGGGTGTGTGTCTGTGAAGGGGGAGAGAGAGTGTGTGTGTGAAGGGGAGAGAGTGAGTGTGAGTGTGTGTATGTTTGTGAAGGGTAGAGAGTGTGTGTCTGTGTGTGTGAAATGGGAGAGAGTGTGTGTGTGTGTGAAGGAAAGAGTGTGTGTGTGTGAAGGAAAGAGAGTGTGTGTGTGAAGGGAAGAGAGTGTGTGTGTGTGTAAAGGGGGAGTTAGTGTGTGTGTGTGTCTGTGTGAAATGGGAGAGAGGGTGTGTGTCTGTGTGAAGGGGGAGAGAGAGAGTGTGTGTGTGTGAAGGGGGTAGAGAGAGTATGTGTGAAGGGGAGAAAGAGAGTGTGTGTGTGTGTGTGTGTGAAGAGGGTGAGAGCGTGTGTGGGTGAAGGGGAGAGAGAATGTGTGTGTATGTGAGAGAAAGAGAGAGAACGGGGGGAGAGAGAGTGTATGAGTGAAGGGGAGAGAGTGTATGTGTGTGAGAGAGAGAGAAGGGGGGAGAGAGAGAGTGTGTGTGAAGGGGGAGAAAGAGAGAGAGAGTGTGTGTGTGTGAAGGGGGAAGAGTGTGTGTGTATGTATGTGAAGGGGGAGAGAGTATGTGTGTGTATGTGAAGGGAGGAGAGAGTGTGTTTGTGTGTGTGTGTGAAAGGGGGAGAGAGTGTGTTTGTGTGTGCGTGAAGGGGGAGAGAGAGAGAGTGTGTGTGTGTATGTGAAGGGTGAGAGAGAGAGTGTGTGCGTGTGTGTATGTGAAGGGCGAGAGGGAGTGTGTGTGTGTGTGTGCGTGAAGGGGAGAGAGTGTGTGTTTGTGTGTGTGTGAAGAGGGAGAGAGTGTGTGTGTGTGTGAATGGGGGAGAGAGTGTGTGTGTGTGAAGGGGGAGAGAGAGTGTGTGTGTGTGTGAAGGGGAGAGAGAGAGAGTGTGTGTGCATGTGAGTATGTGTGAAGGGGGAGTTAGTGTGTGTGTGTGAAGGGGAGAGAGTGAGTATGTGAAAGGGAGAGAGTGTGTGTGCGTGTGTGAGAAGGGGGAGAGAGAGAATGTGTGTGAAGGGGAGAGTGTGTGTGTGTGTCTGTGAAGGGGAGAGAGAAGGATGTGTGTGTGTGTGAAGGGTGGGAGAGAGAGTTTGTATGTGTGTGTGTATTGGGGGGGAAGGGGGGAGAGAGAGTGTGTGTGTGAAGGGGAGAGAGAGTGTGTGTGTGTGTGCATGTGTGTATGTGTGAAGGGGAGAGAGTGTGTGTGAGAAAGGGAGAGAGTGTGTATGAAGGGGAGAGAGAGTGTGTGTGTGCATGTGTGTGTGTGAGGGGGTGTTAGTGTGCATGTGTGAGTGTGTGAAGGGGAGAGAGAGTGTGTGCGTGCATTTGTGTGTGTGAAAGGGAGAGAGAGTGTGTGTGTATGTGAAGGGGCAGTTAGTGTGCATGTATGAGTGTGTGAAGGGAAGAGAGTGTGTGTGTGAAGGGGAGAGAGTGTGTGTGAGTGTGTATATGTCTGTGAAGGGGAGAGTGTGTGTGTGTGTGTGAAATGGGAGAGAGGATGTGTGTGTGAAATGGGAGAGAGGGTGTGTGTGTGAAATGGGAGAGAGGGTGTGTGTCTGTGAAGGGGGAGAGAGTGTGTGTGAAGGGAAGAGAGTGTGTGTGTAAAGGGGAGAGAGTGTGTGTGTGTGTGAAATGGAAGAGAGGGTGTGTCTGTGAAGGGGGAGAAAGAGAGTGTGTGTGTGTGAAGGGGGTGAGAGCATGTGTGGCTGAAGGGGAGAGAGAATGTGTATGGGTGAAAGAGAGAGAAGGGGGGGAGAGAGAGTGTATGGGTGAAGGGGAGAGAGTGTATGTCTGAGAGAGAGAGAAGGGGGGAGAGAGAGAGAGTGTGTTTCAAGGGGGGTTGAGAGAGCGTGTGTGGGTGAAGGGGAGAGAGAATATGTGTGTGTGGGTGAAGGGGAGAGACTGTGTGAGTGTGTGAAGGGGATAGAGTGTGTGTGTGTGTGTGAAGGGGAAAGAGTGCATGCGTGCATGTGTGTGTGTGAAGGGGGAGTTAGTGTGTGTGTGTATGTGTGAAGGGGAGAGAGTGTGTGTGTGAAAGGGAGAGAGAGTGTGTGAAGGGGAGAGAGTGTGTGTGTGAAAGGGAGAGAGAGTGTGTGTGTGAAAGGGAGAGAGAGTGTGTGTGTGAAAGAGAGAGAGAGTGTGTGAAGGGGAGAGAGTGTGTGTGTGTGAAAGGGAGAGAGAGTGTGTGAATGGGAGAGAGTGTGTGTGTGTATGTTTGTGAAGGGGAGAGAGAGTATGTGTGTCTGTGTGAAATGGAAGAGAGGGTGTGTGTGTGTGTCTGTGTGAAATCGGAGATAGAGTGTGTGTCTGTGAAGGGGGAGAGAGAGAGAGAGTGTGTGTTTGTGTGTGTGTATGAGAGAGAGAGGGGGAGAGAGTGTATGTGTGTGGGGGAGAGTGTGTGTGTGTGTATGGGAGAGAGAGGGAGAGAGTGTATGTGTGTGGGGGAGAGAGTGTGTGTGAGAGAGAAAGGGGAGAGAGAGTGTTTGTGTGTGAGAGAGGGAGAGAGAGAGGGGGAGACAGTGTGTGTGTGCGAGAGAGATGGTTAGAGAGAGAGGGGGAGAGCGTGTGTGTGTGAGAGGGGGAGAGAGCGTGTGTGTGTGAAGGGGAGAGAGTGTGGGTATGTGTGTGAAGGGGGGGAGAGAGAGTGTGTGAAGGGAAGAGAGAGTGTGTGAAGGGGGAGTTAGTGTGTATGTGTGAGTGTGTGAAGGGAAGAGAGTGTGTGTGTGAATGGGAGAGAGTGTGTGTGTGTGTGTGAATGTGTGTATGTTTGTGAAGGGGAGAGAGAGTGTGTGTGTCTGTGTGAAGTGGGAGAGAGGGTGTGTGTCTGTGAAGGGGGAGAGAGAGTGTGTGTGTATGTTTGTGAAGGGGAGAGAGTGTGTGTGTGTCTGTGTGAAGTGGGAGAGAGTGTGTGTGTCTGTGTGTGTGAAAGGGAGAGAGAGTGTGTGCGTGAAAGGGGAGTGAGTATGTGTGTGTGTGTGTGAGAGAGCAGGTGGAGAGAGTGTGTGAGAGAGAGGGGGAGAGAGAGTGCGCATGTGAGAGAGAGGGGGAAGAGAGAGAGTGTGTGTGAGAGAGAGTAAGGGGGAGAGAGTGTGTGTGTGTGTGTGTGAGAGAGAGGGAGACAGTGTGTGTGTGTGAGAGAGAGGGTTCGAGGGAGACGGGGAGAGAGTGTGTGTATGTGAGAGTGAGGGGAGAGAGAGTGTGTGTGTGAGAGGGAGGGAAGAGAGAGTGTGCGTGTGTGTGCATGTGTGCATGTGGGAAGGCGGAGTTAGTGTGTGTTTGTGTGAAGGGGAGAGAGTGTGTGTGTGAGAGAAAGGGAGAGAGTGTGTGTGAAGGGGAGAGAGAGTGTGTGTGTGCATGTGTGTGTGAGAAGGGGGAGTTAGTGTGCATGTGTGAGTGTGTGAAGGGGATAGAGTGTGTGTGTGTGTGAAGGGGAGAGAGTGTGTGTTTGTGTGTGTGTGAAGAGGGAGAGAGAGTGTGTGTGTGTGAAGAGGGAGAGAGTGTGTGTGTGTGTGAAGGGGGGAGAGAGTGTGTGTGTGTGAAAGGGGAGTTAGTGTGTTTGTGTATGTGTGAAGGGGGAGAGAGAGTGTGTGTGTGTGAAGGGGAGAGAGAGAGAGAGTGTGTGTGTGCATGTGTGTATGTGTGAAGGGGGAGTTAGTGTGTGTGTATGTGTGAAGGGGAGAGAGTGTGTGTGAAAGGGAGAGAGAGTGTGTGTGTGTGAAGGGGCAGTTAGTGTGCATGTGTGAGTGTGTGAAGGGAAGAGAGTGTGTGTGTGAAGGGAAGAGAGTGTGTGTGTGTGTGAAATGGGAGAGAGGGTGTGTGTCTGTGAAGGGGGAGAGAGAGTGTGTGTGAAGGGGAGAGAGTGTGTGTATGTGAAGGGGAGAGAATGTGTGTGTGTGTGTGAAGGGGGGAGAGTGTGTGTGTGTGAAGGGGGAGAGAGAATGTGTGTGTGAAGGGGAGAGTGTGTGTGTCTGTGAAGGGGAGAGAGAAGGATGTGTGTGTGTGTGTGAAGGGAGGGAGAGTGAGTGTGTATGTGTGTGTATGGGGGGGAAGGGCGGAGAGAGAGTGTGTGTGTGAAGGGGAGAGAGAGTGTGTGTTTGTGTGTGCATCTGTGTATGTGTGAAGGGGAGAGAGTGTGTGTGAGAAAGGGAGAGAGTGTGTATGAAGGGGAGAGAGTGTGTGTGTGTGTGTGAAGGGGAGAGAGAGTGTGTGTGTGCATGTGTGTGTGTGAAGGGGGAGTTAGTGTGTGTGTATGTGTGAAGGGGAGAGAGTGTGTGTGAAAGGGAGAGAGAGTGTGTGTGTGTGTGAAGGGGCAGTTAGTGTGCATGTGTGAGTGTGTGAAGGGAAGAGAGTGTGTGTGTGAAGGGGAGAGAGTGTGTGTGTGTGTGAAATGGGAGAGAGGGTGTGTGTGTGAAATGGGAGAGAGGGTGTGTGTCTGTGAAGGGGGAGAGAGAGTGTGTGTGTGAAGGGGAGAGAGTGAGTGTGAGTGTGTGTATGTTTGTGAAGGGTAGAGAGTGTGTGTCTGTGTGTGTGAAATGGGAGAGAGTGTGTGTGTGTGAAGGAAAGAGTGTGTGTGTGTGAAGGAAAGAGAGTGTGTGTGTGAAGGGAAGAGAGTGTGTGTGTGTGTAAAGGGGGAGTTAGTGTGTGTGTGTGTCTGTGTGAAATGGGAGAGAGGGTGTGTGTCTGTGTGAAGGGGAGAAAGAGAGTGTGTGTGTGTGTGTGTGTGAAGAGGGTGAGAGCGTGTGTGGGTGAAGGGGAGAGAGAATGTGTGTGTATGTGAGAGAAAGAGAGAGAACGGGGGGAGAGAGAGTGTATGAGTGAAGGGGAGAGAGTGTATGTGTGTGAGAGAGAGAGAAGGGGGGAGAGAGAGAGTGTGTGTGAAGGGGGAGAAAGAGAGAGAGAGTGTGTGTGTGTGAAGGGGGAAGAGTGTGTGTGTATGTATGTGAAGGGGGAGAGAGTATGTGTGTGTATGTGAAGGGAGGAGAGAGTGTGTTTGTGTGTGTGTGTGAAAGGGGGAGAGAGTGTGTTTGTGTGTGCGTGAAGGGGGAGAGAGAGAGAGTGTGTGTGTGTATGTGAAGGGTGAGAGAGAGAGTGTGTGCGTGTGTGTATGTGAAGGGCGAGAGGGAGTGTGTGTGTGTGTGTGCGTGAAGGGGAGAGAGTGTGTGTTTGTGTGTGTGTGAAGAGGGAGAGAGTGTGTGTGTGTGTGAATGGGGGAGAGAGTGTGTGTGTGTGAAGGGGGAGAGAGAGTGTGTGTGTGTGTGAAGGGGAGAGAGAGAGAGTGTGTGTGCATGTGAGTATGTGTGAAGGGGGAGTTAGTGTGTGTGTGTGAAGGGGAGAGAGTGAGTATGTGAAAGGGAGAGAGTGTGTGTGCGTGTGTGAGAAGGGGGAGAGAGAGAATGTGTGTGAAGGGGAGAGTGTGTGTGTGTGTCTGTGAAGGGGAGAGAGAAGGATGTGTGTGTGTGTGAAGGGTGGGAGAGAGAGTTTGTATGTGTGTGTGTATTGGGGGGGAAGGGGGGAGAGAGAGTGTGTGTGTGAAGGGGAGAGAGAGTGTGTGTGTGTGTGCATGTGTGTATGTGTGAAGGGGAGAGAGTGTGTGTGAGAAAGGGAGAGAGTGTGTATGAAGGGGAGAGAGAGTGTGTGTGTGCATGTGTGTGTGTGAGGGGGTGTTAGTGTGCATGTGTGAGTGTGTGAAGGGGAGAGAGAGTGTGTGCGTGCATTTGTGTGTGTGAAAGGGAGAGAGAGTGTGTGTGTATGTGAAGGGGCAGTTAGTGTGCATGTATGAGTGTGTGAAGGGAAGAGAGTGTGTGTGTGAAGGGGAGAGAGTGTGTGTGAGTGTGTATATGTCTGTGAAGGGGAGAGTGTGTGTGTGTGTGAAATGGGAGAGAGGATGTGTGTGTGAAATGGGAGAGAGGGTGTGTGTGTGAAATGGGAGAGAGGGTGTGTGTCTGTGAAGGGGGAGAGAGTGTGTGTGAAGGGAAGAGAGTGTGTGTGTAAAGGGGAGAGAGTGTGTGTGTGTGTGAAATGGAAGAGAGGGTGTGTCTGTGAAGGGGGAGAAAGAGAGTGTGTGTGTGTGAAGGGGGTGAGAGCATGTGTGGCTGAAGGGGAGAGAGAATGTGTGTGTGTATGAGAGAAAGAGAGAGAAGGGGGGGAGAGAGAGTGTATGGGTGAAGGGGAGAGAGTGTATGTCTGAGAGAGAGAGAAGGGGGGAGAGAGAGAGAGTGTGTTTCAAGGGGGGTTGAGAGAGCGTGTGTGGGTGAAGGGGAGAGAGAATATGTGTGTGTGGGTGAAGGGGAGAGACTGTGTGAGTGTGTGAAGGGGATAGAGTGTGTGTGTGTGTGTGAAGGGGAAAGAGTGCATGCGTGCATGTGTGTGTGTGAAGGGGGAGTTAGTGTGTGTGTGTATGTGTGAAGGGGAGAGAGTGTGTGTGTGAAAGGGAGAGAGAGTGTGTGAAGGGGAGAGAGTGTGTGTGTGAAAGGGAGAGAGAGTGTGTGTGTGAAAGGGAGAGAGAGTGTGTGTGTGAAAGAGAGAGAGAGTGTGTGAAGGGGAGAGAGTGTGTGTGTGTGAAAGGGAGAGAGAGTGTGTGAATGGGAGAGAGTGTGTGTGTGTATGTTTGTGAAGGGGAGAGAGAGTATGTGTGTCTGTGTGAAATGGAAGAGAGGGTGTGTGTGTGTGTCTGTGTGAAATCGGAGATAGAGTGTGTGTCTGTGAAGGGGGAGAGAGAGAGAGAGTGTGTGTTTGTGTGTGTGTATGAGAGAGAGAGGGGGAGAGAGTGTATGTGTGTGGGGGAGAGTGTGTGTGTGTGTATGGGAGAGAGAGGGAGAGAGTGTATGTGTGTGGGGGAGAGAGTGTGTGTGAGAGAGAAAGGGGAGAGAGAGTGTTTGTGTGTGAGAGAGGGAGAGAGAGAGGGGGAGACAGTGTGTGTGTGCGAGAGAGATGGTTAGAGAGAGAGGGGGAGAGCGTGTGTGTGTGAGAGGGGGAGAGAGCGTGTGTGTGTGAAGGGGAGAGAGTGTGGGTATGTGTGTGAAGGGGGGGAGAGAGAGTGTGTGAAGGGAAGAGAGAGTGTGTGAAGGGGGAGTTAGTGTGTATGTGTGAGTGTGTGAAGGGAAGAGAGTGTGTGTGTGAATGGGAGAGAGTGTGTGTGTGTGTGTGAATGTGTGTATGTTTGTGAAGGGGAGAGAGAGTGTGTGTGTCTGTGTGAAGTGGGAGAGAGGGTGTGTGTCTGTGAAGGGGGAGAGAGAGTGTGTGTGTATGTTTGTGAAGGGGAGAGAGTGTGTGTGTGTCTGTGTGAAGTGGGAGAGAGTGTGTGTGTCTGTGTGTGTGAAAGGGAGAGAGAGTGTGTGCGTGAAAGGGGAGTGAGTATGTGTGTGTGTGTGTGAGAGAGCAGGTGGAGAGAGTGTGTGAGAGAGAGGGGGAGAGAGAGTGCGCATGTGAGAGAGAGGGGGAAGAGAGAGAGTGTGTGTGAGAGAGAGTAAGGGGGAGAGAGTGTGTGTGTGTGTGTGTGAGAGAGAGGGAGACAGTGTGTGTGTGTGAGAGAGAGGGTTCGAGGGAGACGGGGAGAGAGTGTGTGTATGTGAGAGTGAGGGGAGAGAGAGTGTGTGTGTGAGAGGGAGGGAAGAGAGAGTGTGCGTGTGTGTGCATGTGTGCATGTGGGAAGGCGGAGTTAGTGTGTGTTTGTGTGAAGGGGAGAGAGTGTGTGTGTGAGAGAAAGGGAGAGAGTGTGTGTGAAGGGGAGAGAGAGTGTGTGTGTGCATGTGTGTGTGAGAAGGGGGAGTTAGTGTGCATGTGTGAGTGTGTGAAGGGGATAGAGTGTGTGTGTGTGTGAAGGGGAGAGAGTGTGTGTTTGTGTGTGTGTGAAGAGGGAGAGAGAGTGTGTGTGTGTGAAGAGGGAGAGAGTGTGTGTGTGTGTGAAGGGGGGAGAGAGTGTGTGTGTGTGAAAGGGGAGTTAGTGTGTTTGTGTATGTGTGAAGGGGGAGAGAGAGTGTGTGTGTGTGAAGGGGAGAGAGAGAGAGAGTGTGTGTGTGCATGTGTGTATGTGTGAAGGGGGAGTTAGTGTGTGTGTATGTGTGAAGGGGAGAGAGTGTGTGTGTAAGGGAGAGAGAGTGTGTGTGTGTGAAGGGGCAGTTAGTGTGCATGTGTGAGTGTGTGAAGGGAAGAGAGTGTGTGTGTGAAGGGAAGAGAGTGTGTGTGTGTGTGAAATGGGAGAGAGGGTGTGTGTCTGTGAAGGGGGAGAGAGAGTGTGTGTGAAGGGGAGAGAGTGTGTGTATGTGAAGGGGAGAGAATGTGTGTGTGTGTGTGAAGGGGGGAGAGTGTGTGTGTGTGAAGGGGGAGAGAGAATGTGCGTGTGAAGGGGAGAGTGTGTGTGTCTGTGAAGGGGAGAGAGAAGGATGTGTGTGTGTGTGAAGGGAGGGAGAGTGAGTGTGTATGTGTGTGTATGGGGGGGAAGGGCGGAGAGAGAGTGTGTGTGTGAAGGGGAGAGAGAGTGTGTGTTTGTGTGTGCATCTGTGTATGTGTGAAGGGGAGAGAGTGTGTGTGAGAAAGGGAGAGAGTGTGTATGAAGGGGAGAGAGTGTGTGTGTGTGTGCATGTGTGTGTGTGTGTGAAGGGGAGAGAGAGTGTGTGTGTGCATGTGTGTGTGTGAAGGGGGAGTTAGTGTGTGTGTATGTGTGAAGGGGAGAGAGTGTGTGTGAAAGGGAGAGAGAGTGTGTGTGTGTGTGAAGGGGCAGTTAGTGTGCATGTGTGAGTGTGTGAAGGGAAGAGAGTGTGTGTGTGAAGGGGAGAGAGTGTGTGTGTGTGTGAAATGGGAGAGAGGGTGCGTGTGTGTGAAATGGGAGAGAGGGTGTGTGTCTGTGAAGGGGGAGAGAGAGTGTGTGTGTGAAGGGGAGAGAGTGAGTGTGAGTGTGTGTATGTTTGTGAAGGGTAGAGAGTGTGTGTCTGTGTGTGTGAAATGGGAGAGAGTGTGTGTGTGTGTGAAGGAAAGAGTGTGTGTGTGTGAAGGAAAGAGAGTGTGTGTGTGAAGGGAAGAGAGTGTGTGTGTGTGTAAAGGGGGAGTTAGTGTGTGTGTGTGTCTGTGTGAAATGGGAGAGAGGGTGTGTGTCTGTGTGAAGGGGGAGAGAGAGAGTGTGTGTGTGTGAAGGGGGTAGAGAGAGTGTGTGTGAAGGGGAGAAAGAGAGTGTGTGTGTGTGTGTGTGTGAAGAGGGTGAGAGCGTGTGTGGGTGAAGGGGAGAGAGAATGTGTGTGTATGTGAGAGAAAGAGAGAGAACGGGGGGAGAGAGAGTGTATGAGTGAAGGGGAGAGAGTGTATGTGTGTGAGAGAGAGAGAAGGGGGGAGAGAGAGAGTGTGTGTGAAGGGGGAGAAAGAGAGAGAGAGTGTGTGTGTGTGAAGGGGGAAGAGTGTGTGTGTATGTATGTGAAGGGGGAGAGAGTATGTGTGTGTATGTGAAGGGAGGAGAGAGTGTGTTTGTGTGTGTGTGTGAAAGGGGGAGAGAGTGTGTGTGTGCGTGAAGGGGGAGAGAGAGAGAGTGTGTGTGTGTATGTGAAGGGTGAGAGAGAGAGTGTGTGCGTGTGTGTATGTGAAGGGCGAGAGGGAGTGTGTGTGTGTGTGTGCGTGAAGGGGAGAGAGTGTGTGTTTGTGTGTGTGTGAAGAGGGAGAGAGTGTGTGTGTGTGTGAATGGGGGAGAGAGTGTGTGTGTGTGAAGGGGGAGAGAGAGTGTGTGTGTGTGTGAAGGGGAGAGAGAGAGAGTGTGTGTGCATGTGAGTATGTGTGAAGGGGGAGTTAGTGTGTGTGTGTGAAGGGGAGAGAGTGAGTATGTGAAAGGGAGAGAGTGTGTGTGCGTGTGTGAGAAGGGGGAGAGAGAGAATGTGTGTGAAGGGGAGAGTGTGTGTGTGTGTCTGTGAAGGGGAGAGAGAAGGATGTGTGTGTGTGTGAAGGGTGGGAGAGAGAGTTTGTATGTGTGTGTGTATTGGGGGGGAAGGGGGGAGAGAGAGTGTGTGTGTGAAGGGGAGAGAGAGTGTGTGTGTGTGTGCATGTGTGTATGTGTGAAGGGGAGAGAGTGTGTGTGAGAAAGGGAGAGAGTGTGTATGAAGGGGAGAGAGAGTGTGTGTGTGCATGTGTGTGTGTGAGGGGGTGTTAGTGTGCATGTGTGAGTGTGTGAAGGGGAGAGAGAGTGTGTGCGTGCATTTGTGTGTGTGAAAGGGAGAGAGAGTGTGTGTATGTGAAGGGGCAGTTAGTGTGCATGTATGAGTGTGTGAAGGGAAGAGAGTGTGTGTGTGAAGGGGAGAGAGTGTGTGTGAGTGTGTATATGTCTGTGAAGGGGAGAGTGTGTGTGTGTGTGAAATGGGAGAGAGGATGTGTGTGTGAAATGGGAGAGAGGGTGTGTGTGTGAAATGGGAGAGAGGGTGTGTGTCTGTGAAGGGGGAGAGAGTGTGTGTGAAGGGAAGAGAGTGTGTGTGTAAAGGGGAGAGAGTGTGTGTGTGTGTGAAATGGAAGAGAGGGTGTGTCTGTGAAGGGGGAGAAAGAGAGTGTGTGTGTGTGAAGGGGGTGAGAGCATGTGTGGCTGAAGGGGAGAGAGAATGTGTGTGTGTATGAGAGAAAGAGAGAGAAGGGGGGGAGAGAGAGTGTATGGGTGAAGGGGAGAGAGTGTATGTCTGAGAGAGAGAGAAGGGGGGAGAGAGAGAGAGTGTGTTTCAAGGGGGGTTGAGAGAGCGTGTGTGGGTGAAGGGGAGAGAGAATATGTGTGTATGGGTGAAGGGGAGAGACTGTGTGAGTGTGTGAAGGGGATAGAGTGTGTGTGTGTGTGTGAAGGGGAAAGAGTGCATGCGTGCATGTGTGTGTGTGAAGGGGGAGTTAGTGTGTGTGTGTATGTGTGAAGGGGAGAGAGTGTGTGTGTGAAAGGGAGAGAGAGTGTGTGAAGGGGAGAGAGTGTGTGTGTGAAAGGGAGAGAGAGTGTGTGTGTGAAAGGGAGAGAGAGTGTGTGTGTGAAAGAGAGAGAGAGTGTGTGAAGGGGAGAGAGTGTGTGTGTGTGAAAGGGAGAGAGAGTGTGTGAATGGGAGAGAGTGTGTGTGTGTATGTTTGTGAAGGGGAGAGAGAGTATGTGTGTCTGTGTGAAATGGAAGAGAGGGTGTGTGTGTGTGTCTGTGTGAAATCGGAGATAGAGTGTGTGTCTGTGAAGGGGGAGAGAGAGAGAGAGTGTGTGTTTGTGTGTGTGTATGAGAGAGAGAGGGGGAGAGAGTGTATGTGTGTGGGGGAGAGTGTGTGTGTGTGTATGGGAGAGAGAGGGAGAGAGTGTATGTGTGTGGGGGAGAGAGTGTGTGTGAGAGAGAAAGGGGAGAGAGAGTGTTTGTGTGTGAGAGAGGGAGAGAGAGAGGGGGAGACAGTGTGTGTGTGCGAGAGAGATGGTTAGAGAGAGAGGGGGAGAGCGTGTGTGTGTGAGAGGGGGAGAGAGCGTGTGTGTGTGAAGGGGAGAGAGTGTGGGTATGTGTGTGAAGGGGGGGAGAGAGAGTGTGTGAAGGGAAGAGAGAGTGTGTGAAGGGGGAGTTAGTGTGTATGTGTGAGTGTGTGAAGGGAAGAGAGTGTGTGTGTGAATGGGAGAGAGTGTGTGTGTGTGTGTGAATGTGTGTATGTTTGTGAAGGGGAGAGAGAGTGTGTGTGTCTGTGTGAAGTGGGAGAGAGGGTGTGTGTCTGTGAAGGGGGAGAGAGAGTGTGTGTGTATGTTTGTGAAGGGGAGAGAGTGTGTGTGTGTCTGTGTGAAGTGGGAGAGAGTGTGTGTGTCTGTGTGTGTGAAAGGGAGAGAGAGTGTGTGCGTGAAAGGGGAGTGAGTATGTGTGTGTGTGTGTGAGAGAGCAGGTGGAGAGAGTGTGTGAGAGAGAGGGGGAGAGAGAGTGCGCATGTGAGAGAGAGGGGGAAGAGAGAGAGTGTGTGTGAGAGAGAGTAAGGGGGAGAGAGTGTGTGTGTGTGTCTGTGAGAGAGAGAGGGAGACAGTGTGTGTGTGTGAGAGAGAGGGTTCGAGGGAGACGGGGAGAGAGTGTGTGTATGTGAGAGTGAGGGGAGAGAGAGTGTGTGTGTGAGAGGGAGGGAAGAGAGAGTGTGCGTGTGTGTGCATGTGTGCATGTGGGAAGGCGGAGTTAGTGTGTGTTTGTGTGAAGGGGAGAGAGTGTGTGTGTGAGAGAAAGGGAGAGAGTGTGTGTGAAGGGGAGAGAGAGTGTGTGTGTGCATGTGTGTGTGAGAAGGGGGAGTTAGTGTGCATGTGTGAGTGTGTGAAGGGGATAGAGTGTGTGTGTGTGTGTGAAGGGGAGAGAGTGTGTGTTTGTGTGTGTGTGAAGAGGGAGAGAGAGTGTGTGTGTGTGAAGAGGGAGAGAGTGTGTGTGTGTGTGAAGGGGGGAGAGAGTGTGTGTGTGTGAAAGGGGAGTTAGTGTGTTTGTGTATGTGTGAAGGGGGAGAGAGAGTGTGTGTGTGTGAAGGGGAGAGAGAGAGAGAGTGTGTGTGTGCATGTGTGTATGTGTGAAGGGGGAGTTAGTGTGTGTGTATGTGTGAAGGGGAGAGAGTGTGTGTGAAAGGGAGAGAGAGTGTGTGTGTGTGAAGGGGCAGTTAGTGTGCATGTGTGAGTGTGTGAAGGGAAGAGAGTGTGTGTGTGAAGGGAAGAGAGTGTGTGTGTGTGTGAAATGGGAGAGAGGGTGTGTGTCTGTGAAGGGGGAGAGAGAGTGTGTGTGAAGGGGAGAGAGTGTGTGTATGTGAAGGGGAGAGAATGTGTGTGTGTGTGTGAAAGGGGGAGAGTGTGTGTGTGTGAAGGGGGAGAGAGAATGTGTGTGTGAAGGGGAGAGTGTGTGTGTCTGTGAAGGGGAGAGAGAAGGATGTGTGTGTGTGTGTGAAGGGAGGGAGAGTGAGTGTGTATGTGTGTGTATGGGGGGGAAGGGCGGAGAGAGAGTGTGTGTGTGAAGGGGAGAGAGAGTGTGTGTTTGTGTGTGCATCTGTGTATGTGTGAAGGGGAGAGAGTGTGTGTGAGAAAGGGAGAGAGTGTGTATGAAGGGGAGAGAGTGTGTGTGTGTGTGTGAAGGGGAGAGAGAGTGTGTGTGTGCATGTGTGTGTGTGAAGGGGGAGTTAGTGTGTGTGTATGTGTGAAGGGGAGAGAGTGTGTGTGAAAGGGAGAGAGAGTGTGTGTGTGTGTGAAGGGGCAGTTAGTGTGCATGTGTGAGTGTGTGAAGGGAAGAGAGTGTGTGTGTGAAGGGGAGAGAGTGTGTGTGTGTGTGAAATGGGAGAGAGGGTGTGTGTGTGAAATGGGAGAGAGGGTGTGTGTCTGTGAAGGGGGAGAGAGAGTGTGTGTGTGAAGGGGAGAGAGTGAGTGTGAGTGTGTGTATGTTTGTGAAGGGTAGAGAGTGTGTGTCTGTGTGTGTGAAATGGGAGAGAGTGTGTGTGTGTGAAGGAAAGAGTGTGTGTGTGTGAAGGAAAGAGAGTGTGTGTGTGAAGGGAAGAGAGTGTGTGTGTGTGTAAAGGGGGAGTTAGTGTGTGTGTGTGTCTGTGTGAAATGGGAGAGAGGGTGTGTGTCTGTGTGAAGGGGGAGAGAGAGAGTGTGTGTGTGTGAAGGGGGTAGAGAGAGTGTGTGTGAAGGGGAGAAAGAGAGTGTGTGTGTGTGTGTGTGTGAAGAGGGTGAGAGCGTGTGTGGGTGAAGGGGAGAGAGAATGTGTGTGTATGTGAGAGAAAGAGAGAGAACGGGGGGAGAGAGAGTGTATGAGTGAAGGGGAGAGAGTGTATGTGTGTGAGAGAGAGAGAAGGGGGGAGAGAGAGAGTGTGTGTGAAGGGGGAGAAAGAGAGAGAGAGTGTGTGTGTGTGAAGTGGGAAGAGTGTGTGTGTATGTATGTGAAGGGGGAGAGAGTATGTGTGTGTATGTGAAGGGAGGAGAGAGTGTGTTTGTGTGTGTGTGTGAAAGGGGGAGAGAGTGTGTTTGTGTGTGCGTGAAGGGGGAGAGAGAGAGAGTGTGTGTGTGTATGTGAAGGGTGAGAGAGAGAGTGTGTGCGTGTGTGTATGTGAAGGGCGAGAGGGAGTGTGTGTGTGTGTGTGCGTGAAGGGGAGAGAGTGTGTGTTTGTGTGTGTGTGAAGAGGGAGAGAGTGTGTGTGTGTGTGAATGGGGGAGAGAGTGTGTGTGTGTGAAGGGGGAGAGAGAGTGTGTGTGTGTGTGAAGGGGAGAGAGAGAGAGTGTGTGTGCATGTGAGTATGTGTGAAGGGGGAGTTAGTGTGTGTGTGTGAAGGGGAGAGAGTGAGTATGTGAAAGGGAGAGAGTGTGTGTGCGTGTGTGAGAAGGGGGAGAGAGAGAATGTGTGTGAAGGGGAGAGTGTGTGTGTGTGTCTGTGAAGGGGAGAGAGAAGGATGTGTGTGTGTGTGAAGGGTGGGAGAGAGAGTTTGTATGTGTGTGTGTATTGGGGGGGAAGGGGGGAGAGAGAGTGTGTGTGTGAAGGGGAGAGAGAGTGTGTGTGTGTGTGCATGTGTGTATGTGTGAAGGGGAGAGAGTGTGTGTGAGAAAGGGAGAGAGTGTGTATGAAGGGGAGAGAGAGTGTGTGTGTGCATGTGTGTGTGTGAGGGGGTGTTAGTGTGCATGTGTGAGTGTGTGAAGGGGAGAGAGAGTGTGTGCGTGCATTTGTGTGTGTGAAAGGGAGAGAGAGTGTGTGTGTATGTGAAGGGGCAGTTAGTGTGCATGTATGAGTGTGTGAAGGGAAGAGAGTGTGTGTGTGAAGGGGAGAGAGTGTGTGTGAGTGTGTATATGTCTGTGAAGGGGAGAGTGTGTGTGTGTGTGTGAAATGGGAGAGAGGGTGTGTGTGTGAAATGGGAGAGAGGGTGTGTGTGTGAAATGGGAGAGAGGGTGTGTGTCTGTGAAGGGGGAGAGAGTGTGTGTGAAGGGAAGAGAGTGTGTGTGTAAAGGGGAGAGAGTGTGTGTGTGTGTGAAATGGAAGAGAGGGTGTGTCTGTGAAGGGGGAGAAAGAGAGTGTGTGTGTGTGAAGGGGGTGAGAGCATGTGTGGCTGAAGGGGAGAGAGAATGTGTGTGTGTATGAGAGAAAGAGAGAGAAGGGGGGGAGAGAGAGTGTATGGGTGAAGGGGAGAGAGTGTATGTCTGAGAGAGAGAGAAGGGGGGAGAGAGAGAGAGTGTGTTTCAAGGGGGGTTGAGAGAGCGTGTGTGGGTGAAGGGGAGAGAGAATATGTGTGTGTGGGTGAAGGGGAGAGACTGTGTGAGTGTGTGAAGGGGATAGAGTGTGTGTGTGTGTGTGAAGGGGAAAGAGTGCATGCGTGCATGTGTGTGTGTGAAGGGGGAGTTAGTGTGTGTGTGTATGTGTGAAGGGGAGAGAGTGTGTGTGTGAAAGGGAGAGAGAGTGTGTGAAGGGGAGAGAGTGTGTGTGTGAAAGGGAGAGAGAGTGTGTGTGTGAAAGGGAGAGAGAGTGTGTGTGTGAAAGAGAGAGAGAGTGTGTGAAGGGGAGAGAGTGTGTGTGTGTGAAAGGGAGAGAGAGTGTGTGAATGGGAGAGAGTGTGTGTGTGTGAAAGGGAGAGAGAGTGTGTGAATGGGAGAGAGTGTGTGTGTGTATGTTTGTGAAGGGGAGAGAGAGTATGTGTGAAGGGGAGAGAGTGTGTGTGTGAAAGGGAGAGAGAGTGTGTGTGTGAAAGGGAGAGAGAGTGTGTGAAGGGGAGAGAGTGTGTGTGTGAAAGGGAGAGAGAGTGTGTGTGTGAAAGGGAGAGAGAGTGTGTGTGTGAAAGAGAGAGAGAGTGTGTGAAGGGGAGAGAGTGTGTGTGTGTGAAAGGGAGAGAGAGTGTGTGAATGGGAGAGAGTGTGTGTGTGTATGTTTGTGAAGGGGAGAGAGAGTATGTGTGAAGGGGAGAGAGTGTGTGTGTGAAAGGGAGAGAGAGTGTGTGTGTGAAAGGGAGAGAGAGTGTGTGAAGGGGAGAGAGTGTGTGTGTGAAAGGGAGAGAGAGTGTGTGTGTGAAAGGGAGAGAGAGTGTGTGTGTGAAAGAGAGAGAGAGTGTGTGAAGGGGAGAGAGTGTGTGTGTGTGAAAGGGAGAGAGAGTGTGTGAATGGGAGAGAGTGTGTGTGTGTATGTTTGTGAAGGGGAGAGAGAGTATGTGTGTCTGTGTGAAATGGAAGAGAGGGTGTGTGTGTGTGTCTGTGTGAAATCGGAGATAGAGTGTGTGTCTGTGAAGGGGGAGAGAGAGAGAGAGTGTGTGTTTGTGTGTGTGTATGAGAGAGAGAGGGGGAGAGAGTGTATGTGTGTGGGGGAGAGTGTGTGTGTGTATGGGAGAGAGAGGGAGAGAGTGTATGTGTGTGGGGGAGAGAGTGTGTGTGAGAGAGAAAGGGGAGAGAGAGTGTTTGTGTGTGAGAGAGGGAGAGAGAGAGGGGGAGACAGTGTGTGTGTGCGAGAGAGATGATTAGAGAGAGAGGGGGAGAGCGTGTGTGTGTGAGAGGGGGAGAGAGCGTGTGTGTGTGAAGGGGAGAGAGTGTGGGTATGTGTGTGAAGGGGGGGAGAGAGAGTGTGTGAAGGGAAGAGAGAGTGTGTGAAGGGGGAGTTAGTGTGTATGTGTGAGTGTGTGAAGGGAAGAGAGTGTGTGTGTGAATGGGAGAGAGTGTGTGTGTGTGTGTGAATGTGTGTATGTTTGTGAAGGGGAGAGAGAGTGTGTGTGTCTGTGTGAAGTGGGAGAGAGGGTGTGTGTCTGTGAAGGGGGAGAGAGAGTGTGTGTGTATGTTTGTGAAGGGGAGAGAGTGTGTGTGTGTCTGTGTGAAGTGGGAGAGAGTGTGTGTGTCTGTGTGTGTGAAAGGGAGAGAGAGTGTGTGCGTGAAAGGGGAGTGAGTATGTGTGTGTGTGTGTGAGAGAGCAGGTGGAGAGAGTGTGTGAGAGAGAGGGGGAGAGAGAGTGCGCATGTGAGAGAGAGGGGGAAGAGAGAGAGTGTGTGTGAGAGAGAGTAAGGGGGAGAGAGTGTGTGTGTGTGTGTGTGAGAGAGAGAGGGAGACAGTGTGTGTGTGTGAGAGAGAGGGTTCGAGGGAGACGGGGAGAGAGTGTGTGTATGTGAGAGTGAGGGGAGAGAGAGTGTGTGTGTGAGAGGGAGGGAAGAGAGAGTGTGCGTGTGTGTGCATGTGTGCATGTGGGAAGGCGGAGTTAGTGTGTGTTTGTGTGAAGGGGAGAGAGTGTGTGTGTGAGAGAAAGGGAGAGAGTGTGTGTGAAGGGGAGAGAGAGTGTGTGTGTGCATGTGTGTGTGAGAAGGGGGAGTTAGTGTGCATGTGTGAGTGTGTGAAGGGGATAGAGTGTGTGTGTGTGTGTGTGTGTGAAGGGGAAAGAGTGCGTGCGTGCATGTGTGAAGGGGGAGTTAGTGTGTGTGTATGTGTGAAGGGGAAGTTAGTGTGTGTGTATGTGTGAAGGGGAGAGAGTGTGTGTGTGAAAGGGAGAGAGAGTGTGTGAAGGGGAGAGAGTGTGGGTGTGTGTGTGAGTGTGTGTATGTTTGTGAAGGGGAGAGAGAGTATGTGTGTCTGTGTGAAATGGGAGAGAGTGTGTGTGTGTCTGTGTGAAATGGGAGATAGAGTGTGTGTCTGTGAAGGGGGAGAGAGAGAGTGTGTGTGTGTGTATGAGAGAGAGAGGGGGAGAGAGTGTATGTGTGTGGGGGAGAGAGTGTGTGTGAGAGAGAAAGGGGGAGAGAGAGTGTTTGTGTGTGAGAGAGGGAGAGAGTGTGTGTGTGTGAGAGAGAGAGAGAGAGGGGGAGACAGTGTGTGTGTGTGAGAGAGAGATGGTTAGAGAGAGAGGCGGAGAGAGCGTGTGTGTGTGAGAGGGGGAGAGCGTGTGTGTGTGTGAAGGGGGCAGAGAGAGTGTGTGTGTGTGAAGAGGGGAGAGACTGCGTGGGTGTGTGTGTGGGAAGGGGGACGGAGTGTGTGTGTCTGTGTGTGTGTGTGTGAAGGGGAGAGTGTGTGTGTGTGAAGGGGGAGAAAGAGAGAGCGTGTGTGTGTGAAGGGGTGAGAGTGTGTGTGGGTGAAGGGGAGAGAGAATGTGTGTGTGTGAAGGGGGAGAGAGACTGTGTGTGTGTGTGTGAGAGAGAGTGGATGGAGGGGGAGAGATGTGTATGTGAGTGGCGTGGAGAGAGGGTGTGTGTGTGAAAGGGGGAGAGAGAGTGTGTTTGTGTGTGTGTGAAGGGGGGAGGGAGTGTGTGTGTGAAGGAGAGAGAGTGTGGGTATGTGTGTGAAGGGGGGAGAGAGAGCGTGTGTGTGGGAAGGGGGAGAAAGAGAGAGTGTGTGTGTGAAGTGGTGAGAGAGCGTGTGTAGGTGAAGGGGAGAGTGAATTTGTGTGTGGGTGAAGGGGGGAGTGTGTGTGTGAAGGGGGGAGAGTGTGTGTGTGAAGGGGAGAGAGAGCGTGGGTGAAGGGGGGAGAGAGAGACTGTGTGTGTGTGTGAAGGGGGGAGAGTGTGTGTGTGAAGGGGGGAGAGTGTGTGTGTGAAGGGGAGAGAGAGCGTGGGTGAAGGGGGGAGAGAGAGACTGTGTGTGTGTGTGAAGGGGGGAGAGTGTGTGTGTGAAGGGGAGAGAGAGCGTGGGTGAAGGGGGGAGAGAGAGACTGTGTGTGTGTGTGTGAAGGGGGGAGAGTGTGTGTGTGAAGGGGAGAGAGAGCGTGGGTGAAGGGGGGAGAGAGAGACTGTGTGTGTGTGTGAAGGGGGGAGAGTGTGTGTGTGAAGGGGTGAGAGAGCGTGGGTGAAGGGGGGAGAGAGAGAATGTGTGTGTGTGTGAAGGGGGGAGAGTGTGTGTGTGAAGGGGGGAGAGTGTATGTGAAGGGGGGAGAGAGAGACTGTGTGTGTGTGTGAAGGGGGGAGAGTGTGTGTGTGAAGGGGAGAGAGAGTGTGTGTGAAGGGGGGAGAGAGAGAGTGTGTGTGTGTGTTAAGGGGGGAGAGTGTGTGTGTGTCTGTGAAGGGGGAGAGAGAAGGATGTGTGTGTGTGAAGGGGGAGAGAGAGTGTGTGTGTGTGAAGGGGAGAGTGTGTGTGTGTCTGTGAAGGGGGTGAGAGAAGGATGTGTGTGTGTGAAGGGGGAGAGAGAGTGTATGTGTGTGTGTGTGAAGGGGGAGTTAGTGTGCATGTCTGAGTGTGTGAAGGGGAGAGAGTGTGTGTGTGAAAGGGAGAGAGAGTGTGTGAAGGGGAGGGAGTGTGTGTGTGTGTGAAAGGGGAGTTAGTGTGCATGTGTGAGTGTGTGAAGGGGAGAGAGTGTGTGTGTGTGAAGGGGAGAGAGTGTGTGTGTGTCTGAGTGTGTGTATGTTTGTGAAGGGGAGAGAGGGTGTGTGTGTCTGTGTGAAATGGGAGAGAGAGTGTGTGTGAAATGGGAGAGAGGGTGTGTGTCTATGAAGGGGGAGAGAGAGTGTGTGTGTGTGAAATGGGAGAGAGGGTGTGTGTCTGTGTGTGTGAAGGGGAGAGAGAGAGTGTGTGTGTGTGTGAAGGGGAGAGAGAGAGAGTGTGTGTGTGAAGGGGAGAGAGTATGTGTGTGTATGAGAGAGAGGGAGGGAGAGAGAGCGTAAGTGTGGGAGACAGAGAGTGAGGGGGAGAGAGAGATTGTGTGTGAGAGAGAGAGAGGGGGAGAGAGAGTGTGTGAGCGAATGAGAAAGGGGGAGAGAGTGTGTGTGTGTGTGAGAGAGAGAGTGGGGAGAGAGAGTGTGTGTGCGAGAGAGAGTGAGGGGGAGAGAGAGATTGTGTGTGAGAGAGAGAGAGGGGGAGAGAGAGTGTGTGTGAGAGAGAGGGGGGAGAGCGCGTGTGTGAGCGAATGAGAAAGGGGGAGAGAGTGTGTGTGTGTGTGTGAGAGAGAGAGTGGGGAGAGAGAGTGTGTGTGCGAGAGAGAGTGAGGGGGAGAGAGAGTGTTTGGGTGTGAGAGAGGGAGAGAGTATGTGTGTGTGAGAGAGAGAGGGAGAGAGAGGGGGAGACATAGATAATAGAACATAGAACATAGAAAAATACAGCGCAGTACAGGCCCTTTGGCCCTCGATGTTGTGCCGATCCAAGCCCACCTAACCTAAACTAGCCCACTATCCTCCATATGCCTATCCAATGCCCGCTTAAATGCCCATAAAGAGGGAGTGTCCACCACTGCTACTGGCAGGGCATTCCATGAACTCACGACTCGCTGAGTAAAGAACCTACCCCTAACATCTGTCCTATACCTACCACCCCTTAATTTAAAGCTATGCCCCCTTGTAATAGCTGACTCCATACGTGGAAAAAGGTTCTCATGGTCAACCCTATCTAAACCCCTAATCATCTTGTACACCTCTATCAAGTCACCCCTAAACCTTCTTTTCTCTAGTGAAAACAACCCCAAGTGCCTCAGCCTTTCCTCATACGATCTTCCTACCATACCAGGCAACATCCTGGTAAACCTCCTCTGCACCCGTTCCAGTGCCTCCACATCCTTCCTATAGTATGGTGACCAAAACTGCACACAATATTCCAGATGCGGCCGCACCAGAGTCTTATACAACTGCAACATGACCTCAGTACTCCGGAACTCAATTCCTCTACCAATAAAAGCCAGTACGCCATATGCCTTCTTCACCGCACTATTTACCTGGGTGGCAACTTTCAGAGATCTGTGTACATGGACACCAAGATCCCTCTGCTCATCCACACTACCAAGTATCCAACCATTAGCCCAGTACCCCATCTTTTTGTTACTCTTACCAAAGTGAATCACCTCACACTTAGCTACATTGAACTCCACAGTGTGTGTGTGTGAGAGAGAGAGGGTTAGAGAGAGAGAGGGGAGAGAGAGTGTGTGTGTGTGAGAAAGGGGAGAGAGAGAGTGTGTGTGTATGTGTGCATGCGTGCATGTGTGAAGGGGGAGTTAGTGTGTGTGTGTGTGTGAGAAAGGGAGAGAGTGTGTGTGAAGGGGAGAGAGAGTGTGTGTGTGCATGTGTGTGTGTGAGGAGGGGGAGTTAGTGTGCATGTGTGAGTGTGTGAAGGGGACGGAGTGTGTGTGTGAAGGGGAGAGAGAGTGTGTGCGTGCATGTATCTGTGTGTGTGTGAAGGGGGAGTTAGTGTGTGTGTGTATGTGTGAAGGGGAGAGAGTGTGTGTGTGAAAAAGAGAGAGAGTGTGTGTGTGAAGGGGAGAGAGTGTGTGTGTGAAAGGGAGAGAGTGTGTGTGTGAAGGGGAGTTAGTGTGCATGTGTGAGTGTGTGAAGGGAAGAGAGTGTGTGTGTATGAAGGGGAGAGAGTGTGTGTGTATGTTTGTGAAGGGGATGGAGAATGTGTGTGTCTGTGAAATGGGAGAGAGGGTGTGTGTCTGTGAATGGGGAGAGAGAGTGTGTGTGCGGGTGAAATGAGAGAGAGGGTGTGTGTCTGTGTGTGTGAAGAGGTGAGAGGGTGTGTGTCTGTGAAGGGGGAAGAGAGTATGTGTGTGTGTGTACGAAAGAGAGACCATAAGACCATAAGACCATAAGACATAGGAGTGGAAGTAAGGCCATTTGGCCCATCGAGTCCACTCCGCCATTCAATCATGGCTGATGCGCATTTCAGCTCCACTTACCAGCGTTCTCCCCGTAGCCCTTAATTCCTCTAGACAACAAGAATCTATCAATCTCGGCCTTGAAGACATTTAGCGTCCCGGCTTCCACTGCACTCCGTGGCAATGAATTCCACAGGCCCACCACTCTCTGGCTGAAGAAATGTCTCCGCATTTCTGTTCTGAAATGACCCCCTCTAATTCTAAGGCTGTGTCCACGGGTCCTAGTCTCCTCGTTTAACGGAAACAATTTCCTAGCATCCACCTTTTCCAAGCCATGTATTATTTTGTACGTCTCTATTAAGTCTCCCCTTAATCTTCTAAACTCCAACGAATACAATCCCAGTATCCTCAGCCGTTCCTCATATGTTTGACCTGTCATTCCAGGGATCATCCGTGTGAATCTCCGCTGGACACGTTCCAGTGCCAGTATGTCCTTCCTGAGGTGTGGGGACCAAAACTGGACTCCAAATGGGGCCTAACCAGAGCTTTATAAAGTCTTAGTAGTACATCTCTGCTTTTATATTCCAACCCTCTTGAGATAAGAGACAACATTGCATTCGCTTTCTTAATCACGGACTCAACCTGCATGTTTACCTTTAGAGAATCCTCAACTAGCACTCCCAGATCCCTTTGTGCTTTGGCTTTATTAATTTTCTTACCATTTAGAAAGTAGTCTATGCTTTTATTCTTTTTGCCAAAGTGCAAGACCTCGCACTTGCTCACATTAAATTCCATCAGCCATTTCCTGGACCACTCTCCCAAACTGTCTAGATCCTTCTGTAGCCTCCCCACTTCCTCAGTACTACCTGCCTGTCCACCTAACTTCGTATCATCGGCAAACTTCGCTAGAATGCCCCCGGTTCCCTCATCCAAATCATTAATATATAATGCGAACAGCTGTGGCCCCAGCACCGAACCCTGCGGGACACCGCTCGTCACCGGCTGCCATTCTGAAAAAGAACCTTTTATCCCAACTCTCTGCCTTCTGTTAGACAGCCAATCCTCAATCCATCCCAGCAGCTCACCTCGAACACCATGGGCCCTCACCTTGCTCAGCAGCCTCCCGTGTGGCACCTTATCAAAGGCCTTTTGAAAGTCTAGATAGACCACATCCACTGGGTTTCCCTGGTCTAACCTACTTGTTACATCTTCAAAAAATTCCAACAGGTTTGTCAGGCATGACCTCCCTTTACTAAATCCATGTTGACTTGTTCTAATCAGACTCTGCTCTTCCAAGAATTTAGAAACCTCATCCTTAATGATGGATTCTAGAATTTTACCAACAACCGAGGTTAAGCTGATTGGCCTATAATTTTCCATCTTTTGCCTTGATCCTTTCTTGAACAAGGGGGTTACAACAGCCATCTTCCAATCATCCGGGACCTTTCCTGACTCCAGTGACTCTTGAAAGATCTCAACCAATGCCTCTGCTATTTCCTCAGCCACCTCTCTCAGAACTCTAGGGTGTATCCCATTGGGGCCAGGAGATTTATCAATTTTAAGACTTTTTAACTTTTCTAGTACTATCTCTTTCGTAATGGCAACCATACTCAACTCAGCCCCGTGACACCCTTTAATTTTTGGGATATTACTCATGTCTTCCACTGTGAAAACTGACCCAAAGTACTTGTTAAGTTCTCCTGCTATTTCCTTATCTCCCATCACTAGGCTTCCTGCATCAGTTTGAAGTGGCCCAATGTCTACTTTTGCCTGTCGTTTGTTTCTTATGTACTGAAAGAAACTTTTACTATTATTTCTAATATTACTGGCTAGCCTACCTTCATATTTGATCCTCTCATTTCTTATTACACTCTTTGTTATCCTCCGTTTGCTTTTGTATCCTTCCCAATCTTCTGATTTCCCACTGTTCTTAGCCACTTTATAGGATCTCTCTTTTTCTTTAATACATTTCCTGACTTCCTTTGTCAGCCAAGGTTGTCTAATCCCTCCCCGGTTAATCTTTCTTTTCTTGGGAATGAACCTCTGTACAGTGTCCTCAATTATACCTACAAACTCCTGCCATTTTTGCTCTACTGTCTTCCCGGTTAGCCTCTGGTTCCAGTTTATTTTAGTCAGTTCCTCTCTCATGCCCTCATAATTACCTTTATTCAACTGTAACACCATTACATCCGATTTTGCCTTCTCCCTTTCAAACTCCAGACTGAACTGGAGACCCGGGTTCAATTCCCGACTCAGGCGACTGACTGTGTGGAGTTTGCACGTTCTCCCCGTGTCTGCGTGGGTTTCCTCCGGGTGCTCCGGTTTCCTCCCACAGTCCAAAGATGTGCAGGTCAGGTGAATTGGCCATGCTAAATTGCCCGTAGTGTTAAGTAAGGGGTAAATGTAGGGGTATGGGTGGGTTGCGCTTCGGCGGGTCGGTGTGGACTTGTTGGGCTGAAGGGCCTGTTTCCACACTGTAATGTAATCTAATCTAAAAAAACTCTATCATATTATGGTCGCTACTTCCTAAGGGTTCCCTTACTTTAAGATCTTTTATAGAGTCTGGTTCATTGCAAAGCACTAGGTCCAGAATAGCCTGCTCTCTTGTGGGCTCCATGACAAGCTGTTCCAAAAAGCCATCCTGTAAGCATTCCATGAATTCCCTTTCTTTAGATCCACTAGCAACATTATTTACCCAGTCCACCTGCATATTGAAGTCTCCCATGATCAATGTAATCTTGCCTTTCTGACATGCCTTCTCTATTTCCCGGTACATGTTGCGTCCCTGGTCCTGACCACTGTTAGGAGGTCTATACACAACTCCAATTATGTTTTTTTTGCCTTTGTGGTTCCTCAATTCCACCCACACAGACTCCACATCATCCAACGCTATGTCATTCAATACCATAGATTTAATTTTGTTCTTAACTAACAAGGCAACCCCCCCCCCCCCTCTGCCCACCTCTCTGTCTTTTCGATAAGTTGAAAAACCATGGAGGTTTAACTGCCAGTCCTGACCCCCCTGTAACCAAGTCTCTGTGATGCCTACTACATCATAATCATTCACTATTATCTGTGCCATTAGTTCATCGGCTTTGTTATGAATGCTACGAGCATTCAGGTAAAGTGCCTTAATGCTAACTTTCTTATCATTAGAGATGTTGGAAGTCATATGTCCTAAGTTATCCTTGCTTTTTACTGTATTCTCAGTCTGCCTCAATTTTAAATCCGCCTGGAAACATGCTATCCTGCTGCTTATCTTGCCATTTACCTCCATACTCCCTGTCGCTTTCACTTTCCCTTCCCCCCAACTCAGAAGTTTAAAGTCCTACTGACCACCCTATTTATCCTCTTCGCTAGAACATTGGTACCTGATCGGTTCAGGTGGAGACCGTCCCAACGGTACAGATCCCCCCTGTTCCAAAACTGATGCCAATGCCCCATGAAGTGGAATCCCTCTTTCCCACACCAATCCCTTAGCCACGTGTTTACTTGCCTAATTTTCTTGTCCCTATGCCAATTGGCACGTGGCTTGGGCAGTAATCTGGAGATTATGACCCTTGAGGACCTGTGCTTCAATTTCCTGCCTAGTGCTTCGTAATGCCCAAACAGGTCCTCCACCCTAGTCTTGCCTATGTTGTTGGTACCAACGTGGACCACAACAACTGGATCCTCCCCCTCCCGCTCCAATATCCTTTCAAGCCGGTCGGAGATGTCTCGCACCCTGGCACCGGGCAGGCAACACACCATGCGAGACTCCCGATCCAGCTTGCAAAGGGGAAGGGGGAGAGTGTGTATGTGTATGGGGGAGAGAATGTGTGTGTAATGAGAGAGAGAGAGGGAGAGAGAGAGTGTATGTGTGCGAGAGAGAAAGGGGGAGAGAGAGAGTGTATGCGTGTGAGAGAGCAGGTGGAGGGAGTGTGTGTGGCGGGGAGAGAGGGTGTGTGTTTGAAAGGGGGAGAGAGAATATGTATGTATGTGTGATGTGTGTGAAGGGGGGAGTGAGTGTGTATGTGAAGGGGAGAGAGTGTGGGTATGTGTGTGAAAGGGGGAGAGAGCGTGTGTGTGGGAAGGGGGAGAGAGTGTGTGCATGCGTGTGTGAAGGGGATAGTGAGACTATGTGCGTGTGAAGGGGGAGGGAGTGTGTGTGTCTGTGTGTGAAGAGAGAGAGTGTATGTGTGTGTTAAGGGGGAGATGGAGAGTGTGTGTGAAGGGGGAGAAAGAGAGAGCGTGTGTGGATGAAGGGGAGAGAGAATGTGTGTGTGTGTGTGTGAGAGAGAGAGAAGGGGGTAGAGAGTGTGTGTGTGTGAGAGAGAAGGGGGAGAGAGTGTATGTGTGGGTGAAGGGGAGAGAGAGAGTGTGTGTGAAGGGGGGGTGAGAGTGTGTGTGGGTGAAGGGGAGAGAGTGTGTGTGTGTGAAGGGGAGAGAGCGTGTGTGTGGTGGGGGGGAGAGAGAGAGTGTGTGTGTGTGTGTGTGAAGGGGGAGAATGTGTGTATGTGTGGGAAGGGGGAGAGAGTGTGAGTGTCTGTGTGTGAAGAGAGAGAGTGTGTGTGAAGGGGAGAGAGTGTGTGTGTGTGAAGGGGGGGTGAGAGAGTGTGTGTGAAGGGAGTGAGAGAGCGTGTGTGGGTGAAGGGGAAAGAGAATGTGTGTGTTTGAAGGGGAGAGTGTGTGTGTGTGAAGGGGAGAGAGTGCGTGTGTGTTTTTGTGTGTGTGAGAGAGAAGGGGTAGAGAGAGAGTGCATGTGTGGGTGAAGGCGAGAGAGTGCGTGTGCGTGTGAAGTGGGGGTGAGAGAGCGTGTGTGGGCGAAGGGGAGAGAGTGTGTGAGAGAGAGAGAGGAGAGGGAGTGTGTGTGTGTGAGAGAGAGGTGAGACGGAGAGTATGTGTGTGTATGTGTGGGAGAGAGGGGAGATGGTGAGTGTGTGTGTGTGTGAGAGAGGGAGAGGGAGAGTGTGTGTGAGAGCGAGGGGAGAGGGTGTGTGTGTGTGAGAGAGAGAGAGAGGGGAGGGAGTGTGTGTGTGAGGGAGAGGGAGAGTGTGTATGTGAGAGAGGGAGAGTGTGCATGTGTGTCTGAGAGAGAGGGGAGAGGGAGAGAGTGTATGTGGGAGAGAGGGGGAGAGTGAGTGTGTGTGTGTGTGTGGGAGAGAGGAGAGGATGAGTGTGTGTGTGTGTCAGAGAGAGAGAAGGGAGAGGGAAAGTGTGTGTGTGTGTGGGAGAAGGAGAGTGTGTGTGAGAGAGAGGGGAGAGGGAGAGTGTGTGCGTGTGTGTGAGAGACGGAGTGTGTGTGTGAGAGAGAGGGGAGAGGGAGTGTGTGTGTGAGAGGGGAGAGAGAGAGTGTGTGTGTGGGAGAGAGAGAGAGGACAGGAAGTGAGTGTGTGTGAGAGAGAGGGGAGAGGGAGTGTGTGTGGGAGAGTGGGGAAGAGGGAGAGTGTGTGAGTGTGTGTGTGTGGGAGAGAGGGGGAGAGGGAGAGTGTATGTGAGAGAGGGAGAGTGTATGTGTGGGGGAGAGGGAGAGTGTGTGTGTGTGTGGGAGAGAGGGGGAGAGGGAGAGTGTGTGTGGGAGAGAGGGGGAGAGTGAGTGTGTGTGGCAGAGAGGGGGAGAGGGAGTGTGTGTATGTATGTGAGTGTGTGAGAGGGGGGAGAAGGAGAGTTTGTGTGTGTGTTTGGGGGAGAGAGGAGAGGGAGTGTGTGTGTGTTAGAGAGAGAGAAGGGAGAGGGAGAGTGTTTGTGTGTGTGGGAGAGGGAAAGTGTGTGTGTGTGGGAGAGAGGGGGAGAGAGTGTGTGTGTGTGTACACAAGAGAGAGAGGGGAGAGGGAGAGTGTGTGTGTGTGTGAGAGAGGGGAGAGGGAGTGTATGCGTGTGAGAGAGCAGGTGGAGGGAGTGTGTGTGGCGGGGAGAGAGGGTGTGTATATGAAAGGGGGAGAGAGAATATGTATGTATGAGTGATGTGTGTGAAGGGGGGAGAGAGTGTGTTTGTGTGCGTGAAGGGCGAGAGAGAGAGTGTGTGTGAAGTGGGGAGGGAGTGTGTGTGTGAAGGGGAGAGAGTGTGGGTATGTGTGTGAAAGGGGGAGAGAGCGCGTGTGTGTGTGAAGGGGGAGAGAGTGTGTGCATGCGTGTGTGAAGGGGATAGTGAGACTATGTGCGTGTGAAGGGGGAGGGAGTGTGTGTGTCTGTGTGTGAAGAGAGAGAGTGTATGTGTGTGTTAAGGGGGAGATGGAGAGTGTGTGTGTGTGAGAGAGAGGGGGGGAGAGGGAGTGTGTGTGTGACAGAAATGGGGAGAGGGAGAGTGTGTGTGTGTGTGAGAGAGAGAGGGGGGAAGAGGGAGAGTGTGTGTGTGTGAGACAAGGGGAGTAGTGAGTGTGTGTGTGGGAGAGGGAGTGTGTGTGTGTGTGGGAGAGGGAGAGTGTGTATGTGTGAGAGAAAGAGAGGACAGGGAATGTGTGGGGGAGAGGGAGATTGTGTGTGTGTATGTGTGTGTGGGAGAGAGGGGGAGAGGGAGAGTGTGTGTGTGTGAGAGAGAGAAGGGAGAGGGAGAGTGTGTGTGTGAGAGAGAGGGGAGAGGGAGTGTGTGTGTGAGAGAGAGGGGAGAGGGAGTGTATGCGTGTGAGAGAGCAGGTGGAGGGAGTGTGTGTGTGGCAGGGAGAGAGGGTGTGTGTATGAAAGGGGGAGAGAGAATATGTATGTATGAGTGATGTGTGTGAAGGGGGGAGAGAGTGTGTTTGTGTGCGTGAAGGGCGAGAGAGTGTGTGTGTGAAGTGGGGAGGGAGTGTGTGTGTGAAGGGGAGAGAGTGTGGGTATGTGTGTGAAAGGGGGAGAGAGCGTGTGTGTGTGTGAAGGGGGAGAGAGTGTGTGCATGCGTGTGTGAAGGGGATAGTGAGACTATGTGCGTGTGAAGGGGGAGGGAGTGTGTGTGTCTGTGTGTGAAGAGAGAGAGTGTATGTGTGTGTTAAGGGGGAGATGGAGAGTGTGTGTGTGTGAGAGAGAGGGGGGGAGAGGGAGTGTGTGTGTGTGACAGAAATGGGGAGAGGGAGAGTGTGTGTGTGTGTGAGAGAGAGAGGGGGGGAGAGGGAGAGTGTGTGTGTGTGAGACAAGGGGAGTAGTGAGTGTGTGTGTGGGAGAGGGAGTGTGTGTGTGTGGGAGAGGGAGTGTGTGTGTGTGTGGGAGAGGGAAAGTGTGTATGTGTGAGAGAAAGAGAGGACAGGGAATGTGTGTGAGAGAGGGGAGAGGGAGATTGTGTGTGTGTATGTGTGTGTGGGAGAGAGGGGGAGAGGGAGAGTGTGTGTGTGTGAGAGAGAGAAGGGAGAGGGAGAGTGTGTGTGTGTGAGAGAGAGGGGAGAGGGAGTGTGTGTGTGAGAGAGAGGGGAGAGGGAGTGTATGCGTGTGAGAGAGCAGGTGGAGGGAGTGTGTGTGTGGCAGGGAGAGAGGGTGTGTGTATGAAAGGGGGAGAGAGAATATGTATGTATGACTGATGTGTGTGAAGGGGGGAGAGAGTGTGTTTGTGTGCGTGAAGGGCGAGAGAGAGAGTGTGTGTGAAGTGGGGAGGGAGTGTGTGTGTGAAGGGGAGAGAGTGTGGGTATGTGTGTGAAAGGGGGAGAGAGAGCGTGTGTGTGGGAAGGGGGAGAGAGTGTGTGCATGCGTGTGTGAAGGGGATAGTGAGACTATGTGCGTGTGAAGGGGGAGGGAGTGTGTGTGTCTGTGTGTGAAGAGAGAGAGTGTATGTGTGTGTTAAGGGGGAGATGGAGAGTGTGTGTGTGTGAGAGAGAGAGAGGGGGGGAGAGGGAGTGTGTGTGTGTGACAGAAATGGGGAGAGGGAGAGTGTGTGTGTGTGAGAGAGAGAGAGGGGGGGAGAGGGAGAGTGTGTGTGTGTGAGAGAGAGAGGGGAGAGGGAGAGTATGTGTGTGGGAGACAAGGGGAGTAGTGAGTGTGTGTGTGGGAGAGGGAGTGTGTGTGTGTGTGTGGGAGAGAGGGGGAGAGAGAGTGTGTGTATGTATGTGAGAGTGTGAGAGAGGGGGAGAAGGAGAGTGTGTGAGTGTGTGTGTGTTTGAGGGAGAGAGGAGAGGGAGTGTGTGTGTGTGTCAGAGAGAGAGAAGGGAGAGGGAGAGTGTGTGTGTGTGGGAGAAGGAGAGTGTGTGTGAGAGAGAGGGGAGAGGGAGAGTGTGTGTGTGTGTGTGTGTGAGAGAGGGAGTGTGTGTGTGAGAGAGAGGGGAGAGGGAGTGTGTGTGTGAGAGAGGGGAGAGGGAGTGTGTGTGTGTGAGAGAGGGGAGAGGGAGAGTGTGTGTGGGAGAGGGAGACTGTGTATGTGTGAGAGAGAGGGGAGAGAGAGAGTGTGTGTGTGGGAGAGAGAGAGAGGACAGGAAGTGAGTGTGTGTGTGAGAGAGGGGAGAGGGAGTGTGTGTGGGAGAGTGGGGAAGAGGGAGAGTGTGTGAGTGTGTGTGTGTGGGAGAGAGGGGGAGATGGAGAGTGTATGTGAGAGAGGGAGAGTGTATGTGTGGGGGAGAGGGAGAGTGTGTGTGTGTGTGTGTGGGAGAGAGGGGAGAGGGAGAGTGTGTGTGGGAGAGAGGGGGAGAGTGAGTGTGTGTGGCAGAGAGGGGGAGAGGGAGTGTGTGTATGTATGTGAGTGTGTGAGAGGGGGGAGAAGGAGAGTTTGTGTGTGTGTTTGGGGGAGAGAGGAGAGGGAGTGTGTGTGTGTTAGAGAGAGAGAAGGGAGAGGGAGAGTGTTTGTGTGTGTGGGAGAGGGAAAGTGTGTGTGTGTGGGAGAGAGGGGGAGAGAGTGTGTGTGTGTGTACACAAGAGAGAGAGGGGAGAGGGAGAGAGTGTGTGTGTGTACACAAGAGAGAGAGGGGAGAGGGAGTGTGTGTGTGTGTACACAAGAGAGAGAGGGGAGAGGGAGAGTGTGTGTGTGTACACAAGAGAGAGAGGGGAGAGGGAGTGTGTGTGTGTGTGAGAGAGAGAGGGGAGAGGGAGTGTATGCGTGTGAGAGAGCAGGTGGAGGGAGTGTGTGTGTGGCAGGGAGAGAGGGTGTGTGTATGAAAGGGGGAGAGAGAATATGTATGTATGTGTGATGTGTGTGAAGGGGGGAGAGAGTGTGTTTGTGTGCGTGAAGGGCGAGAGAGAGAGTGTGTGTGAAGTGGGGAGGGAGTGTGTGTGTGAAGGGGAGAGAGTGTGGGTATGTGTGTGAAAGGGGGAGAGAGCGTGTGTGTGTGAAGGGGGAGAGAGTGTGTGCATGCGTGTGTGAAGGGGATAGTGAGACTATGTGCGTGTGAAGGGGGAGGGAGTGTGTGTGTCTGTGTGTGAAGAGAGAGAGTGTATGTGTGTGTTAAGGGGGAGGTGGAGAGTGTGTGTGTGAGAGAGAGAGAGAGGGGGGGAGAGGGAGTGTGTGTGTGACAGAAATGGGGAGAGGGAGAGTGTGTGTGTGTGAGAGAGAGAGAGGGGGGGAGAGGGAGAGTGTGTGTGTGAGAGAGAGAGAGGGGAGAGGGAGAGTATGTGTGTGGGAGACAAGGGGAGTAGTGAGTGTGTGTGTGGGAGAGGGAGAGTGTGTGTGTGTGGGAGAGGGAGAGTGTGTATGTGTGAGAGAAAGAGAGGACAGGGAATGTGTGTGAGAGAGGGGAGAGGGAGATTGTGTGTGTGTATGTGTGTGTGGGAGAGAGGGGGAGAGGGAGAGTGTGTGTGTGTGAGAGAGAGAAGGGAGAGGGAGAGTGTGTGTGTGTGAGAGAGAGGGGGGAGGGAGAGTGTGTGTGGGAGAGAGGGGGAGAGTGAGTGTGTGTGGCAGAGAGGGGGAGAGGGAGTGTGTGTATGTATGTGAGTGTGTGAGAGGGGGGAGAAGGAGAGTTTGTGTGTGTGTTTGGGGGAGAGAGGAGAGGGAGTGTGTGTGTGTTAGAGAGAGAGAAGGGAGAGGGAGAGTGTTTGTGTGTGTGGGAGAGGGAAAGTGTGTGTGGGAGAGATGGGGAGAGAGTGTGTGTGTGTGTACACAAGAGAGAGAGGGGAGAGGGAGAGTGTGTGTGTGTACACAAGAGAGAGGGGAGAGGGAGAGTGTGTGTGTGTGTGTGAGAGAGGGGAGAGGGAGTGTATGCGTGTGAGAGAGCAGGTGGAGGGAGTGTGTGTGTGGCAGGGAGAGAGGGTGTGTGTATGAAAGGGGGAGAGAGAATATGTATGTATGAGTGATGTGTGTGAAGGGGGGAGAGAGTGTGTTTGTGTGCGTGAAGGGCGAGAGAGAGTGTGTGTGTGAAGTGGGGAGGGAGTGTGTGTGTGAAGGGGAGAGAGTGTGGGTATGTGTGTGAAAGGGGGAGAGAGCGTGTGTGTGTGTGAAGGGGGAGAGAGTGTGTGCATGCGTGTGTGAAGGGGATAGTGAGACTATGTGCGTGTGAAGGGGGAGGGAGTGTGTGTGTCTGTGTGTGAAGAGAGAGAGTGTATGTGTGTGTTAAGGGGGAGATGGAGAGTGTGTGTGTGTGAGAGAGAGGGGGGGAGAGGGAGTGTGTGTGTGTGACAGAAATGGGGAGAGGGAGAGTGTGTGTGTGTGTGAGAGAGAGAGGGGGGGAGAGGGAGAGTGTGTGTGTGTGAGACAAGGGGAGTAGTGAGTGTGTGTGTGGGAGAGGGAGTGTGTGTGTGTGGGAGAGGGAGTGTGTGTGTGTGTGGGAGAGGGAGAGTGTGTATGTGTGAGAGAAAGAGAGGACAGGGAATGTGTGTGAGAGAGGGGAGAGGGAGATTGTGTGTGTGTATGTGTGTGTGGGAGAGAGGGGGAGAGGGAGAGTGTGTGTGTGTGAGAGAGAGAAGGGAGAGGGAGAGTGTGTGTGTGTGAGAGAGAGGGGAGAGGGAGTGTGTGTGTGAGAGAGAGGGGAGAGGGAGTGTATGCGTGTGAGAGAGCAGGTGGAGGGAGTGTGTGTGTGGCAGGGAGAGAGGGTGTGTGTATGAAAGGGGGAGAGAGAATATGTATGTATGAGTGATGTGTGTGAAGGGGGGAGAGAGTGTGTTTGTGTGCGTGAAGGGCGAGAGAGAGAGTGTGTGTGAAGTGGGGAGGGAGTGTGTGTGTGAAGGGGAGAGAGTATGGGTATGTGTGTGAAAGGGGGAGAGAGAGCGTGTGTGTGGGAAGGGGGAGAGAGTGTGTGCATGCGTGTGTGAAGGGGATAGTGAGACTATGTGCGTGTGAAGGGGGAGGGAGTGTGTGTGTCTGTGTGTGAAGAGAGAGAGTGTATGTGTGTGTTAAGGGGGAGATGGAGAGTGTGTGTGTGTGAGAGAGAGAGAGGGGGGGAGAGGGAGTGTGTGTGTGACAGAAATGGGGAGAGGGAGAGTGTGTGTGTGTGAGAGAGAGAGAGGGGGGGAGAGGGAGAGTGTGTGTGTGACAGAAATGGGGAAAGGGAGAGTGTGTGTGTGTGAGAGAGAGAGAGGGGGGGAGAGGGAGAGTGTGTGTGTGTGAGAGAGACAGGGGAGAGGGAGAGTATGTGTGTGGGAGACAAGGGGAGTAGTGAGTGTGTGTGTGGGAGAGGGAGTGTGTGTGTGTGTGGGAGAGAGGGGGAGAGAGAGTGTGTGTATGTATGTGAGAGTGTGAGAGAGGGGGAGAAGGAGAGTGTGTGAGTGTGTGTGTGTTTGAGGGAGAGAGGAGAGGGAGTGTGTGTGTGTGTCAGAGAGAGAGAAGGGAGAGGGAGAGTGTGTGTGTGGGAGAAGGAGAGTGTGTGTGTGAGAGAGAGGGGAGAGGGAGAGTGTGTGTGTGTGTGTGTGTGTGAGAGAGGGAGTGTGTGTGTGAGAGAGAGGGGAGAGGGAGTGTGTGTGTGAGAGAGGGGAGAGGGAGTGTGTGTGTGTGAGAGAGGGGAGAGGGAGAGTGTGTGTGGGAGAGGGAGACTGTGTATGTGTGAGAGAGAGGGGAGAGAGAGAGTGTGTGTGTGGGAGAGAGAGAGAGGACAGGAAGTGAGTGTGTGTGTGAGAGAGGGGAGAGGGAGTGTGTGTGGGAGAGTGGGGAAGAGGGAGAGTGTGTGAGTGTGTGTGTGTGGGAGAGAGGGGGAGATGGAGAGTGTATGTGAGAGAGGGAGAGTGTATGTGTGGGGGAGAGGGAGAGTGTGTGTGTGTGGGAGAGAGGGGAGAGGGAGAGTGTGTGTGGGAGAGAGGGGGAGAGTGAGTGTGTGTGGCAGAGAGGGGGAGAGGGAGTGTGTGTATGTATGTGAGTGTGTGAGAGGGGGGAGAAGGAGAGTTTGTGTGTGTGTTTGGGGGAGAGAGGAGAGGGAGTGTGTGTGTGTTAGAGAGAGAGAAGGGAGAGGGAGAGTGTTTGTGTGTGTGGGAGAGGGAAAGTGTGTGTGTGTATGGGAGAGAGGGGGAGAGAGTGTGTGTGTGTGTACACAAGAGAGAGAGGGGAGAGGGAGAGTGTGTGTGTGTGTACACAAGAGAGAGAGGGGAGAGGGAGAGTGTGTGTGTACACAAGAGAGAGAGGGGAGAGAGAGTGTGTGTGTGTACACAAGAGAGAGAGGGGAGAGGGAGTGTGTGTGTGTGTGAGAGAGAGGGGAGAGGGAGTGTATGCGTGTGAGAGAGCAGGTGGAGGGAGTGTGTGTGTGGCAGGGAGAGAGGGTGTGTGTATGAAAGGGGGAGAGAGAATATGTATGTCTGTGTGATGTGTGTGAAGGGGGGAGAGAGTGTGTTTGTGTGCGTGAAGGGCGAGAGAGAGAGTGTGTGTGAAGTGGGGAGGGAGTGTGTGTGTGAAGGGGAGAGAGTGTGTGCATGCGTGTGTGAAGGGGATAGTGAGACTATGTGCGTGTGAAGGGGGAGGGAGTGTGTGTGTCTGTGTGTGAAGAGAGAGAGTGTATGTGTGTGTTAAGGGGGAGGTGGAGAGTGTGTGTGTGTGAGAGAGAGGGGGGGAGAGGGAGTGTGTGTGTGACAGAAATGGGGAGAGGGAGAGTGTGTGTGTGTGTGAGAGAGAGAGGGGGGAAGAGGGAGAGTGTGTGTGTGTGAGACAAGGGGAGTAGTGAGTGTGTGTGTGGGAGAGGGAGTGTGTGTGTGTGTGGGAGAGGGAGAGTGTGTATGTGTGAGAGAAAGAGAGGACAGGGAATGTGTGGGGGAGAGGGAGATTGTGTGTGTGTATGTGTGTGTGGGAGAGAGGGGGAGAGGGAGAGTGTGTGTGTGTGAGAGAGAGAAGGGAGAGGGAGAGTGTGTGTGTGAGAGAGAGGGGAGAGGGAGTGTGTGTGTGAGAGAGAGGGGAGAGGGAGTGTATGCGTGTGAGAGAGCAGGTGGAGGGAGTGTGTGTGTGGCAGGGAGAGAGGGTGTGTGTATGAAAGGGGGAGAGAGAATATGTATGTATGAGTGATGTGTGTGAAGGGGGGAGAGAGTGTGTTTGTGTGCGTGAAGGGCGAGAGAGTGTGTGTGTGAAGTGGGGAGGGAGTGTGTGTGTGAAGGGGAGAGAGTGTGGGTATGTGTGTGAAAGGGGGAGAGAGCGTGTGTGTGTGTGAAGGGGGAGAGAGTGTGTGCATGCGTGTGTGAAGGGGATAGTGAGACTATGTGCGTGTGAAGGGGGAGGGAGTGTGTGTGTCTGTGTGTGAAGAGAGAGAGTGTATGTGTGTGTTAAGGGGGAGATGGAGAGTGTGTGTGTGTGAGAGAGAGGGGGGAGAGGGAGTGTGTGTGTGTGACAGAAATGGGGAGAGGGAGAGTGTGTGTGTGTGTGAGAGAGAGAGGGGGGGAGAGGGAGAGTGTGTGTGTGTGAGACAAGGGGAGTAGTGAGTGTGTGTGTGGGAGAGGGAGTGTGTGTGTGTGGGAGAGGGAGTGTGTGTGTGTGTGGGAGAGGGAGAGTGTGTATGTGTGAGAGAGAGAGAGGGGGGGAGAGGGAGTGTGTGTGTGTGACAGAAATGGGGAGAGGGAGAGTGTGTGTGTGTGAGAGAGAGAGAGGGGGGGAGAGGGAGAGTGTGTGTGTGTGACAGAAATGGGGAGAGGGAGAGTGTGTGTGTGTGAGAGAGAGAGAGGGGGGGAGAGGGAGAGTGTGTGTGTGTGAGAGAGAGAGGGGAGAGGGAGAGTATGTGTGTGGGAGACAAGGGGAGTAGTGAGTGTGTGTGTGGGAGAGGGAGTGTGTGTGTGTGTGGGAGAGGGAGAGTGTGTATGTGTGAGAGAAAGAGAGGACAGGGAATGTGTGTGAGAGAGGGGAGAGGGAGATTGTGTGTGTGTATGTGTGTGTGGGAGAGAGGGGGAGAGGGAGGGAGTGTGTGTGTGAGAGAGAGGGGGGAGGGAGTGTGTGTGTGGGAGAGAGGGGGAGAGGGAGTGTGTGTGGGGGGGAGAGGGTGTGTGTGTGAGAGAGATGGGAGAGGGTGTGTGTGTGTGAGAGAGAGATGGGAGAGGGAGTGTGTGTGTGAGAGAGAGAGAGGGGGGAGAGGGAGAGTGAGTGTGAGAGAGAGGGCAGAGGGAGAGTGTGTGTGTGGGAGAGAGAGGGGAGAGGGAGTGTGTGTGTGTGTGAGAGAGAGGGGAGAGGGAGTGTGTGTGTGAGAGAGAGAGGGGAGAGGGAGTGTGTGTGTGTGAGAGAGGGGAGAGGGAGAGTGTGTGTGAGAGAGAGGGCAGAGGGAGAGTGTGTGTGTGGGTGAGAGGGGTAGAGGGAGTGTGTGTGTGTGACAGAAATGGGGAGAGGGAGAGTGTGTGTGTGTGAGAGAGAGAGGGGGGGGGAGAGGGAGAGTGTGTGTGTGTGAGAGAGAGAGGGGAGAGGGAGAGTATGTGTGTGGGATCAAGGGGAGTAGTGAGTGTGTGTGTGGGAGAGGGAGTGTGTGTGTGTGGGAGAGGGAGAGTGTGTGTGTGTGGGAGAGGGAGAGTGTGTATGTGTGAGAGAAAGAGAGGACAGGGAATGTGTGTGAGAGAGGGGAGAGGGAGATTGTGTGTGTGTATGTGTGTGTGGGAGAGAGGGGGAGAGGGAGAGTGTGTGTGTGTGTGAGAGAGAGAAGGGAGAGGGAGAGTGTGTGTGAGAGAGAGGGGAGAGGGAGTGTGTGTGTGAGAGAGAGTGGAGAGGGAGTGTGTGTGTGGGAGAGAGGGGGAGGGGGAGAGGGAGAGTGTGTGTGGGAGAGAGGGGAAGAGGGAGTGTGTGTGTGTGAGAGAGAGAGAGAGGGGAGAGGGAGTGAGTATGTGTGACAGAGATGGGGAGAGGGAGAGTGTGTGTGTGAGAGAGAGAGAGGGGAGAGCGAGTGTGTGTGTGTGTGAGAGAGGGGGAGAGGGAGTGTGTGAGAGAGATGGGAGAGGGAGTGTGTGTGTGTGAGAGAGAGAGGGGAGAGTGTGTGTGAGAGAGAGGGCAGAGGGAGAGTGTGTGTGTGGGAGAGAGGGGGAGAGGGTGTGTGTGAGAGAGATGGGAGAGGGAGTGTGTGTGTGTGAGAGAGAGAGGGGAGAGTGTGTGTGAGAGAGAGGGCAGAGGGAGAGTGTGTGTGTGGGAGAGAGGGGGAGAGGGAGTGTGTGTGTGTGGGAGAGAGGGGGCGAGGGTGTGTGTGTGTGTGGGAGATAGAGAGGGGAGAGGGAGTGTCTGTGTGTGACAGAGATGGGGAGAGGGATAGTGTGTGTGTGTGTGAGAGAGAGAGAGATGGGGGAGAGGGAGAGTGTGTTTGTGAGAGAGAGAGGGGAGAGGGAGAGTATGTGTGTGGAAGAGAGGGGGAGTAGTGAGTGTGTGTGTGTGGGAGAGGGAGTGTGTGTGTGTGGGAGAGGGACAGTGTGTGTGTGTGAGAGAGAGGGGAAAGGGAGAGTGTGTGTGTGTGTGTTGGTGAGAGAGGGAGAGTGTGTGTGTGGGAGGGAGAGGCGAGAGTGTGTGCATGGGGAAGAGAGGCAAAGAGAGAGTGTGTGTTTGTGGGAGAGAGTAGGGAGAGGGAGAGTGTGTATGTGTGTGTGTGAGAGAGAGGGGAGAGAGAGTGTGTGTGTGTGTTGGTGAGAGGGGGAGAGGGAGAGTGTGTGTGTGGGAGCGAGAGGTGAGAGTGTGTGCATGGGGAAGAGAGGTAAAGAGAGAGAGTGTGTGTTTGTGGGAGAGAGAAGGGAGAGGGAGAGTGTGTGTGTGTGTGTGAGAGAGGGGAGAGGCAGAGTGTGTGTGTGTGTGTGAGAGAGAGAGGGGAGAGGCAGAGTGTGTGTGTGTGTAAGAGAGGGGAGAGGGAGTGTGTGTGTGTGGGTGGGAGAGAGGGGGAGAGGGGAGATTGTGTGTGTGTGTGTGTGTGAGAGAGAGTGAGAGAAGAGGGAGAGTGTGTGTGAGGGAGAGGGAGAGTGTGTGTGTGAGAGAGGGGGGAGAGGGGAGATTGTGTGTGTGTGTGTGTGTGTGAGAGAGAGTGAGAGAAGAGGGAGAGTGTGTGTGTGAGGGAGAGGGAGAGTGTGTGTGGGAGAGAGGGGGAGAGGGAGAGTGTGTGTGAGAGAGGGGGAGAGGGAGTGTGTGTGTGAGAGAGAGGGGAGAGGGAGAGGGAGAGTGTGTGTGCGTGAGAGAGAGAGGGGAGAGGGTGTGTGTGTGGGTGTGTGTGTGTGAGGGAGGGGGAGAGGGAGAGTGTGTGTGTGAGAGAGGGGGGAGAGGGAGAGTGTGTGTGTGAGAGAGGGGGGAGAGGGAGAGTGTGTGTGTGTGTGAGAGAGGGGAGAGGGAGAGTGTGTGTGTGAGAGAGTTGAGAGGGAGAGTGTGTGTGTGGGTGGGAGAGAGGGGGAGAGGGGAGATTATGTATGTGTGTGAGAGAGAGTGAGAGAAGAGGGAGAGTGTGTGTGTGAGGGAGAGGGAGAGTGTGTGTGTGTGTGTTGGAGAGAGGTTGAGAGGGAGAATATGTGTGTGGGAGAGAGGGGGAGCGGGAGAGTGTGTGTGTGTGAGAGAGAGGGGAGAGGGAGTGTGTGTGTGAGAGAGAGGGGGAGAGTGAGTGTGTGTGTGGGAGAGAGGGGGAGAGGGGAGAGGGTGTGTGTGTGTTGGAGGGAGGTTGAGAGGGAGAATGTGTGTGTGGGAGAGAGAGGGGGAGAGGGAGAGTGTGTGAGAGAGAGGGGAGAGGGAGAGGGAGAGTGTGTGTGCGTGAGAGAGAGGGGAGAGGGTGTGTGTGTGTGTGTGTGTGTGTGAGAGGGGGAGAGGGAGAGTGTGTGTGTGTGAGAGAGGGGGGAGAGGGAGAGTGTGTGTGTGAGAGAGAGGGGGGAGAGGGAGAATGTGTGTGTGAGAGAGAGGGGGGAGAGGGAGAATGTGTGTGTGAGAGAGAGGGGAGAGGGAGAGTGTGTGTGAGAGAGAGGGGAGAGGGAGTGTGTGTGTGTGTGAGAGAGAGGGGAGAGGGAGTGTGTGTGTTGGAGAGAGGTTGAGAGGGAGAATGTGTGTGTGGGAGAGAGAGGGGAGAGGGAGAGTGCGTGTGTGTGTGAGAGAGAGAGGGGAGAGGGAGTGTGTATGTGAGACAGAGGAGAGGGAGAGGGAGAGTGTGTGTGCATGAGAGAGAGAGAGGGGAGAGGGTGTG